>NC_039491.1:0-600000 GCF_003590095.1 Trichoplusia ni
CTGATCATAAACGAGGCGCCCTTCGATATACAGTACCAGGAATTGCACAGATCTGGTGATCCTTGGCAAACGGTAATATACAGCTTTGCAATTGAGTATTATTATTACATTTCCATCTGACGTTTACTTCGCTACCTACTTTGAGACTGAGCAACAAAAGTTTATTTATACTATCAGATTAAGAAGATATATAAACATAACAAAATGGGATAAGCTCGCATCCAAGCTGTACAACAAAATAATGTACTTATATTGTTGAACACTAATATACTGCGTGAATAGGTCACTGAAAAATAATCAGAGTTGTTAATCTGACTTTGTTCATTCACTCTCATACCTACGACGAAAAGGACACCAGATTTATGTAAAGATTCAATTAATTTATTTTTTTGCATTTCGACATATTCATTAATCACAATTATACATTTTATATTTTAGTTTAAATTCTGCGTGTTTTGTATGTAGGTGCTACAAAACTCGAGCGCACCCCTGTGGCCTGTGATCGAGCGGGAAGAGAAGTTGCTGTTGCTACGTGTGTTCTGTTCGCCCGTGTATGCGGCGCCCTTCCTATATACTGAACAACATTCAGTCTGCCTGAAACTTGATAACGAGGTCAGTTGACACAATTCGTATATCAAATCAGTACATCGTGCTCCAACATTTTTTTTTACTAAACACTTCGTGGGAAATTGTCCTTATTTTTATTGTTATACCTCTAAAAATGTGCGAAATATGCTTTGCCATCTTAGTGTTGTAAACCATCAATGTTAAATAATAAAATGAAATGCAATAATTTATTCTTTAACTAGAATATGTCATCACTTTTACGAGCAGGCAAATATTTAAATTCGCTGAATTCCGCATTCCCTATCCAATAATAAATGTCCAAAATAATGAGTTTCCCTTTCTCGTGCGTTGCTCCACCTCGTTCTGTACGTGGCCCGCAGTACGGCGGGCTGCACGTGGAGGTCCAGCTGAGCGAGGGCGGCACGTACATCACGGTGCGCCAGTACCGCGACGGCCACGCGCCCGCGCTGCTCGTCAACTTCACGCCCTACGACGTCACCGTCTACGAGAAGGAGAACGTCAATGTCAAGTGAGAACAACACCAACTTTTAACTAGCAATACAAAGAATTTTGGTGAAATTATGACAAAAATTATGACAAAATTTTTTTGGTGATATTAGCTCAACGTACATATGTGTAACGGGGAATTGGACACGAAAATATTATGAAACAAAAAAATATATATATGATTATATTTATGTATGTTTACTTATAGGGCAAAACACGCGTATTTATCGGGAGTGCCCGACTAGTTTCAAACCGGACTATAGTTACTTAAAAAAAATCATGTTTTTGGCCGTAATTAAGTTTTGAACTCGCTTGTTTGCGGATCAAAAATGATAATTCTGTATACTTTTCCCAGGCTTATACCGTCCATGAACAGTATGCTGTACACATGGGACAACCCCCCGGGCCCCGCGTCATCATATTCGAAGGGTACAAGAAAAGGGAAGTCGAAAACGACCTGAGGAAACGGCATCGGAGAGTTCCAGTAAGTTAATAGTGTACTAGTTTGAGGGGACTAGAAAATGGATGAAACATTCCTTTAGTACTTTATTTTCTGCATGATGTTGACTTTTTGATTCTAATTAGTATTAATATCTTAAGAATTAGATGCTAAACATTCAAACGAAAGGGGAATAATAAACACAAGCTAATGCATGCTACCTTGTCACTTTTATTTTCTTCGGAAAAACCCATCTGTTAGTTTCCTCCTTCGTAGGTAAAAATGCCCGCCTGATAGACGGGAACCATTACCCACTTCCCCTTAACTATGCATACCTTATATGATTTCCATGCGTCTGACTTAATTTTCGCTTTGAAGTCGTACAGACATCCGTGATCTTTTTTTATCTAAGTAATGATTGTCTTTTTAGTTAGTATAAAACTAAGCTAAATACAATTGTCTTGAAATATTTTACAATTCACAGACTAAACGAGCACGCCAAAATATCGTGGGTGTCTTTCCTGGACGGTCTGCAGCGTGTGATCCTGTTCACGGATGACCCCATCCTAGCCAGCGGCGCTCACACTATAGGCGAGGCGGAGGCCGTCGATACAGAGTTTATACTCTCCATGCAGGGGATCGGACTGTCCCTCGTCAATGATCCCGAACTGCTTGAGATTGCGTATATCAGTATATCTAAGTAAGTAGTACGATCTTAAGATTTTGCTTAAGTGTTGTGAGTTTGGGCAATTTTGGAGTTTCCTGTTCAGTCTTTCATTGGAGCTAAATGTTTTGTTACATAAAACGTCATATCAGAATCTTCAACGGGAATAGAATAGGTAAACGTAGGTACGGAATATAATAATGAATTTGTTACAGCTCTGGCATTATCTGGGAGCAGTGTAAGATAGGAGCGCGACGTTACAAGAAGATCGATGGACAGAAACTAGTCCAGTTCGAAGAAGCCTACCAGAAATATTTAGCTGAGAAGATGGTCAGCGAAGAGCCAATCTCACCTATAGTCCTAATCGATGAGAAACTTGAGGTATTTATATAATTTTAATATCAAGTACATGATACGACAGTTTACTCACGCGTATTTATCGGGAGTGCCGTGGGAGTGCCCGACTCTTTATCATGGCACTAGCTGTTGCCCGCGACTTCGTCTACGTGGGTAGAAGATATAAGTTATAATTTAGGTATACCTGCCCGGTTTTTTCACATTTTCCATTGTATCTTAGCTCCTATTAGTCGCAGCGTGATGGTTTATAGTCTAAAGCCTTCCTCGATGAATGGTCTATTCAACACAAAAATAATTTTTCAATTTGGGCTAGTGGTTCCTGAGATTAGCGCATTCAAACAAACAAACAAACTCTTCAGCTTTATATATTAGTATAGATGCGGCGGGGTTTGCGACCCCGTAGTCTTAATCTATACTTGTTTTTTTTATTGAGATATTCGGGCATTTGCCATTTGCACAATAAAGTTTTTAAATGCATTTTATATGTTTGCCGTGCTCATTACGTAGTAAACAATACCGTGTATGATTTTCCCTTAAAATCTAGACGTAATGGTTAGGCGTCTCGGAGGAATGAACACCAGTAGAGTGAGTGTGCGTGTGCAGGTGGACTTCGAGGAGATGCGCGTGCTGCGTCCGGGCGCGCGGCTGCTGCGGCGCACGCTGCAGCCGGGGCTGTGGGCGGCGCTGGGCCTGACGCCGCACTCGCGCCGCCTGCACGCGCGCCTGCACCGCCTGCAGGTGGACCAGCAGCTGCCGCTGCCCACCTTCCCCGTCGTGCTGGCGCCCGTGCCGCCGCCGCGCTCCATCGCCAACGACGACCCCTGCGGTACGCCCGCGCCACTTTTACGCTATGAACAATGATTCCTTAATGTCTACAGCCGCACACCGCTTCACACTTTTACAGTTATCGACTGAGACACGTCAGGATTTTCGTTTTTTTCTCTTGCTAAGGTTCCTGTTGGTCGTTGGTGCCAGCTCAAACATGATATCGTAGAATATGGGAGTTCAAAAAATACACAAACACAATAATGTAACAAAAAAAATCTGACAAAAAACACTCCTAATAAGTAAACCCTTTTTTAATTTATTCAGGCATGAAACATCATCGAAGTATCGATAGTGGAGCGTATAATGGAACACAGCAAGGTCCGCCAGTACAAATATTACAAGGTGCTCATCCAGGAGTTCCACGTCAAGGTCGACATGGGTCTCATCAATGCACTCATGGGAATGTTCCCGCAACGGACTCTAAATGAGGAGGAAGCGGTAACTGTCATATTGTGAAATATACACCTTATGCATAGTATGTTTAAGGTTGATTATGAGTATAACTTAGACCAGATTGTGTAATTACATATATTATTTTTAGCGCGACGCGTTCCAACTTGATCTAGAAAACGCTGGAGAGCCTTTAGAGGCATTAGCTGCTAGAGGAGTCGCCTCTGATCTCAAGAATTTCTACGACAATTTGCATTTATCGCCACTCAAGGTAACTTCTCTTTCAAATTCTGTTTACATTTATGTTGTAGAAATTTGAACTTTAAAATTTTGTGTTTTAGGCTCACGTTTCGTTCTCTCTTGGTGGTGCTACTCAACTGCCGACATTTGTTGGTACCATACTTCAGAGTATTGGTGTTACACTGACTGACATGAACGACGTTGTGTTCAAGTAAGTTTTAATATGAAATAGCTTTTAATACAGAGATGTAAGGTTGATTTTCGTATTAATGTAGTCTAGCATTGGGCCTGAAGAGTAAAGGCATGTCTTTTTTCTCCTTAGATTATCATACTACGAAAGAAACTACGAGTTCTTATCTCAGAAGGAGATGATCAGTCAAGTGCAGAGTCACTACACGGGGCAGGCGATCAAACAGCTGTACGTGCTGGTACTGGGGTTGGATGTCATAGGCAACCCTTATGGACTGGTCGTCGGGCTCAAGAAGGGCGTGGAAGACTTGTTCTATGAGCCGTTCCAGGTCAGTTTTGTGGTGTTGTAGCTTTTAATTTCGTGTTCTATTGCTTTTTATAATCAGATTTTTAATCCTTATTAAGGTACTTAGTCGATTTTACTAAACTGTCTAGCCAATTTAATAGAAACTATGACGTTCGTGTGATCTATGCTTGCCTGATTGAGGATGCCTTTGTGCATGTTACTTGAATTTTTGTGAAATCTCTCGCGACCCAAGAATTAAATTAGTTACTGCCGAAGTTGCCTTTAAAAAAAAAGATTCACGAGCTCTTTAAGTAACCAACAGTCATCCAGGCGAGACGTTTGCTACTCGGTATAGAACGCCATCTCTTTCCGTTTCTCCTATAGTCATGCTTCAAGAGGTCCCACCTACGAATCGTGTACGTCATGTACATTTATGTTCTACTAATACTAAGTTTAACCCCTAGGGCGCCATCCAAGGTCCGGGCGAGTTCGCGGAGGGCCTGTTCCTGGGCGTGCGCTCGCTGGTGGGCCACACGGTGGGCGGCGCGGCCGGCGCCGTGTCGCGCATCACGGGCGCCATGGGACACGGGCTGGCCGCGCTCTCGCTAGACAAGGTCAGTTTTTTATAGCTGTAGCTGTCATCATCATCGGCCTATATTCGTTCACTGCTGGACATAGACCTCCCCAATTGCACGCCATCGAATTTATCTTTGGCTACGCGCATCCAGCTCCTGCCAGTCATCCTGTGCCAGATCATCGCCGTAGCTGTGCTGGCAAACAATTATGTTGGGAAAGCATTGAGCTAAAATATAGTCTGTCCCCGTAGCTACACCTAGGTGTAATTAATTAGTAATTTGCTCCAGCAGCCTGGACGTACACCAATTTAAAATTCTAGAATTTTTTTTTATTTATTTACGATTAATATCTCTCACAATATTTTCTTCCGAAGAAGATATCCATAAACAATAATTGATTATTAATTCATGGATTTTGGTTCAATGGAATTAAATCGTTAGAAATTTATGTTTCCTTCTTTTGTTAATATTTATATGTATGTTATTTGTGTAATACAGGATTACCAAAGACGTCGTCGCGATAACATTAACAAACCTCCAGCAAACTTGCAAGAAGGTCTTGCGAGAAGTGGAAAAGGACTCGTCATGGTATTGTACTACTATTAATTGTTATTGTAAGCATATTTTTTAACACTGTATAATTTAATGTCATAAAACACACAAGCGTTTCAGCAACCAAGTCACTAGAATCTTAAAGAATATAGTGAGCAAAATTACGTCATGTAAACGGCCGCTTTTTTTTATGGTCGTGTCACTATTTAAAACCAATTGAGAAGCCAACCCATTTAATTATAGTTTTATGATGGGTTTGTGTTATTTGTCATTCAATGATAATGGTTAAAGTAAAAAGCCCTGCAAATTGTTATACAAACTTTTGTCTTTTCATTATTTATTCAGTTATGTAAGTCAATTTATTGAGCAGATTGAAGTGATGGGAGTGTGCATATGTGTTGGTATGTATGATTGTATGTCAGGGCGTGGTGGACGGGCGTGACGGGCGTGTTCACGAAGCCGATAGAGGGCGCGCGCTCCGAGGGCGTCGAGGGCTTCTTTAAGGGGCTCGGGCGTGGGGCCGTGGGCCTCGTGGCCAGGCCCACCCTGCTGGGTCGTGGACTTCGCCTCAGGATCACTCGATGCCGTCAAAAGGTGACTCTACCTTGTCACTGTGTTCTGTTCTGTGCTGCTCTAATGCTTTTTGTGTACATGTCTCTGTTACTAACATTTGTTTTGCTTGTGTGCTGCTTGCATGAAAGGTTTTGGGAGCTGCTTTTAATGTTGACTATTACGTAAGGTTTCGTCGAATAGCCATGTTTTGTCCATTTTCAATTATGATAGCGTTAACTAATAGGTTTAGGCAGTGGCGTGCACAGAGATTTTAGTCAGGGTAGGCAAAAAGAAACGGCCAAGTGCGATTCTGATTCACGACTCTCAGTTGGTACAAAATGTAAAAAAAGGTTACCCATCAAATTCACGACCGTAACAAATGATGCTTAACCTCGATTTCTCGGTGATCTATGAAACTGTTTACTCTCTAAATAACTATCAACGTTCATGCCTACAGCCGAAAGACAGACGGACAGAAGGCCAGCCGGATTTAAAATGTTGTGCGGTAAACTTTGTAGTTACATACCTAGTGTACCTAGCCAACGTATTTGAATATTAAACTTTTACAGCTATCTTTTCGTCACATCATTTATCATTGAATCGCAGGTAGTCAATAACGTTTACATTTCTTTAAACTTTTTCTATTGACAACATACCTATCGTAATATTGTAACCACGTACGTAAACACGAAAATAACCTTTTCGTTGAACAAAGTAGGTACCAAGCGAGAATCTTACCAATAAATCGTGTTAAAAGGTACTAAATAGATATATTTCTGTATTTTTTTGTAAATAAGTTTAGATAAGTGAAATAATCTAAGTATAGTTTAAAATAAATGGATAGGGAAACAGAACAAGCGATTTCTCTGTATCTACGAGCAACTCGTTAGATTTAAATCATTCTGTTTTCTACGTATTGTTTTGAACGATTGACTCACCTTTCTTAATTTATGAGATGTCTTGCGTAGTTTTATCTATTTCAAACACTTGTTTTTATCACAGAAAAATAGTTTTAAAATCGCACTTTTTGTGTTATGAGCACACGCCGTTTGAAAGTTCACAATTATTAATCAATTTTTCACTCTTTTTCGACTTACATCAAATAATTTAAAAACCAACGACCCAGAAAACGAATTATGACAAATGAAAACAAAAATGCATCGAAAAATATTGCGGCTCACTTTACGATAATCACTGTCAAAACATAACCACAGATAACCGCTCATGTCATCCGCTGTCTTTGTCGTGGAAAGGCAGTGTCTCTTTTATCACACACACTAACAAACGCAGACTATTTTGACATTGTGTGACAAATACGTATAGGAAAACAGACATAGACACATTGTCATGACTACGAGTCTGTCACACGCACACATGCTTAAAGTACCTACGTCACTGAGACATCGAGTTGAAGTGTCTTTCCAATGGGAAAACGGTGCCAGCGGCGGCGCACTTCGGCAAAAAAGTGTACTAATTTTGAAATATTGATAATCCTCCCTTGATAGATTATGTTACAACGTGTAATAGATAGATGGCGCTGATACGTGTTTTACGAATATTGTTTATTTTATGGATAGTAATTATGTACCTATAATATTTGAATTTCTCAGGGTAGGCAGTGTCTTTTTGTCTCTATGGACTGCACGCCACTGGGTTTAGGTTACCCACAATTTAAAAAAAAAAATCAATGCGCGTCCGAGGGGATCATGACCATGACGGTGAGTTAGCATCTTGAGTGGACATGAGGCGTAGTGGACTTCGTCAAGGGTAGATAGGCTCGGGCACGTGGTTGTCGTGGTGTTGTGTGAGCGCGTGTGGCGGTAGGGCGTGGTGGACGGCGTGCGCGGCGTGCTGACGCGGCCCATCCAGGGCGCGCACGAGGGCGGCGCCGGCGGGTTCGTCAAGGGGCTCGGCCGCGGCGCCGTCGGGCTCGTCGTCAGGCCCGTCGGCGGGGTCGTTGACTTCACCAACGGATTACTCACTTCTGTTAAGAGGTGCCCAGGTTACCGGACTTCTCATAGACGATTGATCGTAGTTACGTATATTTCAGTAGGTGCAGTTGTGAATACATTTGGTGTAAGCTGTAAAATGGTTTTAAAATGGTGTAAAACTAATCGTACTTTTGACAAGTAATAACTTCCTATGGGGGGTAAAGCGGTACGTAATGTAAGGTAATGCGTTTTAATGTGCGGTCAGCATCACAATACTCCGTGCTCAGTTTTTAATCAGTTAAGCCAACAAAAAAAATGTTAGTTGTACTTTCGTATTCAATGTAATTGAAGGTTATCGTTGTTTCGATATCATTATTTAGAAAAATGTGTCTATATCTTATGTTATGGTGTATACACGGTGATTTTTTAGTCGTCTTAACAAAAGCAACCCAGTTCATGCATCCGACGTAAAATACCCCAGGCGCGATTATTATTTTTTTATCATCAACTAAGATAATAAGTACGAAGAAAATTAAACAAGAGAAATCTGAAATATACTCTTAAAAATGATAAAATTGCCGCCGCCCGCGCCCCCTCATCATTGTTTCAAGGCTCGGACCGCGCATGCATTTTTTTATCATGAACGTGTTCTAGTCATTGGATACATGAACTGGGCTGCTTTTGTAAGACGACTAAAAAATCACGGTGTATAATTAGTCTTTTTATAGACGTATATAGTTTGTTTTCGGGTCCACAGCTTGTCTTCATCCGTGTGACGCATTGCTAATAGCATGACATCCTTAGCAGTAAATTGAGTGTTAACTAAATGTCTTTGTAGTTTTAGTGTAGTTACTAACCCTTAAAGCAATTTATTTATATATTAATATGGCAGTAAGTATAGCTTCCTGGTATTTTTGGTTTGTTTGTAAAATTAAATTAAGGTTTCTTAATTTTTTCTAAAACGTTATGTAATTTATTCTCTTTTTCTGACCTGTAACTTCACTGGTTTTCATTATACTTTGAAGCATATACCTATGACATTATTAACTCAACAATAAAGGTTGGTTAAACACGGTTTCTCAGGGCTGTGATTTACTTTCGCTTTTCATTTTATGTATTAGTATCAAGGCAGCTTTAAGATACTATCAGCTGTTCGTCTATGATCAATATTAAATTGCAAAAAAATATGTTATTAAATTTTCAAACCAGGACAAAAGTCCCTCCCTCTCTATATTTAGGACCAGTTTTGCATCAACGTTTTGAGCTGATCGCTATTTGACCATTACTATAACATGCGTGTACGCACAGGGCCGCCGATATGTCAGAGGAAGTAACTAAGCGTCGGCCGGCGCGGTACCTACCGCCCGACAGCGGTGTCCGACCATACTCCAGGCTCCACGCGGAAGGATATAAAATGCTCTTCGAACTTGAAAAGGTACGTCATCCGTTTTTTATATGAATTTATCTATTATTACATACATACACATATTCATATTCATCATCAGCCCATATTTGTCCACTGCTGGACATAGGCCTTCCCAATTGCACGCCAACGAGATTTATCTTCCGCTGCTCGCATCCAGCTCCTTATTTGTGTAAGACTCATTAAAAAGTCAGTAAATCCTGCACAATACAAACACGTGTCGGTGAAATCCTTACCATAAAATATAAAATGTTCATAAAAATAAAGCCATTTATATCTGAACTGTATTAAGGAAGCAAAGAAGTTTGAACCTTACGACCTAGACATTGAGAGTTGATGTTTAATACAGGGCAAGTACGTGAGCACGGATACGTACGAGGCGCACGTGTGGGTGATCGCCGGCAAGGAGGTGGTCATGTGCACGGACAAGAGGATACTCTACATCGAGAAGAATAACGTGTTCGGCGGGTGGCAGGTAACATGAACAACTATGTATTATATGATATGTTGACGACAACAAGTTTTTTTTTTGGTTTATATTTAGTTTTTACTGGTTTCATCTTCTTCGTCTTCTTCGTATTACTGTTTTCTGGTATTTTGTAAGTCGGCATAATAACCTCAAAATAAAATTGGAATATTTTTCTAGCCTGTTGTAAAGACATCCATTTTTTTTTAATTAGAAGCACCAAAATGCTGTTAAAATCATCAATACCAAATCATTTTTATAATAGCAGTTAAGAAAAGAGTAGATATATCATAAAGCAATACCACATGGCAATAATTAGTAATACGTTTTGTAAAATTGTTTGTCGCAAGTCTCGCACCGGCCATGTTTTATTTATAAAAGGTCGACTCGTGCCGTCTCACAACTAGTAAATATTTCATGAATTTCGCCGAGATCTGAAAACAAGTTTTCTATCACAAATATAAGTGTATGATACGAACCTATTAAATTATTTATGATGAAGATGGTATTTGTTTAAATACATTATTTTATTTGTTTTCGAAATATTGTTATTAGGTCAATAAAAAAGGACCTTTTGATATATATTCTTTTCATGAATGGTCCATTGGAGACCTAACGCAGATACGTTTTTATTTAATGCTTTTATAAGTTTCATTTTATTCCTTACTTTTTAGTTATGTTTCATACACGGTGTTGTTTCAAAATATTTACATTGACGCAGATCGTCTGGTCGTACCTGTGGTCGGAGCTGCCCGAGGTCCCGACGGCGGTCAACAAGGGCGTGTACATCCCCACGGCCAAGCGCAAGGTGCTGGGCATGTTCCCCAGCTCGGGCTCCGGCAAGGTGATCTTCCTCTACGACGAGCAGCAGAAGAAGTACCTGTTGGCGCAGTGCCAGCGGCTCATGCAGCGCCGTTGACATGAGGACGTAGAAAGAATCTCGCCCACCGAGTGGTTGGCGCAGTTCTTTCTACTTGTATTCGATTCTCGCACCGCCTTGCTTACTCTAGCCTACTATATCAACCTGCACCACCTCAACCCGAAAGGCTTTCGCTAAACTTGTACCCGAGTGTACCGGAGTGCTTCAGTGAACTTCAGTTCAGTGTATCGATGTTTGTGAGGACGCTTTCTTTTTATAATACGTTTTTACGTGATGTGTACATCATATGTCTTGCATATGCAGCTGTGTTGAGTACAATTATGGAATTGATTATTATTATCTTAGTCGTTACGTTTTGTGTATGTAGACAGTTTCGATTTATTTTACAAGTTTTTACCTATTCATAATTTAATATATGATAACTTTACCCTCTTTATAAAATGTGTCATTGTAAATTACCTTAACCTAACGCGAAGCAGGAGATTGAATATAAATGTAAAGATTGTTCAATAGTCGAACATCTAGTGACTTTGACCTATTGTCGTGTAAAGTTCTGTAGCCTAGGTACTAGCTGGGTAGATGGGGATAACTTTATTAGAGTACAAATGTAAATGAGTTGGTAAATCAACGTCGACCATGTATTCATATATTATGTTAAGGTTGGTCCCGACACATGTTCCGCGCACGCTCGTTGCGCCCGCGCAACTGTAGTGCGCGCTCGTCCTGTCCCCGCCGCCATATTATAATCAACTCGGCATGCTCGGTAATGTGTGTTCGCGCCTTATCCTCTTCTTACTTTACAATCATTTTAAATATCTCTTCTTATCTATAGTGTATTTAAAAATATCGCTACGCATTTACCTATTTAAGATTAATATTTTGTAAGTTGTTACAATATTTCAGTCTTCCGTTACGTACTTATTACATTAAACAATGTATCGTTGAGTTTATAGTATCGTTGAAAGTAAACAGATATATTAAAAGGTTATTAAATTGTAAATGTTATCAAGTCTTGTATTTTCAAATATCTTGTTTGTTAGTCTTGGTAATTTACTTCAAATACTCGAATATAATCTGTTATGTATTATTTGTAGATTATGTAACGTTAATCGATATATTTTTTGTTATAAGATTAATGTTACGATGACAAAATCAGTAAAGTTAGGGTTTATTAATAATGTTTTGTTGTTGAAGCCTGCTCTACGAACATAAGTTTGGAATGTATTTCTATTGGAATGAGTTTGTTGATCCATCGCGTTGTTAGTTGGATGTTCGCCGCGCCGGGACCGCTGCGGCGTGCCACACCAGTGCCTTATCTGATCAATGTTTAGAACGTGATTGTTTTTCGCTTTTATTAAAGATTGTTTTAAGTTTTGAGTTACACTGCACGTAGTGTTATTCGAAAACTAAGTAAGTTATGTTAGGTTGAGGGCACAATGTATATTAGCTTCGCAGTTGTGCGTCAGCCTTACCAGTGGCTTCGAGATGTAAATTTTTCTTATTTTTCTTATTATTTTACTATAAGTCTGTGGTGCTCCTTGCTGGGCTGAGGTTACCATTTCTCTGCATTTTATCAGGTTACCGTCAGGGGCTACGGGACGTTAGTCCAGTCTATCCCACCAAGTTTTGAGTCTGCCGCGGCTTCAATATCTAATGGAGAGCTTGAGTAATTTTACCAGTTAATGAGATATGCGGCAGAAATCATGACAGCCCAATTTTTTTTACTAATTCAGAAGCTACTTAGTCCGCGTGGGCAGATGTGCTAGAACGCAGCTTCGGGGTACCAAAGGTTTTACGCCGCGGTTCTGCGATCTAACGTCTCGCTCGGGAATCTTTGATGCTATATTACTGACCTCAATAATTTGATATCATGTTTATTTGTTGAAGCGTTTATGCACGAATACGTTTAATCTAAAGTTAACTTTGTTACTTTGCCTGTTGCACAATATATTTATTTCGAGATCCGTTTTGTCTTGTTCAGGCTTGTGTGAGAACATTTTCAATATAAAATATACACAGTATCATGTTGTTTTATTGCTTCACACATTTTAGAACCTTTAGAATTTGATTAACTAGAGTCTTGTACAAATATTGAGAGAAAACCTTCTTAGCAAAAAATGTGTTTATAAGAACAATAGCTGTCGCGCGCGACTTCGTCCGCGTGGTTAGGAATTTCTGAACGGAAGCCCTCGAAGATTAATAATTTTCCGTTTTTCCCACATTTTCCATTGTGTCTTCGCTCCTGTTAGTCGCAGCGTGATGGTATATAGCCTAAAACCTTCCTCGATAAATGGTCTATTCAATACAATAATTTTTCAATTTGAAACAGTAGTTCCTGAGATTAGCGAGTTCAAACAAACAAATAATCAAACAAACTCTTCAGCTTCATATATTAGTATAGAGTATAGAGTATAGATGATTACTTCATAATAAATGGAAACAAAATTCTGAGAAGTGGACAGTATTGGTTCAAGCAGGCTGATATTTTAAAAGGTAAAGAAGATTGTAAAAATTGTATATATCTACACCGTCCATAGAATACAAAAAGTCGTTTGAAATCAATACGATTGATGAACGGTTGGCAAAAATTGTGGAATCCATCAAAGTTTCGAAGTGATATTACAATCGGAACGATTTACGTTCGCTATGAATCAAGGGCAATCGTTAGGCAGCTTGACAATCTATTGGACGAACATTTATCACCATTAATTCTGATTTTCTGTTATCTACATGGAAAAAAAAAAACAAACATACAAGAAAAACCGAGTGAATAGAGTAGAATGACAATTTTTAACTATGATTTTTTTTGTAATGTGGTTTCCTAGTTCGTTGACATATTTTGATTCCTTAAATAAAGAGATTTAAAAAAAAAAATACTGTTTTTTATGTAATATATTTAACAACTAGCAACATAGGTTTCATCTACATCGGACAGCAGTCTCTACATAAACTTTATTGCGTCGTGATTTAGAGAAGAAATAAATATGTGATATTTGTAAAGAGTAACGAGTGCAATGCTTGTAAGTCTTAACTTCGAGTCAAATATTTAAGTACTATGTATCAGGTCATACCTTTTCAAATATTGGGTTCAATATCACGTTCCCTAACAATACACGAATTCCTTTATTTGTCCTCCAATAAAGATAAGAAGAAACTACATAGATAACGACTGCCACTCCAACAAAACATTACATCTATGATTAATATGTAAAATTCGCTCATAAACCGAACACGTTACAATAACGGGGTAATAATAACGTTTATCGTGTAACAATAAAACAGATGTATTAAAGACTTCTTACATCCGAGTAATGGCCTCATCACTTCACGAACGTTAAATTTAGGAGGCTCTCGTTTAACATGATAACCGTTTGAATTGATCGTTCGATGTCGGATGTAAAGCGGAGCGAGATGTAAACTGTTTATGTAGATGACGTCATTTGGTAACTTGGAGTTTACTGTTAAAAGCAAGTGGGATTGTTAGAACAGTTTGGTAGTGAAACTGTGAGAGTAACTGAAATTACCATCCTAGCATTTTCCGACTATGTTGGGGTTGGATTCCTGTCTAACCAGGTGCAGAAAAGTGCCAGTGCTTGACATCCTAAACCCAGTTACCTGGGCAACACGATACCCCTTAGTAGGACTGGTTGTTATACTTTTAACTACCCGTAATAATTTCTAACTACCCGTAAGACTCTCAAAGATGTATACAACAGTCAGCACAGCCGGGATCCACAATTTAACGTGCCTTCCGAAGCACGGCGCAACTCATTATGACGTAGCTTAACCTGTGACCACCCACTTTGTACAGTTGCAGCTTAGGCTTAAGGTTCTTGTACATTACCAAGACTTGAAATAGACACGTCACTTTTATGCTGACAGCTATTCGACTACGTAATTTCGTAGGCACAAATCGTAGCTATGCGCGGTAAAGCTACGATTCTACGAATACTACCCGAGCTACGCGACTACGCTACGCGTCTATGAAACTACGATTTCAAAGAAAGTTGAACAGCTTAAATAAAATTGGATTGAATATATTGTAGTTAATGCATCCAGTATTATGTCGGCGTCTGTCAATGAAAGGTGAAGGGCGCCGCTAACGAGGCTGCGTCGCACCGACAGCTGAATCTGTCGCATCAATAGCGTCTGTGTAGCGGTAGTTATTTGCATTCGTTACCGGCGTATTGAGAGTATCACGCTTTTTAATAAAGAAATTTGAACTTCGGAATCGAATATTTTGTAATTTTAATTCTGTAGTTTGATGGTAAACCATTCAGGTATTCATGTTCTGAAAAACTTTAGTTTTATAAAAATGCTTCATACCTAGTTAAGTTTGAAATAAACATATACAAAAATAAAGAAAGAAAAGCATATTCGAACTTTATTTCCAGAACAACAAAAATGCATTTGCTTTTATAATAAAAGTCTAAGCTAATGAAACTTCAAACCGCACAAAACAAGCTGATGCAAAACAAAATATTCCCATTTATAGATCCACAATTCAAATGTGTGTGTTAGGAACTTTCCAGTTTCCTTTAAGTTGCAAACGGCATTCACTAATACCACTCTCACAGTGTATTGGAGTTCATGCGTCCTTGTGTAGGGAACCTTTGCCTGCTCTAATCTAAATTTAATCCGACACTCGCCACCCCAGCCTCTGCTAATACAGTTGCCGGTTTGTTTTAATTGGAGTTGAAATACTATGGTTGCGTTAGTTTTATGTCGATTGCACCTGATTACAAGACTCGAACGTTAAATTAATGTTCTGTGGTTGAGAGCTCTTTGAGTGCATATTTGACGAAGTTCATATTATTTTAGTTTCAAACCGGAATCAAAGAATTTCATGACTTATGCTTGGGTCGTAAATCACGAAATGTACTCCTAGAGATAATAGTTTTTGGAGATATTTCATTGGGCTAAAGACAAAGTGATAGCTTTAACTTCCTGCAGGGTGATTGACAAATTTTAAGTCATAATATTTTAGGTTGATAACAATTGTTTGACAGTTAGATATTCACATTGCAAGTTATATGAAGATTAGTGTTACAGAGTTTTTTAGAGTTTAAGCTAAGCTTAGTTTGCGTCTCACTGTAATTTTATTTAATTTGCAATTAAGTTAAAATAAAAATAGTTTAACCTACCTTAAATGTTTCTCTATCTTAATGTTTATTGTACGATAAGATATATTGTAAAGATATAGATATACATATATAAGATATATTTATAAAACTTTGTATTATTATTCTCAGTTAGCCAGTCTTGTGGATTTTTTATTGTGCCTAACTTATAATGTACCTGAAGCAAAAGCACAGTTCAACTTAGGGACAAAGGCAAAAACAACAAAAACTCTTTTATTCGACTACAAAAAAGACTACTGGGAACTTTATGGTTTACCTAATAAAATAATTTGTTCAGCACTTTATAAAACGCTTTGAAAGTTAAAACAAGTTATTGTTTTAAAGTTTTTAATTGTATTCAACAAACGAGACAAGAGAGTTTTTATAACATTGTGTACGAAAACTAAATGACGTCTTAATTACGTTGAGAAAACCGACTTACAAGCGTTTACAGTAATTCAAAAACTTTTAATTGTTACTAGTTAGAGGGTTTAATTAAAACTATAGTGAAGTTAGTGGAATAATAAGACGACTACCACACTTGAGTTGAGCTTTCATAAAAAGCTTTCTAATAAAAACACTTTAAATATTGAAGACAAAAATAACACCAAAGTCCGAACCATCAACTACATCGCTCTTGGATTTAAATAGCTTATTTTTTCTACACCAATCTCACAACTATAGCGCGAGCAACAGTAGTAGTAACTAAGTCCCCTTATTATGATAACTGGACTCTTATCATCGTTCAATAACCGTTAAACAGTTGAAAATGCTTAGAAATGTAAAACCTATTGCGAAAGGGGGATTATGTTAATTTCGTTGACGATGCCCACTTAAAGATAAGGTCGGCCTGGAGGCGGACGTATCGCTGAGCTAGGCTTTAACGGGAGTAAACAATTTTTCTTACATATTTTAGGATTATTGAGAGGACGTTTTTGTATGGTTGAGAAACTTGGTCTCGGAGTTTTTAACCACTAGTGTCAGATGCACTGGATTCCTAAAGATTTTTACTACACAGTTTTTTGAAATTGATAATTACCCTGCTAAATATACAAATATAAAGCACATGAAATTGAGAAACAATGTATTTTACATAGCTGAATTGATCGGTATCGGTAATACCTCTATTCTATCACTGTTTACTTACAGATTTGAAGGTTCTAAATCAATAAAGATAAACATGCACTATTGTGTTATTTTCATAGTAAATGTGAGTTGTTGATGGACAGCCAAGGAAAACAAGGATGAAACCTGGAACCCATAAAAGTACTGAAATATGGAATCACCAATCCTCCTTAAAATAGGCAGCGATGGTAGATTGCCAAGAGATTGCTATGCCAAGTCGTAGAATATTAACAGACACAATGATTTTTATTTAGCTGGATCAAATAAAGTAAAAATAACTTTACAACGAATCAATCGCTTTTAAAAACAATAAAAACAAAAATCAGTTGACATTATTTAGAGCTTCAAAGTAAGTAGGTATGTTTCTAAAGTATCGGATAATGTTTGATCCGGTTTTCCGTTGTCACCGGAACACGCCGCCGGCCATCTCAAACATTTACAATAAAGACGTTTATAGTTCTTAAACAATGTTTCTTTTCGAGGTTTGTTCAACTGAGCCGGCCGAAGTTTGACTTTTATGTTTTATTGCCAGATAAAACCCTTTGACATGTCGTACATATGTATGGATAAATCTTAAGACTTATATTTTTAGTTACTTGTTTCTGTTTCCAAGTTGCTCGTATAGTTCTTGTTGACTGATAACCTTGATTTTTGTTAAACGTACCTAAGTCATTTCCAGTCTGATCGGATCTGTCACAAAGATAAATATTTTGAAAAGCTTTTTGGGACCGATTCCCATGGTGATTTTCATCACCAATTGTCACTTAATTCCTTATAAACATCCGTTAATTTAACTGCATGGGCACTGCAACACTTTTAAATTATCAGATACATGGGTCTACCGTTATCGACCACTCATTTTTTAAACAAGGTAAGCAATCTATATACATATAATAAAATTGTAGAAAAGTGAAAACTGTACATTGAAAATTAAAAAAAAAGAATAATTGGAGGGTGGTCTACGAACGATTCCGATGCCGAAAATATGATTTTTAGAATTTTTGTCTGTTTGTCTGTTTGTCTGTATGTATGTCCGGAAAGATCTCGGAAAGTACTGAATAGATTTGATTCATATTTTCAGAGAATATCAACAAGAGGTCCGGTCAACATACTTTTTAATTATTATCTCGCTTTTCGTTACAGGGGGTGAGCAGGAGCCTTTTATATCTATACACAAATATCAAATTATCTCATAAACTACTGAATATATTTCGTTCAAATTTTGCATGAACCTTATCGTACACATGATACAACAAATATACAAAAACCATAAAGCTACTGTGCAGGGGGCTTGAGCAGTAAAGTTTTAAATTTTTGGACTCACCCGTAACATCGTGTAATACAATTATGAAGTGTATTTTCACCCCATTGAGTAGTAGGCAGCACGGTCATCAATTTACTCAAAAAACATCACGCTATTTATCTTAAGACTTTTGGCAGAGCAATAATATATTTTTTCGAAAGTAAATCTTTTTCACAAAATCAGTCATTTTATTCTCTTTCAAGTCTAATGTAGACCTAGCGCGACAATAATTAAAATAAAAGAAACATAAACTATTAATACTTTTATTATTATTATTTTGATGCAAATGTTACTTCGTAATCGGTACATTCTTGAAACAAAGGAACTTAAATTATTTTTATTTTTATTGGTGTACTAAAATTACTCAAGTTCAAATGTGGAATGCCGTAATATGATTTTGTGTTTATTTACGATAGGTGTATACCTATGTTTTTAGCTCGGTAATGTTGGCGATGCTACTTCAAGATAAAAGAATTCGTAGTGACACTCAACCCAAAGTTGCATGTAGTTCACATTGATCTCATCTATAATTATGCATAACAATAAATTACTGAACGACACAGTTAATTATATTGCCTTGGTTCATCTGTAACAACTAGCAACAAAAATATAAACTTTCAAACAAAAAAAGCCATTCAAACAATGAAATAATGTTTTCTTAAATTTGCAACATTACATAGGCCAAAAGTATTTCGGATAGAAAAGCCCAGAAAACTTGCATAGAAACTGCATAATAGGTATGCAATGTGAAAGATCTATAAGACCAAAGCTATCAATTAATAAGAGCGTACGCTAGACGGTTTTTGACATTACGTATCTATTGATAGAACAATGTCTACTGATACCTGGAATTTTTCAATATTTTAACGATTTGATTGGTCTACATCCGCCATTACAGAGACCGTACACATGGCCCTTCCAAAAATTCCTGTAACAATTTATTGTAATCTCTACTTATTTAAAATTTTCTTCTTTCGTACCCTTTTAAAAACAGGGGAAGGAACAAGACTGAATGAATTTCTGAGATCCCAAAGCTAAGCCGACGAGGATTAGGAACATATTTTTTACATCCGTCACACAATGTCTGGAACATTCATTTTGGCTGTCGGTATCGACAGCGTAACCTCATAACCAACCTCATGTAGTCTTTATTTAAGTTCCATTTATGCAGCCCTACTGCATGACGGTATTTTACTTCAATGATCGTCAGGTAGGTTAACGAATAAAATACGTAATTTTTCTTTGTAAATTGGTACAGTACATAGAACTCATGCACATGAAGTCACTTTTATGTTCATATTTTACTTTGTTGTAACATCAGAAATAACACACATCCTATAGGTACTATAGATTTTTATCATAGTTAAAAAAAGGGGTGTCTGATATTTTTTTTTTATTATCACGCTGTTTATTTATCGGCAATTTAAAGGCAAATCATGATCAAAACAAGATAACACGTTTACCAACTTTTTTATTTTGGAAATATTCCAAATGTTTGTAAGGAAGATCAGTTAGATCAGTTATATTAAGAGGACAATCAAACATAACGTGTTTCTGGAAACCGTTTATCTGGGCGCAATTTTGCAAAATCTTATATCTTATACACGACACTATGTAACATCCACAGTTACCGAGCCCGACTCTCACTTCACCAGCTCCGTCCACAAAAATAATTTGACATCTTATTTATATCGTCAGAAAGCATCGTGTGTGGAAATAACAACTATCTGGCTATCACTGTTCCTGAGAAACAACCAGGTGACAGACAGACGAACGGACACCGGGGCCTCAGTAATATGGTTCTGATTTACCTCTTTGGTTACAGTACAATAATCATTTTATGATACCTCATAATCACTATCATAATCCGTCTAACAATTTCAGGTGTAGGCCGGCCAAAAAACAGTCGTGCTCGAAAATCATAACCCACCCAATTAGAAAATGGAAACCCTCGAAAGTAAAACATTTTTAGCAGAAGTGCTAAGACTGAGTTATACCTTCTGTTATTTTTTCATACTTGCACCCCCCCCCCATTTTAAACAGCTCGATTTGTCAAACATGTCAAACGAACACTCGCACATAATTCACGTTTAAATTAAAATTGTACAATTCGTTCGGAAGCTATGATGTCACAGACAGACAGGCAGGTAGGCAGATATGTCAAAGTTATAAGCCCCTCTTTTTGGGATTAAATAAGAAAAAGTCATTAAAACAACTGTGAAATATTTGACACCAGGATAGTATCGTAAATGATGAAATGTGTTTGATTCAAACATTTGATAGTCTTTGGCCCGCTCAAGATTCATTATAATTTAGAAAAAAAGCAAGCTTAAAATGTAAAAAAAGTGTTTCATTTTCAATATTGTATTACATTTTTGCGATGATCGTTATTATTAAACTTCATAGTTTTTCACATCTTGAAAATCACGCAGACGAAGTCGCGGGCAACAGCTAGTCTGTAATAAAGTTTGTATATAAATAAGCTAAAAAACTTGACATAAGAGAATTAAGGCTTGGTTTGTCTTTTTATACAAACAAATACATTTCAGATTTATTTCAGTGGTATATTAGATTTGGTAATCTGTATTGTTTTCCATATCATCTATTTTTTAAACTGAGTTTTAAACATAAACGCACACCAATATAGTTTTTCTTTTTAAGCACTTAATCAATTGAGTATAGACTACGATCGTATGATTTATGTCTAGCGTTCTACATGTAAATTGCATTTCACGTATTCATCGAGTCAATGCAGACCACCGAGTATTATGGTGAACTTTGTCGAGGGACTGAGTTGATTGATTAATTGTATGAAGCTGTGTTCGCCGAGTGGTGATTTAACAATAGCTTGGGGACGTAATTATATTGTGTTTATAGTTCTACTAATTTAATAGAAACTATTCCATTTATAAGAACCAAAGCTTTTACGTTAGTTCAATAGTAAAACCCGCAATATAATTGTCCCACTGCTAGACACAGACTTCTTCCTTTTTACGGTAGCTTTTGAGCATTGATCACCACGCTACTTCACTATGGGTTCTCGATTTCAGATTTGCATTCTTGGAATCCAGCAATGTTTTCCTCCACCGTTTGTCAATGGTGTCTTGATAAAAACACATTGATTTTTTTCTTGCATTGGGATAGAACCTGAATCTCATGCATACAAATCCTTGCACAGAATTGCAAGACCACCAATTTAGTTAAAAAAAACATAAATTTTAACACCACCTGGATACAAAAACTAATCTAGTCTTGAGAATTCAATAACTAGAGCTGAATGATCTTAAAGACTGGTTTCAATTTTCGCTTATACTCGGTCGTTCGATAGAATGCATAAACTTTTACAATATCCCCCCGTACATGAAGAACCTTTGCAAGATGTATGCTAATGAGTTCCCACGATTGCTTATTTTAGCGTACGGGGATAGAGACTGGGGTAAGTATCATTACCTATCATTGTTACCTACATACTCCGAGGTAGGTACTGTAGGGTGCTTTCGTTCCGGACAGACCTAAAACAATATTAATTAGTTCTCGCACAAGAAATATGGATTTCCTGTTCATTTGTAATTTAAGTCTTGTTAATTGAATTAGACTCTGAATTCGACTAGACAATATTTTACTTTAAAGCGATTCGGTGTATTTTATGAAATTTGATGTCACTAATCTAAAGTTTAGGTATAGTGCAGTGTAGTCAACTTTTTCTGTAGGTTAGTTTTAGTTTCCAGTACCTACCGGTACCTCAGTCTAATATTTTAATTAATGGTAGCACAACAAATTACAAACTAATATCAAAATCATATACTTTCGCAATTACTGATTTTGTATTAGATCTGGATAACTTATTACTTCGTTTTTAAATTAATAATGTTGCCTGAGATCTAATATCAATTTACCAATTGTATTTGAAGTAGACAGTAAATTGTATTGTTTCAAGCGATCCGGTTACAATAGAATCATTTCAAGTGCTTAATAAGTTTTATATTTCTAATGTTACAACAGAACATTGGATACAAAAGGTATCTTACAATTTTTGATTAGAATTTGATAAAAATTGCTTAAAACTGACTGCACGGTTAGCCGAGTGGTTCAGTTAACCACAAAAAACTCACTGTGCGCGTTGTGTCGCGGGTTCGATCCCCGCGTAGGAAAAGTATTTCCGCGATCCCTTAATGCTTGTCCAGAATCTGGGTGGCTTTGTGCAAGATATGAATGTTTGTGAAAACCCCCGTGACACTAGGATTAAACTCCTTACTGAAAGAGTCGTTAAAAATATGTGTGTCTTAACTTGTAGAGCACAATACATTGAAAAGAAGAACATCCTTCTTCCACCACTGCAATAATATTAATTTAAGACGTGAGGGTCATCTGGAGTTGAGAAAAAGACGTCTACGTTTAGGGCGCTTCATCTCTTTTAATCATGGCCCTTTTTATTTATTAGGTGCTAAAATAACTCTACTTTGAATTAAAAATATAATCAAGTCACGAAACTAATCTTGTTTCCAATTTCAGTGGTCGACCACTTTTTGCTTTTGTCTTAAACACAGGGTTCCTAGGACTTAAAATTAATGTTATTTTTTTTAGGGGAAGGTGGAGGAACTCTTTTGGTTGCGCAAATTAGAGCGATTTATGTCCAGAAGCAAACACCAGTTGATTGAGGCAAATCAATTGTCTGACAAAGGATTCAAATAACTAAGTGACGAGTCACACCATGACGCAAAACATAACACTATGTACGTCAATTATTACAATTGTCAATATTAAAATTACTAATTTATTTCACAGTTAAATAAAGATCCTTCAATTGTCTTCACGAAGGCTTGTTTGCGCAGAAATTAACTTAATCTAATTACTTCATTATTTTAATTTGAAATTCAGCTGATGAAGGTATCTTTGTTAATTAATACAAATGGATAATTTTAATCTACGCTTTGTTTAATGCCTTTTCATTGTACCGGTACTTTGTGTCTGAGGACTGGTCTTGAGCTACGTTTAAAACTTGAGATTTTTCTAGTATTTGAACACCGTGAAGTTCTTTTGACAATCCCGACAGGAAATAATTCTGTAAAGAGTTTCTCGTTTGAATATAACTAAATACGTAACTAGGAGCAATGTAATGAGAGATGATAAACATTGAATTGAAATCCAATCCTTTGATATGGTTTTTAATTTAATTAAATAGACCGACCTAAGTAATACCCAAAAACGTCTAAATCTGTGTAACTAACCCAACGAAATCCTATGACACATTCTAAAATCAGTTTCAGTATAAAAGTGATATTATCGTAAAAACAGCATTTTCTTAACATGTCAGCAATTTAATTTTTAGAAAATTCACGGAAGATTGAAACGAGAGCGAATTACGTACCTATTACCTACGTCATAAAGTCGTTTACGGCCGTCGAGTTTTACGAGAACATATTAGGAACGAATGAAGTTTAGTGCGCTTGCTGCGATCTCGTGATGCAAACTGTCGCTCTGAAAGCGAGATGTCAGATGTCTATGCGCAATGTATCGCGCTATCTCGCTCCTACAATAGTAACAGTTATGGCGTGAGATCTCGTGGTACAGGCACTGACATCGCTATGGGAATGTGTTGGTACACGGTGGTGGAAACATACGTAATGCGCGGCTAGATACTAATATGGCAGTGGGCACGTGTTCACTATCCATTTTATATATATCGTATATTCGATCGTATATTTTGCGATCTCTACCACCGTTTTTAGTGTTGTGTTGCACGAATGTTATAAGACTGTTTGTAAATGCATTGTTTTAAAAACATTATTATTAAGCCGTTTTTGGTTGTAATTTTTTGATCACTCCATTAAAGCTGTGATTTTTATGTACAGATTTGAGTAAAAAGAGGGAGTTGGAAGATTTTCACCTCCCGAGCCACCTGGTTTAAAGATATAAGTACATATTTTTTTGATTTACTGCGAAAAGAACTATTTTTAACCTTTTGCGAAAATGTGACATTGATAAATAGAAATTTCGCTGAATTCTAGCAAAAGGTACGGCACCTTTTGCAAGAATTCAGCGAAATGGCAGTGTATCTAGGTAAAAAAAAAAAAATTTCGATGTCTCATTTAGATATCACAAAAAAATTGATGCATAATTGAAACTTTCAGCACTAATATATTTGGACATACAAAAATAACTCTAAACTCTCAATAAAATGCTTGGCAGCTATTCCAAGATAACTATTCACCATCTGCAGGTATATCTTCAAAGAACGGTACCTTAATTCAATAAATACGCTACAAATTGATTTAAATTCCCGAACAAAGCCAGTTTCCCTGACATGCATCGCAATAATTTCGTTGCATGGAGTATTGACGGCGACACGACGGTAGCAGCAGTCACTGAGATCCTCCCGACAAGCTTCATTACGTTAAGCTGCTTCCCTCTGGCTTTGAAAGGAGTTGCATTCAGTTTGTATGATTTGTTTATCAGTTTAATTATTTATCTATCGTAAGTATTTTTTTTAATAACACGGCGTTAAAAATCTGTACCTATACATGTGTGTTCATAGTTGCATTAGTAACTATTTTACTTAGATTATTTGGTTATAGACTATGTATTAAAAATATATATTGTTCGCTCCTAAAAAACCGGTCAAGAGCGAGTCGGACTCGCGACGCTGAAGGTTTCATGCAAACGGGCTAGAGACCAAACCAATCGGTTCGGTGGCAAATAAATCTGAAAGTTTTTCATGAACTTTACTACGGCAACAACGTTGCTGAACCTCGACCTTTATTTATTGTTGGGTTACGTAACTTTTGGGTACCAACGTAACCCTACAAAAGCCTTAACTGGACTAGCTCTCATCATTAGAAATATCTACATTTTTTAGATGACGTGAAGTGAGTTTGCTACGAGTTCTCGTAGTACCACCAGTGTCAGTAGCATGGCTCTCGTATGATAGCGGCGACATTTGGCGCGCCCCGCATTTAACCCTACACACGTAATAAGGGCGCTTATTGACGATATGTGTAACACGCACACAAATCTACATAGGTATGCTATGTTTAGGACTGCGATTGCATTTGGTATGGAGATAGTAAGGTCTTTCTACGAGCTATTATTTACTTTTACCTACCCATTTGTCTATAATCTAATGTTGCATGTAATATTTGTTCAACTTCCCGGTTTCCGATTGACAATGACGATGCAATATTAAATTTACAGTTAATCTGATTCTGGAACTAGAAGACAGCTATAGGCAACAATAAATACCTTCCTCATGATGAAAACTTTCATCCTAAAGCAAGGAATCAATTTAACACTACGCTTATTTCCTAAATGTTTCCATTAATGCTGATCAAGTGAATAAACGCATGGGATACTTAAATATATGACTAACCGAAAAAAACATAATTTCCATACATCTGAGCGATTCTACCGGCGACTTCTATGGAATTCACTTTTTCATCGTAGATCACGCCTACTAAAAATAAAATGTCTAACAAAAATAGTTGTAATCAAATTATCAGCAACACTTTTTACACTAAAACATTATTTATAATCGGTGTCAATATCATTTGACATTTTTAAAATAACTAAGGTCACTGTTGAATGTCAAACGAGTTTAATCGAAGTTATTATCATAAATGATTAAACGTTGTTACTGCCAGCAAAGGGTAGAAAGCAAAGTATTTAATAATTTTAATTAGATGATTTTTCATTTATCGTTTCTCCTTTATTCATAAATTCGTTCTTTCAATTTGAGAAACAGTAGGAAAACAATGCCTTTGGTATTTTATTGCTAGCAAGAAAACCAGAAGGCAGAAAGAAAAGAATTTCCTATCGCTCGTCAATTTTTTGTTTTCAATTGACAACCAACATCCATTGCTCATTATGTTTTGGTTAGAGAGTTCCAAACAAATAATGTACTAGACCACACTGCGGCACAGTGACGAGCTATAGAACTACAGCGAAGAATAGGTACATAAAACCTTATTCGGATAAGATCACTCTATTTTTCAGGTGACATTTTGCAAACTTTTTAAAACCTTGCACGTTGCACGGTGTTTACCCTACATCTCTACTTATCCCTATTAACAGGCGACAGTTTACAAGCATAACCTAATCGTGTTATATTAAGGCTTGCCTTGAAGCCAGGGTGCTATAGACAGATAGATGCAGGAAACATGGGCCGCCTGCATCGATGTTAGGGCTGTCGACGTTTTATTTTCATTTTCTAATTTAATTCTTGTTCAGTGAAGTTTTTTTATTATTTATGTAACGACGAAACGCTGTCGAGTGTAAACTATGCACCTTTTCTGATAGAGTTTAAGTGATTTAGGTATGAAGCCTATTTACAATTTAAATAGGCTAAAACAAAATTCACATGGCTTATGATAGCCTCTAGTCAAGTAAAGTCAACAAAGAGGCTCAAATGTACCAAGATTAGAGGTTCGGTCACGTGATGAATTCACACAAAATTACATTTCCACATATTTGAGCGTTTTACTACAATCATTAACTTCAGTGGAAAATCTATACCACCAGCCTGGCTCTTTACTTTACATTTGAGGTGCCAGTAATGTAATAAATTATATTTCAATTTCCGTTTTTTGCATAATTACACTGTGGCAACCCTATCGGCTTCTATTTATAGAGAGCCCTTTTGTCTTCTAGTTTTAAGCGGTTCTGCTCACTTAGCTATATTTAGAAGCTTTGACCCGTGCAACTCCATTTGATAACATTATTTTAGAAATACATTTTTTCACGTCTACAAATTAATTATCTATACTCCTTGTGGATATTACCTACACCTTACGGTCTGCACGGAGATGGGCACCTTGTAGTCATAACGAGTTCCTCCGTGTTTCCGGAGGCATGTTAAATTGTGGGTCCCGGCTGTTATTCATAAATCTTTGATAAATCGTTACGGGTAGCCCGCAGCTAGAAAGTCTGACAACGAGCCTACCTAAGGGGTATTATGTTTCTCAGATAACTAGGTTAAGACGGTAGTCGCTCCTTGTAAAACACTGGTGCTTAGCCGATTACATTGGAAGCCAACTCCAAGTCTGGGAGAAAGGCTAGGACGATGATAAAAACTTGTATTACAGATTGGTAAGCACACATCTACAAAAGCTTTCATTGTACATAATATCGTTACATAATATATTATTAAGGCACATTATTGAGTCGTACAAATATTAGTTGTAATGTACATTAACAACCCCCACAGACAGACACATTAACCTCTTATACGCTATTAATGACTGAATGTATTCGGCGCTCAAATATCACCCCAGTGACTCACGCGCCGCATACATTGACTGCTCGCCACAGACCACACTTCTTACAAGACGTACTAAAACGGTAATGTACTTGTAATAATATTCGTACATTAGAATCGGTAAGGTATAATTTTAGTGGGTTCTCGTTTATGAGTTGGCGAAAGTGCCCATTAAAAGCCTTGTTTTATGACATCAGTATGATTTGTAAGTAGTTAACATGGACTACATACGACAAGGGTTAGACGGGGATAATATTCTATGCATTATACTGTATCAAAATATCAGAATTTTATTAGGATTTTTTAAAACGTCTTTTTCGTTTACAGTCAAGTTTTCCTAAGCACTTTGAGTAAAGAAGAGTTTTTCATTTAGATCTTTCAGTAATATTTCGTTACTCAGACAACACAGTCAGAAGGTAGCTACAATATTACAAACTCAAAGTTTTTTTAATATTAACTTTTCAATGTTTTCATCTCAACAACCGACACCGGGCATCGAGTAATTTTGTCAGATTGCAGCTTGTTTTAACAGAAAACGCAAATCATTTTACACCGCATACGGACGTGACTTAAAACGTTTGAATAAAAAACGTGACGTTTTTACTAAATACGTCGAAAACAGCGGCAAAAACACTTAACTTATGCCCAAGGAAACGCGAAAAATTCAATGAAATTCAATACGAGTTTTCCCAAATTACCATGATTATTCCGACAAACTGGCCCACGCAATTTACTCAAGAATTAGGAGATAAGGACTGTAAAAGGATCAAAGTAAGACCTATTCTTGAATTAGGATAAAGATGGGTGTACACTGCGCACGATGTTCAACAACGCTGGTAATTTTAGTCGTAGAAAAAGGCACATTGTATTGAGTTTGAGACAAAATATTTTGTCACTGAATCTACACTGTTTACTATATTGTGAACCGATTTGATTTTATAAAAAATACCACTCTCGTAATTATGACTTCTTGTGTCGCGGAGGGTTTCACAAACATTCAAATCACGTGCACAAAGACATCCACAGTCACAACAAGCATGCGTTCTTGACACAAATGCTTGTGCTACGCGGGGAAGGAAGCCGCGACCCATCATGCGCAAAGGGTTTGGTGTGGTGTCTTCAATAGATTACTCCATCGTTTCAATAGTGAAAGCAATATTTGAACTACTTGTTACTCATAATACTTATAGTACTATTTGTACTTAGCGTAACAACCTTTATGTTTGTTACTTCCCGTTACTTCTCCATTATCAAACGTTTGAAATAACTGTGAAAAAGTTTTCAGTTGAGACGCTAACTTAACACGCGTCGACTCTACTTTTTGACTAGCTAGCAATAAATAAAACCAAGACTTGTGTGTATCACCACCACTTGGTTTACAAACATACATAAGTGGTATACACCAGTATCTGTATTACGGTTGTCATAATCAAATGCTTATTTCTTTATGATCATGCGACAAAAGATAATGGGATGTCGCGGTATCTTATACCGAATCGAGTTGTGTTATGGTTTCCAATAATCTTTCTATTTCCAGGTAATTGTAATTCCAAGCATTCAGGTACTGAAATCTTTTTGGAAATATTAGATTTCAATTTATTCCGGAAGATGTTATACTATTGGTTGAGAAAAGGCTCTATGGAAAAAAATCTTGATGACTTTTCCTAGTGTTTGCTTGTTTCATTACGAGCTTATGAATTACAATTATTGCAGTGTGCAACTTGTCATAAGTTCTTTATGTCAAAGAAGAGACTTCTTTCAAGTCTAGTTTTATGCCAAACGTAAGATAACAATATGTTCATGTAATTTGCAACTAAAGAACACATTTTTATAAGAAAATCCGCTGTCGCCTGGCCTGCAAATAAGTGTCCATTGACTTTGAATTTTAGCACACAACACAACGTACAGTATATCGCTTAAGAATAACCTTATTATATAAAAAATACAGGATCTAATATTATTTAATTTATTCAGCTCATCTAGCCTATTTTGCTGTACTTTATAACCTGTAATAGACACTAATACGTATACTACCTACTTATATAGAAGTTTAAAAGGAAAACGGTTCTTAAATTTTATAATGTAGAAAACATCATATAAAACGCAATATCTATAATACTTGGCCACTCGATAGTACTTTGTATCAAGCGCCACTGGGAATGAGAACAATTTTACATATTCTTCTACTGCGTAAACGTTCATTCATCTGTTAACAAAGATAAACTACAATAGACAGGGCTTCATTTGAAATCGCACTCTATTTTCAACAACTTAGAGTCTACATTTTGAAAAGCGTTAACTACTAACTTTAGTAAAGTATGAAGGAAAAAGTCCTAGTTGGAGTGTGTGAGCTCAGTTTTGTTTTCATAGGTAATTTTGTTCGACGCGTACAGTCAGCTGCAAATATATTGAGATGGCGCTATTGAAGCGACGATCTCTCTTAGTGTAAGTTTGTCTTAGTAACTTTATACACTGATACTCCTGAAAAGAAGTTAGTTCATAAAGGCACTACGTTTGGAGTTCATGAGATCAATGTGATATTTTTTATTTTGAAATAAAATGTACATATGCAAGTATTTAAAGATATTCAAAGATTTAGTTACGAGAATTTAGACATTTATTAAAATTAGAAATTAAATATTATTAATTAGAAAGTTAGTAAAGGTCCTGGCTTTTCGCAGTTAAAAAAAAACCAGTCGGTGTTTTAAGAATGTTTCCAATGCTCTGGCGAGGTCTCACAATATTTTTAACTAAAATACAAAATCAGGTTTAAAAATTCAAGTTGTTTCTATCTATTCAAAATAAAAGTAACACTATTGTCGTTGTGAAAGAGTGACAGCGCTCTACAACCTGTATAGCGGTGTCTCTTTCACGACTGCTATTATATTACTTCAAGATGTGGCGGCTGTAGCTATTATTATTTCAATGAGCTGTTATGAAAGGGGTCCATTGCGGAATACTATTATTACAGGTCTGTTACGTGGTATGTAAACAGAACTACATATCCGAAGTATTTCATCCTTCTTATACAATATCTTGACTTTAGTTGCAGAAACAGAAGAGTCCTTCACTTATTGTTTGATGTTTGACCATCATTATTTTCTTACGGTATTTCGGATATAATAATATTATTACTTACAATTTTATTCGTATTTATAAGGAACTCTTTTTGCGTCTTGGTGAAAATCGTCATGACTTCCTTTGCCCTAGGAAAGGCAACGGGTTACCGGCTAAAATCAGAGGAATGTTTCTCTGTTCCCTATAGTTGGGGTCGTAATCGGTCGTAAACAAACGCGAAGTATTAATTAGTAATTGCGATCACATTGTTCTTTGATAAAATTGAAAAAAAAAATAAAGATCAGACTCTAAATTCAAGGATGATACTTTAGGTATGTTTTTAACTTCATACTTAAATGTGTTTGTAAATCTAAAAGTATTAATATTATTTTGACAATTTTTTGGGGTAGAATTAGTTTTACTCTTATCATAAAGTAATCATGTAGTATTATTCCAGTGAGTTTATAATTCTTTAACTATTGCAGTGAAAGTTCTTGATAAAGTTTGTTGACTTAAATTTTAGGGTAGTTCTTAAATAGTTGTTACTCTAATTACTATGTAAAGTCCATCACCACATTGTAATTAAGCAGAAACTTTAATTCAGAGTTTAGACCTCGAGAGAGTCGAAAGCCGAGAGATTACATTTTTAAAGCGATTTAAACAAAATCTACGAGTAACAAGGAAAAATTGTCAGCCGCTACCTATATTTTTGCTACCAACAGTTGCTTAATCTCTTTCTTTTATTAATATTACTTTTTTATAACATTCTCTGTAAAATGTCTAAATTTCAACTGTTTGTTAATAGCTCATGTTCGCTCTGTTTCATGAGATACAGCGTGGTGAAGAACAGAGACAAATAGGAGCCTTAGTTAGCCTTAACTTCTGCAATGTTTAAAGTTTCGCTTTAAAAAGTCCTCATAAAAATAGATTTTGCAGTAAAAATGAGCTGATGATAAAAATAACCAAATTCGAACAGGGCATGGACACTAAAACGCTTCCTTTATTTTACTAAGAATGACAAATATATTTAATATTCGAGGAATATATCCACTATGACCGACAATATACTGCCTCCCACGAGAGAATCGGAGAGACTTAGGCGATCGTTTGTGTGGGTGTACAGCGGCTTACACACACACACACACATCTACACATTCGAACCTGTACATTACAATATTGTAGGCGTCATATGCATAAAATTGTTTGAGAAAAAAATATATCTTATAAGTTTAGATGTTTATTTTAAGATCCTAATTTAGTAGAAAATTCTTGTTTTCTTTAGGCACGGTCCACCTCAGTCCCTTCAAGGGCACTTATTCTGGTCGGCCGGGCAAAGGGAATCCTTGTGAGGGCTGGGTTTATATGAAGATAATAGATGACCCAGCTCAATCATTTGAAAATATTCTTAGATTTTCTAGACGACATGTTTTTATAGTAGCATCTAGTTCAGCTTAATCAATTCAGGATCTTGTGTAAATATAAACATATTTATTTGTAAATCATATTTGATGAAATAACTGTTAACAAAAACATCTATGTGTTACTAGTAACTTATTATAAATTAAGAAATACATTAAATAATAGCCTGTTGAAAAGTAATAAAAATTTCGTTTAGTCGTTACTCGCGGCTTCGCTCGCGTGGATGACGGACAAAGCAGTAGAAACATTACATTATTGTAAGTAAGCCTATGCGTTAATCCAAAGCGGCAGCCACCTCCCTACCTTAGAAATCGCTACAACAGTTAAGGCGTGAAAAGATAACTACACACACACACTTACTATGGAATTTATAATATTAAGTACTTAATGGCATTTAATTTAAAAGCACCTACTTCAGTTTTAATAAAATAGAAATAGTTTCATAACTAAAACAAAGAAAATAACTGTTCGATATTTAAGTTTTGAACTATAAATTTTCAATCAATCGAAAGTTCAATAACTTTTGAAGTTGACATAACGATGATCGTTTATTTATTTTGAAATCAGAACTACCAACAGCAGAATGGTTTGATTACTTTTTATGTAAACACGAGGGTAATTATTGTGGTCAAGTGGAGAGCGAATGACAGATGACGGTAATGACGTCACATAGAATGAAAAACAATTGTCAATGGCCTTTGTAATTATGGGAATGTTAATTATTTGATGCAGAGGCAAACAGCTGTGGGTTGTTATCTATCTATACTACGTAATATTTAGTAATATGCCAAGTATTGCAATTGATTTTCATTGTATGCTTAGTGAAAATGTAAAAAACCGGTCAAGTGGAGGTCAACTACACTGAGAGTTTTCTTATAATTATTCTAAAGAGAAACAACTTCTTGGATAACTAAAAATTCTAGAAATAAATCATTCTTGAAAAATTCAAGTATCAAGTTATCACAGATCACGAGATACTGCCTGGTACTAGACGGATGGACAGGCGATGCGATGCCTCAGGTATAGGGTTTTTTAAACTTCGGGTAAGGAACCCAAAAATGGGTATTCTTCGCAGGACCAGCCATAAAATATTTTATGCGGATGAAATTCAAGGAAAAACTTTTTGTAAATGATTCTTCCTGTTTGGAGCAACGTTATTACAGTTAGATACTTCTTTGAAAATTGTCAGGTCTTAAAAAAATAAAATATATGTTCTTTATGGGATAAAACGAAATTTCCAGGAAGCACGGCAAAACAATTGGTATTTGTAAAAGTTATGTTAAGGTAACTAAATATAATACTCAAACAATAGGAAACATTGAGGTTTCAATGGTCTCTAGCTTTGCTGTAGTTGCGAGGAGAAAATACAAATTACAGATCACTAGACATAATCTTTGTGCATGAGAATTGTATGTTTGTGAAACCACTGCGACACAAGGATTAAATGCCTCAATGCGGGAGCAGTTTTTTTTAAATATACCTATACACCGTGATTTTTTAATCGTCTTACAAAAGCAGCCCAGTTCATGTATCCAATGACTAGAACACGTTCATGATAAAAAAATAGGTATTTATGAGATTTGAAAAAAAAAATGCAATTTTTATTTAATATTTTGATGCAATTCGTAGTTTTTTAGAAACACAGCTCTGTTGCGAGCGCGGTCCGAGCCTTGTAACAATGGTGATGGGCGCGGGCGGCAGCGTTTTTATCATTTTTAAGAGTATATTTCGGATTTCTCTTGTTTAATTTTCTTCGTACTTATTATCTTAGTTGATGATAAAAAAATAATAATAAATAGTGCCTAGGGGTATTTTCCGTCGGATACATGAACTGGGCTGCTTTTGTAAGACGACTAAAAAAACACCGTGTATATATATGTGCAGATAGCTGCTAGTTACCTAAACAAACTATCATTCAAACAATACATACGAAGATATCGTCACATACCTGTAGATAATAGCGAATTTAGATTTGTGGAGTATCTCGCTCCTGTCGCGACCTGTTTCTATTACAGGCGGCCGCCTTCAGGGAATTGATGTTTTTATTGAAAGAGGAACTCCATTAGTTTTGGTATTTTTCCTTTACTAGTATAGGCTTTAATCAAAATGTTACCCGCAAGTATTTATTAAAGGTTACCCCTCGAATACTTGTTTAACTTTCATATTTGTTTGTTTACTTTGAGAAAAGTTTTGTTCTATTTCGATTTTTTTGTATTTATACTGAAGATGATTTGAATGATTTTTTTAAATATTTTTTGTTAGGAAGTTTGCGAGTCAATTGTTGTTTAGGTTGTTAAAATACTTTTTCTAAACTTATGGATATATATTAGATGCGAATCCGTTTTGCATTTACACATGCATACGTACGAGTTTATGAAATGTTTTAAGATATCCTTTGTGACTCTCAATCCACCTTTCTTTCACTTGTAACATCTTCATTAACGTTACACACCGCTAGTCAGAAGAAAGGCAAAAAATGGTCACTGATCACTGGGTTCATTTCACTACTGTGTCTCCATCTCAGGGATCAATCGTATGAGCCACAACAGATTTTATTACATATATTTTTATAAGAATACCTGAAACCCTTTCACTTAAAATTTAAAGCCATTGAAAAGTTTCAAAGTTAGTATTAACTTGAAAAAGTTGTGGTTGCGTAGAGTTTGGCGGGCGAAGGCTAAGCGGCGCGGTCCGCCCCGAGGCGGGCGGTGGGCGGGGCGGCGCGCTATATAAGCTTCTGCATGCTTCAAACTTTGTTATTGCATGTGCGCAATCACATCGGAAACGTGACACCGAGTAGCCACAAGTGACGGTCCGCTCCCGACGACCACATCAGGTAAGTCGACCTCATATCATTATTGTTAGGTCGCTCGGAAAATATATTCATAGGATTACGTTATTTTTTTTCATCATAATAATGGTTTTTGTGACTTCGAATCCATTTCCAATATTCAGAAAAAAAATGACTGTTTTTTTCTACCAAATATAATGATGGATATTTTTTTTGAGATTCGTAGAGAAGTTAAATAAAAATGCTGACGTAAAATTATTTAAATGACACACTAAATAAAGTTAAACAAGAGGGGTGGCAAGTAACCACAAAAAAACTAATTTCGCAACAGTCAAAATTTATGCAATCTAATAAAATATTAAAAGTGAAATAAATTCTACTAATACGGGAGTATTCTATAAAATTTAATAACTCTGTTAAAGCAGAGTGTATAAAGAAGAAAAATATTAATTAAGTAAAACTTTATTATCCAAATAAATCAGTGTTAAGTTATTTAAAAAAGCATGTGCAAAGTTATTTAAAAAATAAATTACTTATATGGAACAGACTATAAGTTTTAAAATCAATAATAGAAAAACTATTACGGCAATAATTTTCTCTATTTAAAGGTGCAATTATGTTCAAGAGTCTAACAAGAGCAATTAATGAAACACGCAAGTTACGGTTATTTTTAAACAAGTGTTATAAATGTCACATTAATAAACTTCATTTTAAAATAATACTGAATAATCTATCCAATTTGAACGTACATAAAACAATTATTCAGAAATGCCTAAGTTTTGTTTAAAACTACGCAAATACATCCTTTCCTCTTAGGCCTTAAAACTAACATAATATAAGCAGACAATTATCTTGTGTCATAACCAATAAGTGTTGAACTAGGAGTATACAGCGCGGAATAAGCCGATCGGGATATCGAAGCAATAACGTCACTCAACAATATATTGACACATTACATTTATCAAAATCTCCACGACCTTGTTCAGTGGACTTGACAGTTCCATGAAACATAGTAAATTCATGGAAACAAGATACTAAAATCATCTTATACAGTTTAAAAGTCCCTTTTTGCTTTAGTAATTATTTAAAAGAGTTGGAATAGCAATAGAGAATCTGTGGCATTCAATATCAGGATTTTAAAATTTAATACGTCACTAGTTTTCGATTACGCATATGATAAGACAAAGAACTTTCAAATACCGGTTGAATAGTCGTCATCGTCAATAGTAAATGAACTGCTAAGTAAGAAAATTAAATGTAATAGTTAGAAATTTAATATAAACTAATTTATCGTCAGTTTTAAATTAATAAGATTAATTTTCGTAGCCAGTAGCTGGCGTGCGGTCCACAGTACCCTTGCTTGCCATTACCAGGGTTCGTGTTCACAAAGTTTCCGGGATAACGTAATTAGCAATTAACACTGCGTTACCACGAATAGTTACAACTTGTGAAACGATAATATTGTGTTGGGACTTGCTCCAAGAGCGAGGGTCAAGACTTACGGTCGCGCGACTTCAATCGACGATTAGTGGTAGTCGATTGTAAAACCTCTTTGGTAGTTTTTTTTATGCAATGGATAGTACACGGATGGCAAAGGAAAGCGCATCGCTTCGAGAACACAATTATTCCTCGTCTATTCAAAAACAATTTCAGTTTGGAACGTTAACAAGCGTACGACGAACAGTAACCTCGGTTCCTTTTGATTATAGTCTGATATTCGATATCTCAAGAATTGTTCTATTTTATTCCACATACCTCGTTTTCAATTGTTTTTAAAAGAATTTTTCGTTGTTAACGACACAAGATACATCGGAACAATACTCATTGCTACGGCCTCATTTCATTTGAAACCTTTGCGTGGTTCAAATAAATTATTATTGTTTTTTTTTTTATAAATGTTAAAGTATATGTTACAATAGAAACCATATATAGCGTACAATTCTCGAAATTTTGTGATACACGTTCACAAATTTAGTCAAGAGTGAGGAAAATGGTTTTGAACTAGATTGTGTTCAATTAAGATATTTTTTGTTTAATTAAAATGTTGGCGTGTTCTGAAAAAATAGGAGCTCAACGGTATTTTACTTATAGTTAATTTATATAAATTTAGAAACCGACGAAAAGCTAACTCAACTTCTGAACGCGACGAAACGAAAAATCGGGATTTTAACTAATTTTCTATAGTTTTGTAGCATCAAAACCTTAATTCGTTTTTCGTCTTATCATATTTTAATGCCAAATAAATGAATATTCATTTCTAATATTAATTAAAGTGTTCTAGTAACGTTATGGTATTTGATTGTGTAAATACGTTGCCTAAACTGATCTAAGGAAATAAACATTTTTATTTACTACCGTGACAAACGAATTGAACGTTTTTTATTAATAGAAATTATCGGCAACTATTTACTTGTTTGACGATGACAATAACATCAAAATATTTATTTGTAACGTACAATAATATTTGCAGCTTAAATACTGACTCAGTATACAAATATCGCCAATAAGTGTCAGAATTAAATGATCAGTGATTTTATGAAACTAACTAGGTACTTTTTTTTTCTTAGTCACTCGACATGCGCTGATAAATACAAAAGCGTTAGTAAATTAAGAAAGAGAATTAATAAAGAGCTAGGATAAAAACATTTTACATTAAAACATACAGTTAATGACAGTAGGCGTCCCTGTAATTATTGCAAGACGTCATTCAGTTTCAGCGTCACAGTTACAGGGAGTACACAATTAATGTCGTAATTCTTGCATTTTTATACTTTTACAGTTTTATTCCTTCTGCTTAAAGTTTAATGGCAGCTGAGTGACAACCATTAAGATTTACTCAGTTATGAAGAGTACAATTATTTGTAATCTTGTAATTATTTGTCGGAGTAACGAAATTTAACAAAAAAAAATGAATTTTAAGGAAAACATTACCAAAAATGTATAACCGCCAATTAAAAAATTTTTAAAATTAAAAACGGCGTTCAAATCATATAAATCACACTGCCTGCAAAATATTATAATTCATCTATATATGCATTCGACGTTTGACAATTTACATTACTCTGTTAGTTAATTTTTTACAGTGAGTGTTTAAAAATTAAAAAAAAACAAAAAAACTACTGGTTTTCAAACATTTTTGTTCATCCTTTTCACGATCAATTTGCTCAATTTTTGCCCTTGACATTTACTAAAAGCGTTCTTATGGCTGTCACATTTAACACGAATGAAAAAAACACAAAATTGTATCCCTCGCCTACAGGAAGTTATCTAGTTAGCTTGACCTGTGTGGGTAATACTAAAAACTTTGGCTAAAAATGTACTGCTTAATATACATTTTACTTGAGCACTAGACAACATAATAATATTTTTAGGTTACTTTTCGCGTTCTATTTGTCACCGAGACTTTTACGACGTCAACAGTTCATCCGAAACAAATGCCAATTGGAAAATGAACTTAGAAATGGAACATGAAATTGTCTGTCAAAATTTGAATGCATTCGAAATCCGATTATCTCCATAACGATCGATTCTAATATCTGTCAAAGGAGGTCTGACTCGTTGCAAAGTTTCTGCTGTGCCAGTTGCATGCAGGCCGGCACGTGAGTCTTTGTAAATTGACGTTTATGATGAAACCCATACATCGTTTCCGTATCTCTGGCAATGAGGTTTAATGGGAATACATTAGTCGTCTGTTCGATAGCTTTAAGCACATTTGCTTGTTCCAGCGGTTTCACTATTGATCTGTTGACTGTTTCTAAAGACTAGAATATGTGAGGAACTCCTTTAACATATATTATTTTTCGGAATCTCTTGTTTGCTAAGTTTTTAAAATATCATATACCATTGCCTGACAGCTGAAAAGTAACAGTCATATATAAAAAAAAAAGTTATTAATTAACCTTCAAATTGAAGTCTTTCTACTTAACTAGATTTAAGTTCACCTTTATAGGACATTTGTTAACAGCTTCCTGGAAGATGACATTCACACATAATCCGACAACATTGTAATGACATTGGAAAAAAGAAAACTGGTGTAAAATAATCCTATAAATCCCGCTTTAAGTACCCTGACTGGTTCTTTAGACATATCCGATTATTTGTAAACGAACGCGAGCTTATTCAAGCGCGCAACGTATTCAGGAATTAATACTCATAAATTCGGGAGTTGAACGAAATCGACATGATTGGCAACATTTAATAAAGTAGGTAAAACGTTTCGCGTTACGTATTAGAACGACTTTACGCGATTTCTACGGATTAATCTCATTTTTAATATATGACAGTGTAAATAATAATGTGAGGAATGTATGCTGTAAAACAGAGAGTATTAAGCCAGGTATGCATACAGCAAATGCCAATAAAAATACATTTTTTATCACATTGTACATTATGTGGTTTGTTCACTTCAGATTGCAATTGTGAAACGATATATCGATAGCCTTCTTATACGTTTAAAAGAAGCTTAGCTACTATTCTAGTACACCAAATATAATTGAGATTCAACGTCTGTTTGTTAGTTTTCATACCGTGTACTCAAAATTCAACCTGTACAACTCAAAATTGCGTGCATTTCACTATCCATCGCTACCTAAGCTCGAGATGCAATAAACGTCAATAATGCTAAACTGACGCGGACACTTCCTAGTAAAGGACATTCGAAAGAACATTCAAATATTCAAACTGAATTCTATTTTAAAGCCGTAACACTAAAGAAGAAACGCGTTAAAAAAAAAGATACTTGTTCCAAATTTAGATTTGGAGTACTTTAACGAAATCGAATGTTACCTTAAGGGGTGATTTGAGTTGAATACCGACCTTTTTGCTTCACCCGCCTGGCGCAGACATGTCTTATTGATGGTTAATGTACCCCAAAACCCACAATCTACAGTTGTCGTTCATTTAACATTGCATTTGTAGTTCTTCGGCGATCACGAAACAGTATATTTTATCGGACGGAAATAAAAAGTCAAAACTCCTTGACACAATCGTACTTGAGTTTGTAACATTAACTTTTATAATTAAAGGAAACTCAAAGTCAAAATATATATTTCCTTCTTCCAAAATAGAAAATAATATCGCAAACTTTAGTTTCCGAAGGTAGAACGTCATTCAATTAAGGATACAACGCGGGCGATTTTCAACGAGTCTTACTCAAACTTTGGTTCCGACGGATATCAATTACATATTAAATTCTAATCCTTTAAAACACGACTTTAAGCAATCAAAGTAATTGTTTTAGAGATACAATTTAAAATTCAAAAATCGCTTGTTTTAATTGGAGAACTAAGTGTCACTTTGAAGGTCAGAATTAAATGAAAAGCACAAATATTCACCTACCCTTCATTGCATCCAAAGTGTTCTTATTCCGGGAGAAGAAAATATGACAAAAGCACGCTCTCAGCTTACAATGTAATCAATGATAATATAAGTATGTATTGGCAGTTGATAAAAAACGTCTTATTGAATTTTCCCTTTATCAAAATTGTGGTTGAATCCAATGAGAATGGAAAAACGTTTTCCTAAAAACGAGTTACTAATATGATGTTCAGTTAACACTTAACCTCAACAAAATCCAACCTTGGGCCTAGCCGCCAAGTCTCATAGTAATATCCGACCTCCAAGGAGACTTGTTAGACGACAACTTATTAATCACTCTAATTAAAGAAATTAAAGATAAAAGGGCTACAAGCTACCTGATGCTGTTAATTATGTTCCCTTGAGTAAATTATGAATGTTTTTCTCAACGCTGCATTTATATTCTGAAGGGGCGGCGAATATTAATTTAGTGTCTGAGGAATTTTAAAAAGTCTTGTTGATAAGTATCGTGAGACGTATTTTAATATTTGTAGGGTTCTGTACACAAAGGTAAAAACGGAACCCTGTTACTGAAGCTGTTTGTTCCTCTATCACCATGGCTGTATCTTATGAACCGTGATAGCTAGACAGTTACCATTTTCACAGATGAAATAATTCTGTTGCCATTATAACAACAAATAAAAATATGTACCGAGGTTAAGCAACGTTTTGTCGTAGTCATAAATTTGTGTTTAATGAGTTTGAGAAACCCAACCAATTTTATTTGCCTGGGTTTTTTGTCACGAGTCCAACTTTACTTGACGGGTTTACTTTTTCTTGTGTATTTAAATGGCTTAGTTTTCACAGTAGGCACCCAGAGGGTTTTAGGATCGGACGCGGAACGTACATTTGTTAATATCGTAAAACTTTTCCAATGATTGAAGTTCGTGTAAAATAATAACAATTTATATAAGGGCTAATAGAAAAACTAATAAGTATCAATAAGCATTACTGTAATGGGTCAACTTATAAACAAAAAAACTTCAATACATTTATATAGGTCCAATCTCCCGTTTGTAAAACTTTTTCACATTCCCACGTTTCAAATTGAATGCGGTAAAAACTAACAACTTTGGGAATCCCGGACATATTTGTACATTCATTACCACATAACAGGAATTATTATTAAGGGCTCTGGTCAAGCCTTTCCTTTGAAGCCAACACATTTCAGTTCGTGGTTAGTTGGCCATCCGCAGATAATACTACCTCACTCAGGTCGAACCGCAAACTCTGACCGATGTGTGTAATGTCTGTTCATACATCTTTACACGTTGAAAATTTATTTTTGAAGGTTGTCTCTTATGACTCTTTATGTAAGCTTTCCTAATTCTTTCGAACTTTATTCGACTTCAATAAGTTACTTTTGATCGACTCAAAAAGGTTCACGCAGTTGAGAATTCTTACATAAAAGTCTAACTGTTGTTGGCTAGGTTTTATTGAACGTTCAACTTTTTTTACGTATTTTGAATAATAAAGACACGTTTTGGTTGAATATCGAATCAGTTGAATACTGTCAATAGGCTTAACTCGAATTACTGGAAATGATAGACTTTATTTTTTTTCAAAGAAATAAGGTTGTCTTCTGTTTTGAATTCATTTCAGAACATTTTATTCTATTCGAAAAGGAGTATATTTTGCATATTACGGCATAAACAAAAAGATATAATTAAATGTCACGATCAGCGTGCAATTAAAACGATACGTTTAAATTACCAATTATAAATTATATAAAGTTAATGTTATCTCATTAATTAATGTTGGATTTTATATTTTGATATTTCGTTATACAAATTATGTTACGTGATTTTAGTTAATGTTGACTTAATTTTCCGCTCTTTAGATTTAAAGATTTGAGTTGTATCTTCGTGACGAATGCGTATAATAAGTTTCGTCGAGTCAATGACATCCAGATTAGAAATTAAGTCGTAAGATTTATAAGAAATAATTGCTTAGAACCTTAGACGATACAGACTATGTAACTTTGTAATTGTTGGATTATTTTTCCAATTCCAGTGGATTACGGCTGGCACGAAACACAAATCTCTTCTCCGTCTAAACAGAAAGGCATATTTATTTCCTTCCCCACATGTAACTGTCGTAAAAAGATACCTTAGAGAGATGTAACTGAAGGATTCCGGTTAATTCCGGATATATATCATGTACGGGAACAACATACAAAGATATCCCTACATGCGTTGTACAGTCGGAGTCATAAGGTGACACTTAGAAAGTATCGGCACCTATTATTGTCTTGAGTAAGCGATTGTTTTTATAAACTACACATAATGAAGTTGTTACATCAATATAATGTTAATGATGTTTACAAAACGGCATGTGATTTATAAAACAGTTTTTTTAAAGGTTAAAAATGTTATGTTTTTAAACTTTGTTTTTCTACAGACCGACAAATTATGTAATACATTTATTTTCACAATGGTTCCTTAACATGTTGTGTTTATGTTATGTTAAATAAATACTCCTTGTTATTGTATATTGCCGTCAGCAGCCGAACTAACGACCTTGGTGATACTGAAGTTTGGGGTGTATTTTACAGAATTATCTGCTTAGTATAGTGGTCTATGTAGTGAGATGTTTTACCTCTCATTAGTAACGGGTCGCTAGTTTTATTGGTGTTATTAGCTCTCGTGTCTACACTAGTAAACGCGTATAAGTTGTAGGTCACATATACATATGTATTTACGTATTAAGAAGGTGATACAAAATCATTCCGATATTGTGTTATTTGTTTTGTGTTAATGTACAATTCTTTTATAAAAAATATTGATTATTGAAAGAAAATGGATAAAGAAATAAGGAGGGTAGTTTCACTGCACGGATAGCCTAGAGGTTAAGGTGACCACGCCAAACCCCACTGCACGTGGCGTGTCGCGGGTTCAATCCTCGCAAAAGACAAGCGTTGTGTGTCAAGCTGAGCACAAGCATTATTTAAAAAAAGTATCTGTGCTTAACAAAACTGACTACCTCTACACAGTTCAGTCGTTAGAGTACTAAACAGTTTGAAAGTTAACCTCTTTGACTACACCATGCGCGATAAGTATACGAGAAACGAAACACCACTTAGAAGTACGGTAAAAGTGAAGGAGGTTGCAAGTTGTGTGCGCAGGACCCACTCGGGGACACTTAACATACATATTGTTCTGCTTGTACCTTACTGGGTATCAGTTGGTTTATGTATCGTCTTTTATTAGCACGTGTGGATATAATTGTGTTTCTTATTAATTGTTGGGTAAAAGGATTGTCAATTAAGTGTGTTCAGTAGTAAGACTCATAAAGTAACGTTATATCTAAAGGTTCTGAACATAGTATGTACTTTGAGGAGAAAACAGATTATTTCATCTTTTTCCTAATAGGCTCCCGTAATAAGGAATTAAATACTGGAGACACATAGTTCAAGTCAAGTTGCTATATACAAAATATAGATCACATTTTTATTATTTCAGTAGATATTATTACTTCAGTAAAAATTCACTGGCCAGTTATTTGGGCAAATAAACTGCCGAAAACCTCTATGTTAAATATTACTTAGTAAGTTTTTTTTTAGTCTTTTGTAAACAAGTCTAAATATATCGGCAGCAGTAAATTGTCACATAAATCGATGGTTGGTTGTGAGTTTTAGATTCCGTAATGTTTAAGGATAACTGTCGTTACATGTGTAGCAGTTAAAACTAGAGGTCACACATGTCAATACGACGGGACATGGGTCTATAAGATTTTAATTAAGGGTGTTTATTTACTTGTAAGCAAAATAAATTGTCATTTTAGTAATTAATTTCGTTTTCCAGAATATTAAGGCATGTATATCACGTAGAATAATTAATTTGGCTTTATTCAATCAATCAAGTTATTTATGACTCGCCTGGGCGGACGTGTAATTGATTGGATTTAACATTGTTTCGAAGATTCATCTCACGTTACATGTCAGGTGGAAATAATTTTAATATTGAAATACGTAATAGTTATTTAAGTTAAACATTATAATTATGGGTCTGGTCGTTAGAGTTCACAGAGCACATCAAAGGTTAAATATTCTTAAAATAAAAATGTTAGTATTATAACTATAAACTTCGGAAGTAATTTATTTTGTAATTGAAAATCTTCGGATATAAAAATCTCAATAAAACATTGTTAAAAATAACCCCATACACTAACTAGCATACAAAATACTCTGTTTGAACACACTCATTGACCAACAAAAGTAATAAGCGAATATTTCATATAAATCGGCAATTCGAAGTCAGAGGGTTGGACCCAAATCGCGCCAATTAATTATCTAAAACAGACACACAGACTACATAAATCGCGAGTGTCCGAACAACAATTAATTTGACATCGTTTGCGTGATTTATCGGTTTCCGAACGAGGAATGTGATCTAATCAAAATCTCTCGAAGACTGGTTCTGCGGTGGTAGCAGATTCATTCCCCGATACTTCATTACTAATTCTGTGGTTTGTAGTTCTACCTCATTAGAGTGTAATTAGTTTGGTTGATTAGTGCTTACCTTAATTATTTTATTTGAAACTTTTAGCGTTTCTTAGACAAGAATAAATACAAGTTATAAATAATGTCTTTGTAACCACGTGTCAATATGCTCGTTATATAAAATAAAAAATGTCGAGCCTAGTAGATTACAACAAAATTTTCCTTTTTCCTTTAAATACGAAAAAACTGCTGGCTACATAGCCAATGTTTCAATACTTACCTATCAGATTTTCCGTTACACTTTTCCTAGTTCAATATTGAACCTAGTACTAGACAGTCTCGAGAGTTAGTGCCTAGGTCCTCTCCATCAATGCCAAGACTCTTTACTTTCAGCTTTCATATAATGCGAATGCTTTGTTTGCTGTGGGCAAACCCCACTGCCCACTGCCAACGATCATGTCTACGAGTCTACGCCGTAGCGAATACGTAGCAATTTATTTTCAGTTCCTCGTAACTATGCTACGTAACTTATTTTGATCACGCAATTAGTCTATTGTTGCGTGAAAATGCTACGGTGCTGTATACTTATAAATATTATTCATTTTTTATTATGTTTTAAACAGAGATGTTGTTTGGTTGTTGCTCTTCAAGTACCTATGTCGTATATCTGCGGTACATAGCGTTAGTACTTATGGACTACGAAAAATATAGTTTTACATTAGTAAGTTGTAAACTCTGTTATAAATACGATAAAATACTATAAACATAATATATGTTAGTAGTAGTGTCTTTTTCAATTCGTTCTTTTTTTTCGTACTGAGTACTGTTATAATTGGAGTTCCGGCACAACCTCATTGGTTTTCTAACCTTCCAAGACAACAAACATACCATTTACTAATATAAATAAAGTTTCAATTTTATTATTTTACTGTTCAAAGTTCCGTAAAACTGAAATATTTGAAAAGTATTCGTGAGTTGGGGACGAAGATAAAATTCCTCGAAACAAATTAGATTGAAGGTGAAACACGTTACTTTGACGCGAATCAAATGAAACCTACTTACCCATGTCCACGATATGATTGATTGACAAACGGCTTTTATCTTAAATCTGTATGAAGGCCACACTTCTTTTATTAAATCATTATGTCTGTTGTATGAAGTATAAAGGCTGGTTATACTAAAATTTGATCCTTAATATGAAAAACGAATATCACAGAAATAAAACAAAAGTATGTTAATTAACATTCCAAATGAAAAAACAACATTTCTTTATTTCACGCCACTGGTTTTCATCATAGATACTGGCACATATATATTTTTAACAAACAATAAAATTCAATTTACATCTGATATTGTACAATTGATAAAAAAAACAATATGGTTTATCATGTTGTGGTGAGCAATCATACATCATTGCTCATGGCGTATCGAGAAATTGGACACTCAACAAGTTTGCAACGAATGCGAAGTACTGCGGCTGAGTGAGTAACCCCAGAATTACTGAGGAATAAATTAATTCAGCTGAAAAAGATAGTATAGGGTACCATAGAAATTAAACCTTGCTTACGACTTTGCCCTTGTCTTAATTCTCTTCGATTCCAAACGTTTTTCAGACGCTCTTGAAATACTATCTCTTAAATTGGATTCTAATGCGCTCTACACTATACCTATATTTGTTTATAAGACCCGGTTTTAATTGAAGTTTTTCTATTAAAATTGGGTCTGCCTCTTCGTATAATAACTTGCTTAAATTATTTATTTTTCTGCTATAAAACAGTAAAATAATTAGACAGTTATGATCTTCATGTAAAATACAAATAAATAGACAAATGCTTGTCGTATGTAGGCTTGTTACATTGCACGACAAAGCTGTGTGGTGAGCCGCACGAGGCGGCCACAGACATGTGGTTATATGTGTCACGGTTGAAATATTCTTTACCGACTTTAGTTAGATGTGATTCTTATCCAAACATACGAATATACTTCTATTTTTTACTATTTTTAACAGGCCGTTGATGTAAATTAATGTTCTTAAAAACTCTCGGGTGTGCTGGTTTCCTCACGATGATTTCCTTCGCCGGTATAAGCAAGCCATAATGACATTGTAATAAGCTCATCAACATGCAAAGGCTTTGATACCAGCTAGGATTTGAACTTGACCATCACGGTCACAGTATTAAGCTTTCACTCAATAATACTTTCATAACTCAAATCGGGCAAATTTTATTGTAACTTCAATCATGTGAAGTGGACCGTCTTTAGCTTGTTAAGTGTGCATTTACAATGGTGAGTCGCTACACAACCGCGAGCCGCGAAACCACACACCTGACTCTCGGTCGCACAACATCGGAACTCGTCGCGACGTCTCATCCCTAACTAACCCGTCAGAATTTATCATCATGCAAAACGGTGACGTAAAAATATAAGCACGTCTACTATACTTAAAGAGTTGTGCCTTGTTGCTGATAATAAAACTTTTTATGACGAAATTATGCGTTCCCGGTCTCCAACGGGCTGCAGTAAACATGTTTAACAGTCGCATTGAGTCGGGCGAACTGTATGCATCGTTATATGCACTTAAAAAGCTTTTACAGGAATCACGTGATTTTATTATCATACCAATCTATTCTCAGGGTAACGCAGATTTGATTAGTTAATGGATTTTTTGCTACACGACTCTCGTAAAATGAGTTTGGAAACGGTTAATGAGTTATAAAGTCGCTGTACTGGGTCATTGCTGGTCAGTCTTGTATCTTGTATCAGTGTATAAGAGAAATTCAAGGTCATGCTCTTTTAGAAATTTATAGTAGTGTTAAATAATTGTCTAATATATTTCCCTGTGTATATTTTTTGTTTGTCTGTTTGGTTTCACATTAACAAAATGTAACTTTTATTAACGCGAAATAAAAAATTATAATATTTTATTCATAACAGAGTATACACATTTGAGAAAAAACATGACCAACATTTAACTTTTTATTAATCAATGCATAAAACGAATTATAAAGTAACTTGTTCCAGTTTTAGTCCCGGGACCAAAATTACTGCCACAAAGTTTGTAAAACAAAATTAAACGGCTCCACGTTTTTTCTTTATTATTCACTGTTTCGTACTTGTAACTTAAAATTTATGGTCATTTAAGATGTTACTGTTCGAAATAAAACGAGCGTGGAGTTAATTACATGCATTATAATTAAAAAAATGCTGACGTGAAGATGAAAAATATGGTAAAGTTAAATACCCTTTCGCTTTTCCTATAGCAAATGAGATTAGACGACTTGAAGAACATTTAACTGGGGTTCAAGGCTATAAGTTTTGAATGAATATTAAGACAATCATGATTATTATTTTTTGCTTTTATACCTTTAGTCTTTAAACTAAGTAGGTTGTTTTAGTAACAGTGTCCGCGTTCATTGTAGTTATGGGTTTACCCAATATCAATGAATAGAAGCGATATACTCATAGCTAACCTGCCTCCGATGAAAACGCTATAAAGCACAAAGAGACACTCGAACACACTATCTAATATCAGTACAATGTATACATACATATATGTGTGTGTATGCCTGTAACGAATGCTATTGTTCGCCGTCACAGCTCTGTCCGATCTATAGACTTTAAGAGGTCTTATGAAGGCCTCGACAAAAGATGTCCCTCTCGACCGTGCTAGGTGGATAACGAGAGACCGTGTTCGACAAACATCGCCAGTTCGACTAGCGGAAACTGGCGGGCGCGTTCACCAGTTAGCTAAACATTATCTATACACGTAATGTTTAGTAAGTGTCAATAAAGTGGTGAACAATACAAATGTTGGATTTGTAGTTCATTGTTCAAGTGGGGATGTTTATCGAGTCTGTATTTAGGAATTGAAGAATGTAGGTACTTACTAAGTAGGTAGCGACGATCATAATGAATCATGCAAGAAATATCTAAAGAATCTAAAGAAGAAGAAAAAAATATAAGATGAACTCAATAAAATAATAGTTTTGTATGCACTTCGTACTATTATGTTATAGTACATGTCAAATTAATTGACTCTATTTAGACGATTCTATTATTTTTTGAGAAAAAAATTTCACATGCATATATTAAATTATCACCATAGAATTCAAGACCTCTGTATTCTAAAACTAAGCTAGAATGTTATGCTTTCGCGCACGTTTGGAGAACCCCCATCTCACCGGTGCTCACACAAACGCGTGCTGAAAAGTACGTTTCTTTGCTTTTAAAACGTCACTCTATAGTCTTAAAAGATATCTTAACGTAGAGGAAATATAAAGTTGTAAAACATGTTTTATAATAAAAATATCTATAGTAAATGATTTGATAAAATGTCCAACAAACTATCTAAGAAGCTTGTTTGTTAGATTTCTTTACAGTGTAACACAATATTTAGTTATTTGTGTAACCTTATGAAGACAATGTATTCGTTTGTATATATATATATATATATAAATGTTTAGGCATATATTTTATGTAGTTAGTGCTTGAATATCATGCTTGAATACATATGTGAACACATAAGGTATTGTTTAAAATATTACAGTAGAGTACTGGGTTTGTATGTCAAGGTGCAACTATTTTCATGACTAAATGGTGCATGTAGATGTGAAGTTTTATTACGCGTCCGTTTTATCAAATTTTCAGTTGAAGTGGCACATCAAATATTTATTATATGCTACACACAAATGATAGTTATTGATATGTTTTACGACTTTCCGATATTTCAATACGTGTATAAAATATTGTCTAGAACACATTGAACACATTTAGGTAATGTTACTCAATAAAAATATTTCATATGAATGTCATATGAAATATTTTTCATCAGCATCATCATATCAGCCTATAGCTGTCCACTGCTGGACAAAGGCCTCTCCATATGTTCTCCAGCGCGACCGGTTCATATTTTTCATAATTTAATTAAAGTATTAGTAATTATTAATACAAATAAATAAAGATAACGGATTTATCTCCAAATGCAATAAAAAACACGTTCCTTGCTTAAAATTTAAATTGAAATATTCCTCGTGTAAAAAAGATGCTAGTCTACATACCTTTGTGCCAGGCAGAAAAAAAAAGTATTACACTTATCAAGTGAAATGTGAACAGAGTGAACCGCGTATACCGCATATCGACGCGTTGTCTGCATTGTGTGATGGTGATCGATTTGTGGCCAGCCTCAATGCTCTGGCTGGCAGCTGTCACTTGTCACACGTGACGACGTGACATACTTGCGATATGCAACCTTTGTGATGCTAGGCTACTAAGAAGCGGTTCTCAGGTTTTGTAACATTGACCGTCACGGAGTATTTCATAAAATTTGTGTGTTTGAAAATATATAGTGTCCGTGGCATAACATTATAAACAACATCGTCATAAGGGACTAAGTTAAGTTTTCAGGGTCCCGGTTTTGGAACATAAAAGCACATTTGTCATTTCGTGATTCTATTTACTTACTATTATTAAAATTTACGGGATGACTTTTGTATATTAAAGAGTGAAGAATCTTAGCACATCTTCAGTTTTGCTACTAGTTAGTACGGTTTAAATGAAAGCTTGTAGTATTTAAAATAGAAATTCAGACTTATTAATGTTTCTGGAGTGATTCCCACACCAAACTACGTTAATTCCATTCGAGCTGAACGGCAAAAGCAGTAGCCAGTAATGGTGTAATGTGTGCACTCCCCACGCCGTTGTCCGATGGGACATTAATCCGACACAATCGGACGGCCGGATGACCGGATGACCGGATTTACGCGTTAGCCTAACACGCCAATGTTACCGCTGTTTAACAATCAATGAGGAATTGTCCAAGATTAACAATACCCCCAAATGTTTAGCATAAACACGAATTTACGTTTATTTTCATCATTTCTCTTTGGAATTAAATTTTTCATAAGTACGACCTTCTTTGGAGGTGAGTATTCTTTTTAGAAATTCCCTTCAATCACACTGAGTCCTAAAGTATTTAAGGAATGTATTTCCTAATGATTGGCAATGATACTTCGTCATTTTCACAATTGTCAGTCAGTAAAAAATATTTAATCTTGTTGATACAGTAATGTACTACTGACTTAAAAAAATAAGATATATTGACAGCGAATGTTACGATCGACTATAATTACATCTTTTCTGTTATATTTATACCTGGTCTCCTCGAAACACCACGTGCCGCCCACGAGCGCCTGCCGCTGAGTTTGACGTGATCACGCTTCATCTGTTTACAACGAAACAATTTTGTGAATAGCCTTAAAAATGTTACGCCGAAACTTTTCAATACTGCGTGTAATTGCACAGCCTGTTGACTTTTTGTTAACATCTAAATATGCGACATGGTTTCACTGTGGTTATGGTGGTTTTAATAAATTCGTGGCTTTAAAGCAGATTGTTTTACTGATTTTTCTAATTGTAATCATGGGATACAAAAAATACTGGCACGATAGGACTTACCCATTTTTAAAGCTTCAATTGAGGAAATAAAATTTAACAAGTAAGCAATATTTTTTAAGTAATCTAGACGAAGAGTCTTTGTTAAACAATTTCAGTATTTTTCCAAGAAGGAAACTTTCGTATGAAGTTCAAAGTCGTCCTGTTAAAACAAAACCATTTGTTTGTACATTTTATTAAAAGGCCGTGACGTGACAAAGGGACAATTTATCGGCCTATTGGCAATCAGTAAGATTTGCATGATACTCCCAACACTCAAAATTGTTTCTTGTTATTAACAATTAATCCTCATGGCACTCGACCTTCCATTATTGATTTGACATTTTGAAGTTCGTATCGCAATTAATAATTAAAATATACTCATGCCTCGGTGTACGTTTGTGGAATTTTTAATGAAATGTCGGAGTGATTCGTCGGTTGTTTTCAATGTCAGACTCGTCGCGCTTTCTTTTGTCAACAAAGTATCAATTTAGGAAGTCCATTTCGCAACAAAATGGTGTCTATATAGATAGTATTTTGCATCAGTATTTTTAAAAAGTTTTAAGTGGTTACCAAAAATTTCCCGAAGATGGTTATGAGAACACTTTATAAAATTAGAGTTTTTCTTTTATCTAATTTTATCGATCCTTTTTCCTTTTTTTTTCACGCTTCAATCTTCATAAATGGTCACGGACGTTCCGTCACATTGAATTTATTAACTACTCAGAATAGTACGTCATAATGTTTATGCTGAATGGATAAAAGGAGTATTCTCTCGCTTGGAGGAGAGAGGTCGGACAATGTAACTGAGACGTCTCATTAGTGTTTATGAATAGGTAATCTACATTCTTTGTACTGAAGATGCCCTGTTTGTAAGATGAAATGAAGATGCAATGTGTTAAGCGAGAAATATACGGCCAGGTAGATTCGATCACCATGGTTTTGTGACTCTAAGCGCTAGTAAAATATGTCAGGGACAGTTTGCAAATAATTTGTATATTAATTTTTTTATTAAAACTATTTAACAATGTAGTCAAAGTACTTGCTACAAAAACTTTAAAAAACGCGATGTAACGTCGGCGAAATTCAGATTATGAATTTAGATAACTATTTTCGTACCAAATCTTAATACCTGCTTAGATAGGTCCCACTGCTGGGCAAAGGTCTCTTTCAATATTGAGATGATTTGAGCATTGAACAGAGTTCACCACTATGTTTTTCTTCGGCGTTTATATGGTATAAAGAATCATTTTTAATAAATAGAAAATTCAATAAATATTATTTTTCTGTAATAAGAGGATATGTAGATATGTTGGCCTATTGTTACTGGAATCCAGTGGAATCCGGTCACGGGGAGGTAATTTAATTTCATCGTATCAACTCGATTTCAATCTTTGACCCTTTGATGTATTTCGAGCACATACAATTCGTATCACGCAGGTTTCAAAAACAATTATTAAAGGTAATACAATACATTTACATATTATACAAACATATGTATGTGTATATTTTGAATAACGGATCTTTCATATAAGTCATTGTTCACTGGTATTGCAGCTCAGTATATTACATATATACTGAGCTGTCTATGTAAAGATAAATTGACGAAATTTTGAATCAAATGAAAAAAAAAAGTTTAATATAAAATTCAAACGCTGCAATATTGTATGACTTTTTTTCCTTCAAGGTAATGTGTCTGAAAATGTACGCGAAATGAACTTCGCATTATTTCTTCATACCTTCCTACACACGTAAGAAATTTAATCAAAGTGACGTCGAATCTAAACGAAGCTTTCGTATTTACGTAATTTTAAAGTTACTTCAAGTTTTTGGGTTTTTGTAATGATTGAGTCATCACAAAAACCCAAAAACGTTTTGCGAACGTAATAAAAACTAAATAATTTGGTTACGAGTATTGTAACGACGCAATAAATAAGTGAATAACCAACAGCCGGCCAGCTCACAAACTTCACTCGGATCACTTCGTTAAAACTTTGTCCGGTTTTCCGGCAATCATCCGGTTTTATTTATTACCAAGCCTTTGGTACATTTTTAATTTATTCCACGACATAACCGTCTGCTGGCAACTTCATGTCTGAGAATAACCTCGTTTGGGGACTTGTTTCGGATTCAGGGAACGTCGCGGTCGTAGTAAACAATAAAAATGTTTGCCTATGAATTGGAGTATGTAAATAGCGTGGTTTGATTCTGTAAGTTAAGCTGCAAGACAATGTAGATCTAAATATTTTTGTAAACTGTCCACCACGGCTTGACCTGACAAAGCAGACTGAATAAATAGGTACCTACCATTTGTAATAAAGAGAAAATTTTAGTAATTTGATGAAGCAGTCTCAGGAAGAAATTGTTAGAAATTAAAAGTTTCTAAGGAAACTTCGTCCAAAATAGGGCTAATTAAAAAAAAACATGTTCATTAAGTACCTAGTCATGTTTGGCTGGCACCCAACAGGGACTTCCCGAGGTTCAGTTAATACTATGAATATTCAATTTGTTTGGATCCGAGCGGTCTTCTTCAATGGACCGGACTTAACATGAAAGTAGCGTAACTTAACTTTGATTGACTTATTTAAAGTTCGTATAGAATGCAACGAAACAGGAAGAATCTAAATAAGTAGCTTTGAAGTTTCAACACCTGAATGTGTACAATCACTGCTGTCAAATGAATACTCGTACTCTTAAATATTTTGCAAGGACGGTTTTACTTATTAGTAATTGTTACTGTTAATTTTATGTCTTGTAAGATACGTACCACAATCCGATTTCTTTAATATATTGAAAATTATATACAAAGCAAATACAGTTTTATTAAAATATAAATTAAATAGTATAAACAGTGGGATAAACGAAAGAGACATATATCGTGCTGTGGATGAAAATATTCTGAAGAGAAAGAAACTACCCTTACTTAGATATTACTAGATATCGCTTTATCAATTATTGCCGAAAATATTATCCAATTCAATCGAAACACCATTTTATTTACCAGTACTCAACAAATTTACCTGTACGCAAACATTCAATGCCAGTTTATGTAAAACAGATTACACGTAAAACATTGCCTGACGCCGAAAAGGTATAAACGATTTGAATTAATTTTCAATCCCTACACGAAGCTTGGAAATCCTAGCACTCAGCCAGCACGCTAGATTAGGTATTTACAATGCCTAAATTTAGAAAGTTGTTATCTGTATTACGAAAACATAAAACCTAAAATTAACTATGTGAAAGATTTTTATAAAACCCACATAAGAATTAATGATAACAATGACAAATACACAACTAAAAACATACTTCAAAATACAATCTTAGGTAACTAAATATAAAGACTAGAAAGGTTTGAAATGTTTAGTAAGTAACTCCTTAGGAATAATAAACCTTTATGCAAAATTGTGTATGAATCACTATTTTCGGACCCCAACGTAGTCCTTAATAATTACTATCAAAACGTAAAAATATCAAAGAACCAAATAAATTTGATTTCATATATTGTTTTACTTTATATACGACTGACCAAAAAAGGGTTGTTGCGAAATTCAGGTACAGAAATACACTGTGAAGTGAATCAGTGAAGATTTCTCCTTTATAGCATTACGGTTCATGTTATAAAGCCTGGTGGTGCTGCATCAGTAATAGGCTTTCGTTACGCAGGGACCAAACCTTAAAAATGGAAGGTTACTTGAAATGGCTGCAACTGATTACAATTTAAAAATAAAGGCAGTCTAGTCTATTTTCGAATGATGGTCTAGGTTAGTGAATACCGGGGTTAGGTTGGCAGTAGAGGATGATTATTGGCCTCAACCATTTGATCTCTGATTTAGATTAAAAGTTCTCTCCGTACTTTAAGTGAACCATTGTGAATAGAATTTAACTAAACATTAAAGGACTATATTTTTTTGTAGTTTTAAAATGATTTGGAATAAAAATAACTACTTATATCACACAGATCATGGTTTGACCCAAAAATGATTAAAATTCGACATGACTGTTCCCGAAAATAATATTTACAATACGGGGAAGTTTCGGCAAAATATGTGAATTGCTTGAAGGGCGTAAAAGTCGTACATAGCGTCGTTGGAGGCAAGACGTCGCACACATTAAGAGGATTATTATCCTATAACTTAACATATTTCCAATTATAACGAGCTCTCGTTATATTACTGTTTATATTAGCGATTTTCTCAAGAGTAAGAATATAATTACATTATTCTTCGTACTGCTGAAAACTGTACAATACGTTTTGACGGAAATATCCTTGTTTTTGATATTAGAATGCTAACTACAATTATCAGATGAGAAAGTTTTGAAGAGTCCTATAAAAACGTATTTTTTTGTATTTGTAATGCATAACGATGATTTACGTCAAAATAGACAATTACGATTGTGGATTTGCTTAAATGTTCACAAAAGAACTACCATACATTTGAATATTTTTTGTCACACCTAAACAGAAACATCACTATTTTGAAGTTTTTCTCATGGGTTATTTTTTTCCTATCTACAAATCTGAAAATATTTCATATTTACATTATATTTATCATTTGTGTGTAAAACAGTGCTTTATAAATAAAATGACTTTTAAAATAAAATCCGTGAATAATTCTTAAAAAACTATTTCATTTTTATTATACTTCAATTAACACCTTTTCTAATTCTTTATAATGCTTCGTCACATTTCAGAAAGCAATTCCTCCATACGTATTTCCAATCAAGTTGATAACAATCTATACTCTTTAGAGTATCTAAAAGCAATTTTTACCTTCATAAGCATTAAAAATAACTGTTTAACTAAACAAACATGAGCGTTAATAAGGCAGATATGTAAAGTTTACTCAGGATTTCCAGTAGGTGTCGCGAAGGTGTTTAGCACCTCGACCCATAATTAGTTTCCCATTATCGGCCCGAGGCTGATTTTATTAAGGCCAGGCCTCGTTAGAACCGAGAGTGTCGCCGTATAATTATGAAGTTACCAGCGTATACCTAGAATATGAAGTTGGGAATAATTCGATTGGTTTAAAAATATGCTAGAAGCATTTTTTATTTGAGAAAGTTTTTATGTAGTTTTTTCTAAATAACTGGTTACTATAGGTTTCAGGTTTTCAAATTTGCTTGTTGGAGTTCTGGGTTAAACTTGTTAATGTTAATATTAGATTGTAAAAAAACAACATTCAAAATTCGAGTTCATTTAACTGTTTTACACATAGGTAAGATTTTAGCACAACACTAGGGTTTTTCGTAGTGTGCTTAAAACAATTTGAAGTGACGTTAATCTGGCGAAGAAAGCTTGTCCTTTGCAAACGCTAGTTTGCAGAGATCAAAACAATGTCATATCTTGTATTCCATGATAACTAATGTTTGAAATCTTTGTTACAGATTTTATCAACTCTCAGCGAAAATATATAGGTAAGTGTGTTTGATCAATATTATTATTTATATGGGAACTGAACCACAAAGTTACATAGTTCTAAACATATTTTATGTATATTAATTTAATATAATATTATTTTCGTTTGTTAGTAAAGGCTTTATTTATATCGTAAAATATCCACTGCTGTGGTATGGGATGTTTAGCTTAAAAATTACGTCATCAGACCTTTTAAATTTGGAACAATTGTTGAAAACAAGATCCCAATCATTTTGATGTATAGAAAAAAATCCGAATTATCTTTGCGAACTATTTAACATTCGTTTGTGAAGGCATTTTCATAGTTAGACAAATTAATTGTTAAAATGATATTCTCTATAAGTGTGGAGGCTTTCATGTCAGAATCACATCTGTTATTTATAATGCGTGTTGTCCACCTATTACGAAGGCTCGGCTCATTTGTAAACTATAGCAAAGTATACGTCTGTTATTCGGCAGTGTCAAATGTTTCACTTCTGATTTTAAGTATGTTGCTAGGTGGTATTATTGGATTTACAAATTAAACAGTGCATAGTTTCCTGTGCCTAGTGACAGAGGCACAAATTGCAAAATTTTTAGAACGGTTTATAGGGATCGTCAATTAGTTTCGGACCCAACAGCAGTTTTTAAGCATGCCACGAGTAGAACTGAAAGTTATTAAAATAATAAAGGTAATAAATCTTATAACATTTCGTTTTAAAAAATTCATCGTCTGATGTAACTCTTAACACTGGAAATATGACGTATACGTTACTAAGTAGCCTATGGACCATTCTCTCCGGCTAGGTTAACTGAACACATATATTGCACTAACTTCGTGTAGTGACTTCTCAGACTTCAGTTCATGAAGGCGTATTGAATATCAATGGACAAAGCTTACCTCATGTAAAGTGTCTACTGGTATCGACGGTGTTTGCAAATACTGGCTTTAAAATCGTTTATAGATTTCTGGACAGTCCAAGATCGATCTAAAACGGCTTATAGTTGCATGCTTTGTTACGAAAATACATTAAATCTAATAACTTCTAGGATATTTCTATTAGAATAGTTGACGGCAAAAAGTATAGTTCTTTTTTTTGCCTTTTACTGACATTAACTCGTTAAGATAAATCTTTTACCAAAAATCTCAAACTGTATACATAAAATCACTTTCAAACATTCAACCACCCACACATTTTATTGACACATCACAACATAACGTATTTGACAACACATGATAACCTTATCAATCGGAATACAATACCGATCCGCCACACTGCGACAAATTAAAACAAATGACTGTGAAGATTACTCCTCGCTATCACACAGCCTCTCCGCTGTAGACTCCACAATCCGCACTCCAGCCATCATCCCACATACTTTCTCGTCTGCGAATATCGAGTGCTTATCGTTCTGTATTAATATGCGGCTTCGATGAAATGGAAGCCACTGTATCACGTACAAGGACCCAATGTTTGCCGGCCCCGGCTTATGTAAACGATCTTAATAGCATACTTCAGATTTCTTTGCCGCTACATTGCCTCTTGTTCTGATACATTTATCTTGGAAAGATCAAGATATTGTTACATGTAGCGTGCCTATATTAAATAACTTTCAACCTTCAACTTTCGAATTGTTTTCTAAGTATTAACGGTAACCCTTTTTTAATTAATAACCTGTTAGTCGTCCCACTGCTAGGTATGAGGCTCCCTCAATTTGCATAAACCCTAAATAAATTATATTATAAATTACAAAAGCGGACACCTAAAATTATCTAACTTCTCAAATAGGTCTTTATAAATTACTTGGAAAAAAATTATATCAAATATATTGCCATGAAGAGTTCTACTCAAGAATCACGTACTAGGTTCTGTAGCTAACGATATTTTGTCAACGCTATATTGGGTCATTTTTATTGATAGGAATTTGTTGCGACTATATTGCTCATAGCTTTGGGGCATAATTACTTAATTTTAATGTAGGAAACTCTAGGTAGTAATGTGAAATAAACATCAGAAATTTTCTAAGAAACAAATGAATGATATCAAGAGCTTATATTACGTCACAACATGTTTAAATTTCATTTTGTCTGTGCTATAAAATAGGTTCCCATTTTTCACTTTAAGTATATGTCAACATTTCTGTTTAGATGGTATTTGTCCGGTAAACAGTCGCTGCGACTGCTCTGAGCGGCCGCGGCTCTGTGCTCGCCTTCCCTGGATGTTTGCCAAACAAAATGCCTATATTCGAAGACGATTTTTCTAAAGAACCATAAGATCGTCTATTGTATTGTTTTTAAAGTCTTTGTGTACGAAATTGAATTGGACGTATTGAATTCTTAAGTGCATATTAAGTCTGAATTGTTTGTCCATCGTTTATAAAAATAGCAGGGTAATAAGTTTTTTTCTTGTTGTCTTTTTCTCGTTGTCTCGTATTAGTCTTCAAATTAACACTTGCACACATCTATGTTTAAAGTGTAACCATTAAATAGAAATAGGGTTGTCACGTTCAAGAAATTGCTCAAAATAATGAATGATACAAATACGTCGATTCATACGAAAGCAACAACATACAAAATAGTTTTCAATACAAATATCGACAATCAATTTTAGCGAATGTAGCAAAAGTTATTTCTTTCACTCTCTTCATAACCCTCAACAGCTCACGCGTATAAACAACTCACATCAACATATTTTCGACACATCGAGCTCCATGGTTGACACATGTGTATAATCCTACGCTTCTGATTAGCGCGTACCGACCAATCAATTACTAAGGCGACTGTTGACGGTCAATGAAACTTATTGCGCTGTATGCCTTATACGACGCCTGCCTTTTACCGCCGATATATTTATATTTTTATTTGTCTCCACGCCGCAGCGTCGCAGGGTTAAGTAGTCGCGGCATTAAGCTTTGATGTTGACGTCGTGTATTTGTTTTTGAATGGAGTATTTATAGAAACCCCTTTTTTATTGACGATAAAGGAAATGGGTATTAAGTGGGTGACAGAACGTGCTTAAATAACTATTGTGTGTTGTTGTGAATGGAATGAAAATTTTGATATTTTTCTTTTTCCATTGTTTTATAAACGATGATGATAGTTTATTATTCTAAAGTAAAGCCATTTTTAGGATTTTCTTTGTGGTGTTGCTTATACAGAATTAAAGGACAGAAATGCATGACGCGGCAGATAAAATTTGCGTGGGTCTTAGGCAAAGCACGCTACGATAAATTAAAAGTTAAGGCTTTTAATTTTCGTTTACCTTGAATAAAAATACTAGAAATATTTTTACCCGTTATCTGTAATTTCAAGACGAAGAATAATATTTGATTGCTAAACATAATGGCTGTTAAGATTAAAAGGAAGTTTTTAGAAACTCTTTGATACAAAATTCCCTTTCAATAGACCACCTTTTTTTCTCAGAAATAAGATATGCTGCTGCCTTTTGACATTGTTTAACTTAATTACTATCCTTTTTATCAAATTACTTTACGGTATTAGAGCTACAAAGGTCCACCAAATTATATCTTAATATTGGTGTATTGAAAAAAGAAAATTCTTATTTAAATACTTTTTTATAATTTCCCCGTTTTAAAAAAAATATTTTAGATAGATTTCTTAGTTTGAATGGAAAGTGACCCTAGTTAGAATGTTTGACTGGAAGTCAAATTGGTCTACTCTGGGATTTAATTCAATAGTCTTGTCTATTTACATAAACAATATTTTGGGTTTAGTCCAAGGATGAACAACAGGTTGGCAACAGAACTTGTGCTTAGAATCAGATTTTGAAAACAGCTGTACACAATATAATTCAATAAGTGTTTTATCAAGTTACAAAAATACTTGACGAAAAATCTAGTACTTTTGTAAATTTGATTATGAGCATAATCAAATGCACAGGTGTAGAACTCTAACCTGTAATTATTAAAGGATAGATGGTACATTAGAAGATATTGTGACTTAGATTTCTAGAGAATATTATCTGGGAGGAAAAATAGAAAGTGATTTAAGACTGGACATAGTACACAGGTCGTCTTCAGTAATAGGCTATTTGAGGCCGACCTCCTTGCTCTCTGGCTCTCTGGATTATATTGAAAACTTTATACGATGGCCAATAGTTGCTTGTTATTTTCTACAGTACATTTACCTTTTGTTAAATGAGGAAGATTTAAAAAAAATATTTGCCTTTGTAAATTAGCTATGGATATTTTGTTTTAGAGTTTTATTTAGAATATTTGAATCCACTTTTTAATTTCATAATTTTTTAATTCTACCTTTAGACCAAAAATTACGATTCAAAACTTTATTCTATTTTTTAAATTTAGTTTTAAAAACAAAGAAAAAAGTACATCAAGTAACTAAAGAGCTTTGCCAACCCTATTAGTGTGATCTTCTCTGATTGGTGCGCACACATCAACGCGCCTCGTCGTCTAACAGAGTTAGGAAAATTTAATAGCAGCCGGCGACCGCAGAACTGTGGCTTCTTGAAACTGAATGGCGGCACACTTACACTGGCTTCTACAGATTTCAAACCAGTTTAATGTAAAGCAGTTTAAATACTATTTTGTATTTACTCGGATAGTTGTTTTCTATTTCCAGAAAAGCCTTTGCGATATTTTATTATTTTAAATTTTTTTATAGTAACTATCGTGAGACTGATTAATGAATAAATGTAGCAACGGTTTATTCACGCGTATTTATCGGGAGTGCCCGACTACTTTTAGACCCAACCGGAGTCCTTAATCATGAGCTGACGCGGCAGGGTCGTGAGTCGAACTGTCAGATAAATATTAAAGAAGTTTTACTACTTCTACAAAAATTAAAAAAAACTATTTTAACGTTTTAAAAGATTTAAATCGGATTTTGAAAATCGAATACACCTCGAACCCCGTGACTTTCGCCACATGTTTATTGCCTTTCTCGATCCCTGTATATTTCTAAACGCTATCTATTGTCCAATCTGCTGAAAGTATTAAAATGAATGAACTGGAATATCAAAGAATGTTATTATAATAATGTTTATCGTTTGAAGTTTTACTGGACCTTAGAAGGGGTTCTGTATACAAAGAAATGTTTGCTTCGTTCGTCCCTTAGTGGATTAGTTGTTATTTTGATAGATATCGAAATTGAATCAAGATTTTCTTATATTCTCATTAGTTTGCAATTTCACCAGTACTCATACTATTCGATTTTCATAGTTTTGGTTTGCAAGAACTATTGGCAAGAGAGTTTAAAAAATTTAAAGTATTCACTCTTGAGGTATCATCGTATTTGACTAGCTCATAAAGCAAAGTAATCAGTACAGTTTAACTGTATCTATAAGTTTTCTTAACCGTATTATAATATTGTTTACGCTTGTTAGTCCTATAATGCAGTAAGTTTACACGCCCACTATTGCTGTGTGTTAAGACACAGGGGATTTGTGAGACTGTGGCCTCTACAACAGTGCCCATTCAATTCCGAACAATCGAGCAGTTTAAACCCGTTTATAATTCCTGTAACCTCATTCATATTACATTCTCAACTGTATGCGTCTTACTGAAGAATATACATCAACATAGGAAATATAATATATAGAAATTTGAAACATTTCGATGCAGTAATACATCTTAATACATTGTTTCCAAAAGCTGTGTTATAGCCGCCTTGCTCACATTTTGCACATTTTTTACTGAATATCAAAGATTTTATGGACTCTCAAATCAAAAATCAAAAAGCTTTATTTCAAATAGTCCGCTTCACAGGCACTTTTAAAACGTTATATTACTGACTCTAGTTGCACGGTTCCAAAGTGTCATTCTTATGGAGAAGAACCGGCAAGAAACTCCATAAGTTACTCTTTTCAAAATAAAATTTTACATTAAAATGAATGTCTGCAAAAACAGCGTAAATTAGCAAAACAAGTATCAAATAGCAAAATGATTATGATTTTCTATAAAAACTGACCTCCAGAGAAGAAAAAATAAAATAACGTTACAATGAAGTAAGTTTTGCTGAGGTTTACACTGTTGATACATATACAAAGCATATTTCACAAAAAAAAAAGGAAAACAATAATAATTTAATGATAATTTTACATAATCTAAATATGTAGTCCTAATCAAATCCTTAACAGGAATGTCAAGGCATGTCATAGCTTCTATGAATAGAGCTGAGGCTACACTAATAGTAGATAACAAGGAAAATAAGATAATGATCTAGTAGACCGCCAGGGAGACCACATGTACAGAGATAATACTAAGTCCGCGCGCGCTTATCATTTATATAATCACTAATTTTATAGTACGCTTTCTTTACCAGCATAGATTTAACGGTATTTTTAAACTTGTTTAATGGTAAACTGGTTATAGTATCTGGCAATTTATTATTAAATCGAATAGAATTCCCTAGGAAAGATTTGGCATTTGTTTTGGATAACCTAAATCTTGGAATCTGGACTCTAATTAAAATATGACTTTTTTATAACATATTTACAATATCGGCTAGTATCTAGGAGACCAGAACTATGTAAATAGGGCTGATATTAATTGTTTAGTAATTAGACTTTATAAGCATTATCTTGAGCTTCAGATATAATACATGACCATATTATTATTATAGATCTTTAGTTAGAAAAGTCGTGATTTAAAGCTGGGCTTATAACACTGCAGGTTCATTACAGTCTCAAATAAAATTCGCAAAGAACCCCACTAGAAATCCAATTACAATTTCTTCCTATAGAAGGATCTGCTGATAGTTTCACGACTATTTAGAAATGCTGAGTAACACTGAAATTCTTCCGTTAAATCCAGATTAAATAATGAACTCCATAAAAGAATAATTTTACTCTTAGCTATGAGACTGGCAGTTTTCAATCACATTTTTTGAATTCGACGAAAAAGAACAGAAAAAAATACCATGGAATTTCTCCCGAAAAGGTAACGCTATTTTTTCTAATCCCTGCCTTTTTGCCAGTGTCTCATCTGCAGTGGAATAAACAGGCAAACTTGTGTTGTAGGATGCAAGTCATTAAAGCGACGCTGTGTTAATCTCCTGCGCGTATCGATGGAGATTCATTTAGTTTTTTTGTCCCTTCCTTCGTGAAATAGCTACGAGCTACGGTAACTACTAGTTTTCCGGGAATGTGATTGGAACGATCCTCATGTATGTTCACTCAGCTTACAATGATTGCAAAGTAAAGTAGTCACAAGATTTTTTGCCATTTCATACCGAAATTGAAAAATAGTTCCTTTTGCAATGTCTTTGCCACATTTCACAGTTCTGGTTTTTCTCTCTTTGAACATGTCTAGTTTCATTAAAACGTTCCAAAAATACTTTATTATTTTCTCTTATTTGTATTATGAGGATAAACTTTTCCAGGCTTTAAACCTAATCAATAAGTTTCAAAACTATAATAGTACATTAATCAATGAGGAGTTAGCGTAAGTAGCCTCCCAACTGGTTTTTATAAAATGACAATTCTTAGTCAACACTTTTCTTGGCTTATCAACACGCACATTATCCGCAAATATCCAGGTACTTTAGATCCATTATAATACCTCTTATTCCCATTTTAATAGGATTACTTTTTAGATTTGTCGTTAATGGATTCCTAAGTTTTAAGTATTAAAGAGGAATGATCGCTAATGTTTTATACTTAATGAATCTTAGAAAGTGGAGAACGATAAATTCGGAAGGAAAATTAAAAGGCGGGCTAGAATGACGCTTTTAGTGTACCTACAAACCTATTTATTACAACTTCAGAATGAGTTTAACTTGACAAGCACTTTTTTATAGAATACTTATAACTAAACTCATAATTAGGTAAAGAGGTATTTGAAATATTTGAACTCTTGCAGCAGGATTACTGCCGATGTGGGAGTGAGATCCTGCTATGCTCAGCGCATTCCTCCGCCTCGCTTACACAATGTTCACAATCCGCTTGAGCTCTCAGTAAAGGGTACCATCAACATGGGGTAAAGCATTTCGATTGACGAGCTACGGTCACGAATTGAGTGCAATCCAAATACCAGATAGCTACAAGCTTCAAAGGGAAACGAAATGGATGACTTTTGATTAAATTGAGTATTGATACATTTCGATAAACTGCATCTCTTTGGAGGTCCAACAACGCCTTGTGCTTCACAAAGTAGTGTACGTTCTTGTACTCATAAAAAAAGCAGATATCTTTGTTCAAGATTAAAGAAACTAATTTCCCATGGTTATTTCTTCTCCTCTCTCCAATTTTACTTCTATGTATCTTCTTTTGTCCGGTACCAGTACTTCACCAAAATCGCGTTCAGGAAGATAACTTAAGACTCTACATCACTCCACAGCAATCCCGCTAATTTCGGAGCTGCTTACAACCGACTAGAGGCTGTCATAGTCACCGGGGAACCAATTAAACTTACTCAGTTATACCAAATCCCCTTCACAATGCGACACCCGACGTCTCTCAATACACTCGGGACAATTGAATGCAATAGAAGGGGCAAGGTGTGATTCCTGGACTATATCTTTAAGCGACTGGATGGAATATTCTCTAATCTTTATAGGTTAACTTAAGGAATTTGACAAAATAATATAACATAACTAGCTGTTGCCCGCGACTTCTTCCGCGTGGTTAGAAGATACTCGTATAAGTTATGATTTATATCCACCCTGTTTTTTCCACATTTTCAATTGTATCTTAGCTCCTATTGGTCGCAGTGTGATGGTTTATAGCCTAAAACCTTCCTCGATTAATGTTCTATTGAACACAAAAATATTTTTTCAATTTGAACCAGTAGTTCCTGAGATTAGCACGTTCAAACAAACAAACTCTTCAGCTTTATATATTAGTATATAGATATAGATTATTCTTATTATTGGGTTCCTAGCAAACAAATCGTGCTGTGTTCTGCTCCGGGCACATTCTCATTGTATGGGGGTAAGGAACTTTAGGAAAAGACAGTTACATCTTTTTTGTTAATAAGACTACTAAATGTATTTTAAAGATTTCCTGTATTAAGATATGAATAATTGTGTTGTTATTATTTAAAAATATGAATGCGTTAAAACTAGCCAAACTTATAATAAGCTTATTAAGGTTACCCTATATCAACACTTATTCTTCACTTCACTTTAAATATAAAATTTTCCTCCATCTACTTGTTTATCCGATCTCTGTTGTAATAAAATCTCGAGATAATCCTTCAAGATGAATCATACAAAACTTAATAAAGAAATAATGAAACAATTTAAAACTGATCACAAGTTTCTCTTGATTCAACTAATAACAAAGTTTCCGTTCGATACCCGACGAAGTGTCATAGAAAGATAAACGATTACACGCAGGTGTTTTCAAGTATTTTAATCAGTAGATGGCGCTGATCCCACGGAGCTTTGGCAGTGAATCGAAATCGCTTTCGAAACGACACACGTATTACATACTTACGTTTAAATTTTCATGAGAAATGAAAGCTGGTATTGTGTCCGAAATGGCACGTTGTCAAGTGAATGTAGCGTTTTCAGGAGAGATTGCAGGAAATGTAAATTCGCATTGCATTCTCGTATTTCGCTTTGGATATTTCAGTTTGTAAGCTTTGAGCATCGAAATTCCTTTGCTTGACTTTTTATACTTTTCGATCTTGAGAAGATATTTCTTAACTCTTGCTCGACATTCATGATATGATGATTAGTTGGGTCATTTCATGGAAAAAGATTATAAGTTAATTTTGTTTTTTATTTATTGAGTTGGAACTAAATTTTCAGAGATTTACTTCGGGATAATTGATTTTGAGAGATTTTTTTTTACCTTTGTAATGTTTTAAACCGATCATATTCGAATTTAAATTTAAAAACTTTTCGCCTGTAGATCGGTGTAACCGGCTATAGTGTTGGTTAGTTCACACCTGTAGCTTCGAGTAGAGTTCCAATTTAACGGCCGGACGATCAAAGACATGCCGCCATACCGTACGCGCACCACACGTTAATAGACTGAACTGTATGACGTGTTACATGACTATGTCGAGTTTCGATAGTGTATGGCAATGTAAGAATATAAAGCGAAAGGATTGGAAAAGCAACAAAAGAGGGAGTAGGAATGTTGAAGTCAAAATTTACATGAAGTACCGTCGTACAAACTTATCGTAATACAATCAACTAGAAATAGCTATTTTTTAAGTAATTCTACTGAATTTATCACGTAACACATTGTTTTTTTTCCTCTACATTTTAGTTTACAATGATAGAGACCACAAGATACTTGACTCTAATCGTTTTACGTTTGTGAGTACTAAAGTTAATCAAGATTTATCCAACTAAGTTGATGGTTTACTGATCATGTGAGGTATCCTTAATCTTCATAAAATTACAAAAATAATTACGTAAACAGCTGCCTCTGATACGACTCATGAACGTTTGTTTACTTTCTAGTAAGTAAAGCTTTTGCATCCCAAACAAAAACAATTTTAAAACATGGAAAGGTCTGGATCCGGTCCTCTACACATCAAAAACATGTGAAACAAAAATTATATTCGTTAATTTCATTTAAAAGTCGTACCAACTTTGTCTGCTTTATCTAACTGTCATTACTTCCTCCTCTAAATAGTAGTTTTTTAATTTATGTTTAAGAGCGGGCAAGTTAAGAACATGGTCCGATAACAAGGTTTTCGCCATGGCTCATCATACCCTTACAATAAAAAAACAGATAGAGGAAGAGGAAGACCAAGAAGGAAGAACTTATACCAAAGTGAGGGAAAAGTTCAGTTTAATGATATTTTTATAGTAACCATCGTGAGACTGATTCATTATTAAATTATGACGTCACTTCGACTCGCGTCGCCACCATGTCAGCTTAAGGACTCCGGTTGGGTCCGAAACTAGTCGGCCACTCCCGATAAATACGTCTGAGTAAACCGTTGCATCATTTAACAGTTTAATGATTATGAAATTAAGACGAACAAATAATATGCCACGATGAATCAACACCAACTTCAAAAATATTCACGCTACAACACTACATACACTTGGTCTCTACTACAAAGCATACAAATTTATAGTAAAGTGTGATGAAATGAATGTGTGTGAAGAAGTGTGATGAAAAAAGTTCTCTACAAGCAGCGTTACCAGCTAACTGGACCAATTTTCATTCTCTCTTTCCCAACGTAACTTGAACTAAAATTTCTAAGATCTTACGGTCCAATCAATCAAGAAGCACCATTTTGTTCTAAAGTTTGAAAACTAGTCACCGTTTAAATAACACTGTTTATATCGTGGTAGCGAGTTGTAGCGCGGATTGTAGAGTGCTGTTTAGTCTGATAGACTAATAGTATTAATGTGCATTACTGAGACGTCGATACGCAAAGAGTATAAATTGTGCCTACCAGTCTCATAGTAATAATGTGCCTTACACTGAAGAATTATGGTTTTTAATTGCTTGAAGTATATCTATAGAATTAAAACGGAAAATTTAGGAACACCAATAACTATTAGCAGTTAAATATAATTTATAGACTCATGCATGGTAATGTCAGTTGTTATATTTACAGCAGGAGAAACATTTTTTTAGTCATATCACTCATGAGAAGTAGAAATATTTTGATAAATATAATAAATACTGGGTTGCAATAATCCTGCGTTAAAAGATTAAAGATTACTCGTTTTATATTTGCTTTTTTACCTCACTTCGTTTAATATCTGTTTATCACCAAATTCTTATTGAAATAGTAAATATTTAAGCAATTATAATTTGCCTTCTATCATAATAAAATATCTTTGCTACATAGATATTCCTAATAGTTTTTTATTACAAAAACACGTTATTTAAGTGTCACATAAAACTTGTCGGCTTGATGGATGATGTGACATTATTTTACGATGACGACATACCGCGAGATAGCAGCACGCCTCACAATAGAAACTACCACAAAAAGGGATACTCTGGCTTATAGGATTTGAGACCTTTTAGCAAAATCGCTTACTTCATTCTCATTTCATCTTATATCTATTATTAAAATTGTTGGTCGACAAAATATGTTTGGACCATCATTTTTTATGTTACAACTTTTTTAGGTGCTTCATTCAAGTAAATAATGCAATGGTAAATATTATTGCACCGCTGATCATGGCATGCATTTGAATTTTACTTTTCTCTGTCGATTGTGAAGATCTCTACAACAAAAAGGGAACAAAAAAAGCATTTAATTAAAATTTACATACTTAAAAACTGATCGACATGATAACAAAAATATGCAACGTTATAATATTGAGAAAGATCCTTTAAGTGAATGCTATGTAATGCAAATAACTGCTCAAATTGATAGTACTACAGAATTTCCATACTCTGGCTTTATATCCAATTTCTTTCTGCCTCAGATACCAGCCAAAGTCCTCAAAAATAACGTCACAATAGATTTAAATGGCAATTCCTTTAGTAATACATTCGTATATTCCTTATTTGAAATACAAATGGGACAAAAGCGGTCAATAACAAACATTATTGTTGACGCATTTTGACAGTACTTTTACTGATATTAATCTAATATTAATTCCAAATTCCTATTATTCTATAACAAAAGTTTTCTATAATAAACATTATGGAATAAATTATTAATTGCCCTTCTATGAATAACATAATGACCTCTACTAATTCTCTAACCTTTGCTATCTATACATCACTTATAATGTCAAATCCCAATCGCTATCCATATCGCTACACGATATACTTGTCACTCACCACTCACTGTCAGCATATCAAATGGTCACGTGACTTGCAAATGTCACTCACATTAATGATGAGTATTACGCGTTTACGTCGAACGTGACATCATGGCTGACGTCTCTATTCCTAGGCGTATTAATATCGATAATTCGATATCATTCGATTATGAGCTAGGGTTGGGATCGAATGTAATAATTCATTATTAATTACTCAGATAACGCGTATTGCTGTGAGGGTAATAATAGCTTGGATTTATCTTATGGTGTTGCTTGGATTTATTGGAATGGGTATGTGACTTTTATTGTTACTTGTGTAAGGTTTAAAATTAAATAACTTTCTTTTGAATAAATGGTGTGAAATTAAAAATGTTTTATGCATATTACTTGGGGACATTTATTGGTTCTCAAAAATGACGTATTTCGTGTGTGATGTCAATATGATGAGTAGGTACATCCTACATCTGTTATATCTTTGAAAGTAATAATCCTGAGGCTCCATTCACATGCAATGTAAACTCTAATATATATTTTTCACACTTTTCTCTTTCATCCACTGGCAACTTCGATAAATCGATGATGAGAAAACTCACACGTTTCAATCCATCACAGTTGGCATATCCTTGTACATATAACATGCTTCACCCTAAGCGTGGGCTGATTCCATGTGACCCGGGATAGATAATCTTGGAATCATTTAGGATAGGCCTTTGCCTAGGAGTAGGAAACAGTGAGAGACATACTTTTTTAGTAACAATTTTTTATTTGTTTTCTTTATCTTTTAACGAAGTAACTTGAACTTTTTAACACGAAGGTAACACTTGCAACTTTTGTGACGGTCATGCTTCAATGATACAAAGGGTATCCACATATATTTATCCGGATCGCCAGACTTATTTCGTGATGGAGTCTCAAGCATGAGACCGAATTAAATTGACGAATAATTTGTTAACCAGTCAGTTGTCCTTTTTTTACCCAGCTTTATGAACTGTCTCCAGGAAAGACGAAAATGCTTACAGTAAAACAAACACAGTCAATTTCTCTTTTCTGACTTCGAATCCGTGAGATACCTATGAACGTAGTTGCAATTTATCCCGTGTACCGGTCAAAGTGTGTCTACATATCGTACTTCATTTCCCCTTACCTCTGGGTATTGCCCTCAAAGGTGATGCTAAACAGTACACCAACAGACGAAGTTCTAAGTAATAATGTAATTGCTTCTGACCGTCTGTTATTCAGGCGGTACATCTCGATAGCGCCCCCAGTAATTGCATTCCCATCAAAACTTGTTTCATACTTTACAAATTGCATTTCTGCGCACTGTTGCTCTAATTGGACGACCACAGTTTACAGCACTTTTTGAATGTTACCTTCTTTTTTGGAGTCGGTTAATAAGTTGATTGTATTGTTTTCCCACGTTTTTATGCACTCACTTTCTTGTTTGTCGTTCGGGATGGATTTTTGCTACTCAATTTTGAGGCACTTTCCGATAAGCTAGCAGGCTAAAATTTTCAGGGTAGCTTTAAACCCGGTGGCAATGCAAGTTACAACTATAAAAACGGCTGCGATACATACGAATTTGCGATATTTTAAAAAACGTGGTTATTTAGATTTTTTAAATCTATATTTTTTTCTTATCTTTAATGCTTGCATGATACGCTCAGAGTATATGGTATCAGGATCCTAACATGCAAAAGGAATGCCATTATTATTTCAAAATCTGAGATATTACAAATTAATAAAATATAGCAATATTTTAATTCGGCCAGTGTTGTTTAACGCTTAATAAAATACTTTCAAAGTGCCATAAAAAATAAGTTCCTCTTAAATATTACGATTACGACCATAATTTAGCTCTTTAGGGCTATTCCTAACTGGAGATTTATTAAGAGATTCAAAAACATCTTATTAATGAGGTGTTAAAATAAAACTTTTGATGAACTTATAAATAATACTAGAACTAGAAAGATCTTTAATTAAAAATGTTTTAATTATTAAACTTTGCAATTGAATAAGGATGTCTGTTTTCAACAATATTTCGTTTGAAGAAGCACTTAACACTAAAATGCGAATAACTTTTAAGAATGCATTTATTTCTTATTTCTATATTACTTCTTATTAAAACTTTGAGACCTTATCCAAAACTAAGTCTTACGAAAAAAAACCTTTTTTTTTAAAGTCCCACATATTACAAACAAACCCACAAAAATCTAACAAAAAAGTACATTCAGATCTTTGTACCTCGCGTGAACAGTCCCGTTACGTGACGGACTCTCGGTGATAACCATGATTGATGACGTCACTCGTCACGTAGGTTGGCCTGACACACATTACCCTACTTGTTGAGCCGCCATCATTCCGTAACGCCGACGATCCACGTGTGCTAGAGCCTTATTGACTGACAGATCATATATTCTCGTTCAGAGTCATATGTTAAAGGTGCGCTTCTATTGATAAATGCTTGTTGGAGCTGTTATGACGTTAGGGACTACAAGTTGGAATAATCTAAAAGCAATGAGTTTATTTCGGCATTTCTTTTACGAGTCAGACTTGAACAAAAAAGAATATTAAAACATTTAATAATGCTTTTACTACCTTATTTTCGATTAAGATGCTCGCATAGAAAAAATATATGGCCACCAAATTCTAAAATTTATAAAAGCATAGATAATTGTTATAGTTAGCAGGCTGGAAAAAAGCATGCATTTTTTTATTATAACTTAAGAGGAATGAAAACCATATCAAAACCGTTACAAAAACACATTTGCGTTACGGTAAGTATTGCTCTAAAACTTACCGTGTGTACGCACCTTAATTTATGTAAATGTCCTTGTTACGTAATAATGTAGGTAATAGAGATTCTTTGGATCGTCAAATGTCAAATCAGAATCGATTTCCATTATTTCTACAAATGATGTGATAAAAGCTTCATTTCTTCGTTCTCAATAACGATAAATTACATTTTAGCCAAAACTTGGAGTTATGAAACATTTTCACGCTTACTATAAGAAACGATTAAGTTGCACCATCCATAGTCATTATACCCTACATTTGAAGCTGGAAATTCCTTTACACACACCAACACACACAAACAATATGACTTGCACACCACAAACAAAAAGATATAAAAGTCCACCATCCTACCATCTGCGGCACTGGCCACCTCGTGTTAAGTCAGATAGCACGTATAATTCAGACAGATGAACGCCACAGGTATAAAAGGCAAAAAAATATGGAAAATGATAAATTTCCTCGTTCCGGATCGCGAGGGCAGACATAAAAATTAAATCCGGATGACAGACACCCTCGGAGCGCTCGTAATACGAAGGTGGAATGTATGTAAGGAATCTTAGGGGAGTCGGTGTAAGATTTGGTTTTCTTCACAAGGTAGTTTTAGGTCATTTTTTAAATGTTTTTGGAATCTTTAACGTTAATTATTCTTATTTGAATTCATTGTATATTCGGTCAGGCAAAACAATAATATCTGATGTTAATTGCGCCTACTTGCTTATAATGACAACAATAGCTCTATCAAGAGGCGAGCAAAAAGCAACTGATGGCATTTCATCTAGAAAAACAAGAATTACTTGCACTATTAAGATTGTCAGAAACAGAAATTGAAATTGAGAATTTCAATGTTGAAATGACGATAAAGAAAAAGAGGAGTTTATGAAGTTGCAATACTTCAAAACAACTGTTTCTTGGATATTAAATTAATGTCAAAGAAGCAACTTTGCCTTCAGCAAAACAACCAAAAAAACTCCGTTGAAAGCACTCAGGGGGATTGTCTAGCGTCTAGTGCGAATCCAGGAAGACCTTTTTCTTTGATGCAAGGGAAAACGCAAAAACATCCCGTCAAAAAAATCTCTAAGAAATCCGGGAGATGTTTCATAGCTTGTACTGAGAATGAATGACTTGAAAACTTCAACAGATGTTAGTTTTTCTATAAAAAGTCTTGTTTAAGTGTGATATGATCACTAAAATCTAAAGACCCCATGCTATTTAGGTACATTAAACCTTAAAAGCATGTTGCTCTTTGGTTGCGTTCCTTGATGAATTGAACCTAAGTAATATAGGAATAGGTCTAAAATCTTTGTACCAAGATTCACATAAAGCACACGTATATAATATGTGTTTCATCACCCCTGAGTTCGTTTCGCCATTTTTTCTCAAGAATTTTTCCAACCAAACCAAACTTAAATAAATTTAACTTTTCAAGCGATATAATTGAATGAATAAATTATTTCACTTCATGTGGGCAAGGCATTATAATTTTAATACACCTTTTAACATTAAAGGCAAGCCAGAGGTGTACATCATTTTCTCTATTCTTATATTTTTCTCTGAAGCGAGCAAAGGTCAAGTTGGAACGTATTTATTTAAGAAACCGTTTTGCAAAGCATCTATTTGTTTCTATCGATGGCATATCTGTTGACATAAGGTGAATATCTCTGTAGGTGGAGATTTAAATGTTACTAGAGCAAACTTTTTATCTTTAAATGCCCAAAATATTTTTTATTTTATTTTGCTAAAACTTAATCTCAATCATAGTTCATTTATTTATTTATTTATGTCCACACAACATTGAAGGAATAAAACAAGTATAAAATGAAAATACAATAGGTACAAAGGTACTGCTTATTTTTTAAGAAAGAACTTCATGGTTTATTTTTTCAGATAATATTTATACAAACAATGTATACTTATCATTCCAGTGTTATTCTGAATTTTTGTAGTTTTATATTTACACATTTTTGTGAAATTGATTAATTTTGTCTGTAAAAGATCGCTTTTAGCGATAAGACCGCCCATTGTGGCACCATATAACTATTTATTTATATCCAATCCTGTAAGGTACTTATTGGTGTGCAATAAAGATATTCTATTCTATTCTACGATTAGAACAAACATTCTGGACCACCTACAACTAGAATTTGTCCAGTACAAAATTTAACCGCGCTATGACATTTCATCTATTAGCCCCTGTAAACAACTCTTCCGTAGCCTAAGCCTGTCTTTGCGGTACTAATGGTAATTGTTTGTGTTGTTGCAGCCATGTCTCCGAGTTGCGTGTTCGCGCTTGCGGTCTGCGGTCTGGCAGCGATCTGCACTTTGCCCGTAGCTAACGCACAGGCGCTCGTCTCGCCATATGAATGTGAGTCTTTAAACAGTTTAAACTATTGCTTATCTACTCGCATCTTTATCAAATAAAAGCTAATGTATTTAAAATATAACTTGTTAACCTAATTATTTCCTTGGTAACTCCTTTAAAACTTGGTTAGTTTAGCAGAACGTCAGCGTCAAAACAATGCTTAAATTTTACAAAACGTCATTCATAAATACATTGCTACAGACAAAACAAATGACTACATCTTAAACTTTAGAAGCCATCATGAATAATATGAACATTCACTTAATACACTGTAACGTACGAAATTCAAACAAATGCGTGAATATATGTATCCACTTTTTAAGGAAAAAGGCGGATAAACACCAGCACATAAATAAAATATGAGCTTATTACACTCTACATTTAATGAAAGCTTTTCATACGTGTTTCGTGTCTCTTGGAGAGAGATTTATTAAAATCCTTAAATTATTACCGTCTCATTGGGTATTGGGCGCGAGGTAAGAGACGCTTCCCGTTGCGTGGTTACTTTGCTCAAAGAAATGTTTGTGATGTATCGGTAAAAACTGACTTTGCGTAATTAGGATATAATATTATGGTTCAACATTATTATCTCCAACCAGCTTCACGAAATATTGCAGTGCTAAGTTATGAAAGAGGTTTAATATCATGTAGCATAGTTTTAAAAATCCTCGCCGGTCGTTAATTGAATACGCACAGACATTAATTGGGTGGTCACTTCGTCCCTATGTCTTTGACAGACTTCCAGCTTTTTCATGAGATTCGCCTAACGAATTCTAAGCCCGCTCTCCTCCCCACTAAGTGACTTCCTAAGCCTCTATTTCACCGGGCGTATAACAAGGCCCGCGGTGCATTAACGAACATGTTTATTCCGTCTCATTAGTTCATCAGTTCAGCCGTCTGCCAACAACACAAACTTATCAATGCGGTCGGCGGAGTCGCTAACAAACCTCATTTTGACGACAAACTGTCGTTTTGACGTTCCTTTGTTGTTTTGAAGTTTAGTTCCGATTTTCGCCGCCGGTAAATGTAAGTTTGTTTTGCTAGACAAAGTGAAGTCTTCATAGCTTCGTATTGACGAACTGTAGGTTATGGTATTTAACAGTGAACTAGATTAAATGTGACCTTATCAAATATATCAGGTATGTAACATGATGTTGCATAGTGGCATTGCCTACAAAGGCTACAAATAACTCATTATCACTCGGTAGAGAATCCTGCATTGAGAGCGACTGAATAACCTAGCTCGCAGAAACAGAAAAAAGAAACATTTGCAAATAACATTCTGAAACCAAATAAAAATCCAATAAATATCTTGACAAACGTTCCATCAAGGTGACAAAACTAGGTATTATGTTTATTTGTCGTATGAGACAGGTATGATGAGGATTTAACGTGTTTAGAAAAAGGGTTTCTTGTATATAGAGATGAATGTCACGAAACAATTTATTGAGACGCGTAAAACTGTCTATCTTTATAAGCCTAATAATTTTCTGGCGATGCGAAGATTTGTGTGTGATCTTTCGATTACTGGAGTGTATTTCGTGGTTTCAATACCTACTCGACTGTTTGCTGTTCTTTCTTTAATAATCTCTTTAGGAAAGTCATCGTACTTCAAAGGGAAATTTAAACACAATGTTGACTAATATACTAGTCCAAACACAGTCACTGCACCAGTCAGAAACAGAACTCTACTTTTATAATAAAGATTAACTAATCTTTAAGCTCATTCTTCCGTATGAACGATTCTTTTATAATTTAACTAAATCAAAAACATGAGCAGGATGTTCACTATCAAAGTCTTTTAACAAACAGGTATCTACAAAGTTTAATTTAACCATGTCTATATGTAGAGTATCGACAATTTTTTAAAGTTCAGAATATATTAGATCAATTTACAACTTGATTTTTGGATCTCTATAATAAAGCATTCTTAATGTGTTCAAGTTATTGCTACATATTCAAGCTTAAGTCCAAAGTTTAGGTTCAGAAACTTCGTACATTTTATTCTCTATAAAAAACATTGCTCTCCCGTTACCTTTCTTAGTTTTATCTGTACATATGGCTCTTTCATTTACACTATTCGTACTGCGATAGAAATCTTTTAATTAAAAAAGCACACGCATTCGGCCAAGAGTAAGTTCCTTGTATAATATTGTGATCTGTCCCTTCGATAAGCTATCTTTCTTTTTTAAATCAGAGAACTTTCTTCGCTCTGGGGAAGGCAGAGAACTATACTTTTTACCCACTCTTTCCCAACTTATTAGCTCCGATCAACGGAATGCTTCATCCCTGCCTTGTAACTAGGACTACAGAAACGCGACGCAATCTATCAAATCATCCCACCGTTACCCACATGTTTCTATACTGATACAATACACTCATAATAAGGATAAAACTCGCAAACAAAATCATTACAAATTGAATACAAATGTGTAAGAAGGTGCGATATGTCAAGCGTTTAGTTATAAACACGAGTCGCAGTCGCCGGGTCCCGGTAAACACATTGTGCGGTAAATCTGCGACGTGTGCCGGCATCACGTAACCCATTAACTGTCGCCACTAGTGCTGTCGTTGTCAGGCTAGTGATGTACTTAGTGAGGACTTGTTACTCTAAATGCAGTTTTGGGAAGAATTGAGAAATTCAGTTGAGAAAAATCGTTTTTTTTTTTGTGATGACCTTTTTTTCATACCACAAGTAGTGTCGTTTGTTAACAAAAACATTACATCTACGATTGAATTTATATGAATTAAATTAATGGAAGATACAGCGCACTGATAGTTTATACTTTAAAGAAAATCTTTTTTTTTTTCAATAGAAACAAATGTTTTGAATAAAAACCAAAAAACTACGGAATAAATACTAACTATTAATAAAAGCATCAGTAAAATAAGTACCACAATTACAACACCCTTCACAGAAATTACTAAATACCCTTTCCCAATAACTCCCAAACAAGGATATCTTACAAATGAGCTACATCCCTACGCTCATCACAATACAAGTACTGGTACAATAGTGCAGAGAGCGAGATTCAATCTAAACGCCCCCAGCAAAGCCGCGGATTATTGTGTAATGTTATTCAAGAATATTTTTATTATACGGATCGAGATTTGTAAGGAAATCTAGACGTATTTCTACTTGAAGACGTGATGGATAGATATTTAGAATGTAAGTGGTTTTTTATTTCGTAGTAGATTTTTCCCGTGTTGGAAATTGAGTTAAAAAGAAGTCTTAGCCTTTTGTTAATGTTAAGCATTTTGTTGACATTCAAGCTAGTTAAGTCTAAACAGTCATTTCAGATATCACATTGCATATTCGATTTTATCAATATTGGTTGAGTAGTTTAGCGATGCAAGTGTAACAAATAGAAACGCTTGACTTTATCTGATTTAGTTTTTGAGTTTAACAAATACAAAAACTCTCATCAAGACTCAACTCTTTTAAAGATATATTTAGATAAATTTATTTTCTATTTTCTATTCCTTGAAATTGTAAAAGTTTGTTTAATTAATCTCATTTAATTATAATCTATTATTTGCTTTGTGGTGCACGAAACGCGAACATTAACCGTTACGGAGTAAAATAAACTTCTGTAACAGCTCCAACTTGTAAGATGTATTACCATAAACGACGATTCCACACAAATCATGTTACATAAACTCGATGAAGTTAACTAACAGAATTAATCAAATCGTCTGTAGCAATAGCCGGGAGATTTGCATAATTTCAGTTCGTTTTGTGTATAGAACAATTAACTACGTCAACAAGAAAACATTCCATTTTGTTAATGTTGTTACTCTGGCTTAGTGAGCGTTTCGTGTGTAAACGTTGGGGATCTAGTTTAAGTTGAAATTGATGAAGTATTTTTAAGCGTCTTCTAACTTTAAGTATAGGTGATTACTAGGTTTTTGATAGATCTAGAATATTGCTTTAAATGAGGCTAATTTTGTCGAAATCAGGTCTTTACAAAGTATTTTTGAACTATTCTAATATACCATTAACAACTCTACACTTAATAACGTTTTTAAGTAGGCAAGGAAGCTGAGAGTGTTATTCTTAGTGGTTGTAGTTATTTTACTAATTCTACTGCAGTAATAAATAAATTTTAAAGAGGTTATTTCTTATTAGAACTTATCAATATTTCATGTGACTACGTTAATATATATTGAAGCTGTTTTTCAACCCAACAATATGCACAACACAATATCATTCTGAAGTAACAAGTAAAATAATTAAAAACCTACGTTTTATAATTAGAAGCGATCGTCTATTGTTTTGAAAAGGCACTTGTATTGTAAAATAAAATGTAATAAAATCTACCACGGCTGAGGGGCCGCGAGTAGCCATATGTTTACATCTATTCCGTTATAATAACCCTCGCATTGAGATCTTGTTCTATTGTATATTGTGCGCTGTGCAGGTTGTTGAACAATCCTGCAAGCTGAAGTACTTTAGGTAGCTAATAGAAATGCAAGGAAAGCAAAAAGGTTTTATTGAAATGGTCGTTCTATTTGTTTCGTATCTCTTATTTATGTTTCTTGAGTTGTGTAGGTAGTCAAATAATACTAGACTGTTGGTAAGTTAATAATTAGACTATCTTTTAAGAATTATCAGATGAAGTTGAAGTTTATTTTTATTTTTTGAGCTTTGATGAAACAAATTTCATTACACAGACAGTTCATCATACAACAGATCTCATTAAGTAATGTTCCGTTAATAGTAAGGTGTTATAATTATTCATCTCTCAATAGGTCTTAAAAAATAGAATTAATTTATCAAAAATATTCCCGATTTTTTCGTAAACGTGTTACGATTTTGTAGTTTTAGAATTATTTACAGACTGGAGAGAACCGTACACAACTTCTTTAATGCCATGTACTTGTCGAATAACGGCTAAGTTAGTTATTCTGCGGTTTTCGGTTCCATTTTAACTCGTCCCACGAGAAGATTAGTGTCCAAACATGAAATTAAAAATTCTGTTTTCAAAATATGAAATTTGTTTACTTTAAATTTTGGACAGATGTTAGGATTAAATGACGATAGGATTAAAATGTTTTGTAAAAAGTTGTTTTTGTACATGCTATTTGTTGTCAAGAGCTTCAGATCAGATAAATTATTTCCTACTTACCTTCTCGTAAAGAATATTTATTAATAACCTGACATACTCGTATAGTCGGACATTATATTAAATATTGTTTTTAATATAATTATTATCATTTGTTACCGGCTATATTTACTGTCATAATTAACTGCCGTAAAATAATCAACGGTTAATAAGATTTAAGATACAGCCTGGTGACAATCTGACGCCTATGCTTAGTAAAAGGTTTTTAACCATATGGGAATGAAAGAATAAAATTAAAAAAAGAGAATTCATTCAAGTACAACTCATCTAAAACTTTGCTAAGACCGTGTACAGTAATTAGTAGTGCATCAAAGATAGTGCAGTACTCCTAACAAATCAAAGGGGAACTCTGACATAACTCTAACAAGATCTGCGACAAACATCGAAGTTCTGATCAGAAGGGAATGTATGAACCGGCGTAAGTTGCAGTTAGTTCAGCGTTAATTAGAAACAAGATGTATCGATCATTTGTGCATCTACCTTGTCATATTCTAAGATAGTTTGTAGTTCAATCCAATTAGTTCGAAGTTTCAAATATGTGTTTTAAACTTCTATAGACTTTATCAGATATCATCACCCTTTTGTACTACCACTGCTGGGCATAGGCCTTACCCTTCTTGTGCCAATTTCTACGGTATGGACTATATTATCGACCCATCTTGCTACCGGACGACCGACGCTTTTCTATTGACTTACGTGTCACATATGTAGGTATTTTTTTTTATTGTGGACAACATCACATACATTGTTTTGAACCCAAAGTAAGTTGCTGAAGCACTTGTGCTATGGAATTCAGATACAACGAAGGTACCACAGACCGACCCAGACCCGAGACAATGTAGAAAATGTGAATTTTTCATTGACCCGACCGGGGATCGAACCCGGGACCTCAGAGTTAGCGACCCCTTGAAACCGGTGCGTACGCCACTCGACCACGGAGGTCGTCAATTACGAATTAATATGAGATTTGGTGTTTATTGCTTTTTCGAAGCTACAACACCTACAAAGGGGTAAAAGGTTGGTGAATCAGGGTGCTGATCAATGTAATATTTTACGTTTAAAAAGTCTTACTAGTAGCCTAGTTTTAGTAAAATATTTTTGATTTTAAATCTAAATTTCTATTGAAATCATTCAGGAATTTGGAAACGTTTAAAACACATAAGTTTAAAAGTTTAAATTCAATCAATTAAGTAAGTCAAATATACTGAAGCTAGATTAACAATTAAGATTGTTTTAGAAGGGAGAGTTATTTATTGTAGTAGACAAAATAACTTGTTTGGAAAAGTAGGATTTATAACATAATTGATTTATTAAGTTCTTAAGAAGTACCTAAATCTGTATTATACTCTAAATGGATTCGAGCCTCTTTAAATATGTTTTAACTCTATGGTAATTTGTAAGAAACGCAAATGTCCGATATTTGGCGACTTCATTCCGCAACAAGCTGTTGCACGCGACTTCACTCGCCTGAAGACAGTCATAGCTGTGAAGACATTACTCTCATTAAACAAACTCGGAAAGGCTTAAGCTAAACCTGTGTGTTAATCCAAGGTGTCAGCTAGCTTCAAACCAATAATGATCCTATATTTAAAGAGAAACCAGTTTTATCTTTTATCAAAAGCAAAGATATTGAAAATAGATCAGACTCATCTATCACGTCCTTTCAAGAATATTGACGAGCCAAATTAAGGTACTGACCTTCAATGACAACGCATAGTTACCGAAATGTCACGTAGGAACCTAAGCTATGAATGAATAGTACATTCGTTCTGAAAGGCCAAAATAATAATTTGAAAACGACAGTATTTTCTTTAATCCGAGCCGTGTGTGCAGATAACATGGAAATCGAAGTTGCGAAGATGCATAGTTTTACTTACGCTTATTTATCGGGATTACTGAAGTAGTTTCAGACTCAGCCAAAGTCCTTAACAAGGACAACATTAGGGTCAACTCAGCTTAGGGGTCACGAAGGAAATTTCAAACGAAAGTACCTATAAAATTATAGAGAACTGAAATGATATTTTTTCTGTATAATTAACTAAAAACTAACAACCGAGGCAAAAAATATATATTCTTAATAAATTATTATATAAAAGCACGATATAGCGATAAGTTTCATATTATAAAGACGTGTCCGTGTAAATGTCACATCGACGTCGCGTCAGGGACAGGGCCACGCCTCAGTGCGCACCGACCCTTACCGAGGCTCATCTCGCCCCTTAATCTTCAGGAAAACCTAATTTATAACATATTTTAAAACATTAGCGACGCGTTTAGTTTTCTCAATGAATTAATATAGGGTATTTTGTTGATGCTCAAATTGTATGAACCCTTCAAACATGTTTGTCATATAAGTTAATTGATAAGAAATCTTTACTTAGTGGGAGCTTTATACATAGATTCGAAATATTATCGTTTCTAGATGTAGAAAAGGACAAAATTTAAGACAAATGACATGATTTACACTTCTCCCTACCATATATTCTACCGTTTCGATCACTGCTAACGATAGTATCACAGCCGCTTCTCAAAAGAATCAGAACCGTACATAGGACAGGTAATGTCAATTATGTAAATTTTTGACCTCATAACTTAGCGTAGTCATGCAACATCCATCACGCAGGGGTCGCCAATCTTTTCATAGATATTCTTTGATAGAGTGGTAACTTTTGTTTTCTCCCTATAGAGGTGTCCCAATAAAAGTAACGTAACTAATATTAACTTGATAATAAGAAAAGTTGTTCCAATCACTGTGTGATAAGTACCGAATGAGTTGGGAACACTTTATTTAGACACTTCAAATATACAGTTTGTTTAAGAGGTGTTGTATTAGAATACGAATAAATATTTAAAATATATTAAATCGTGTATCGTTCATTTATTATTGTTAAGAAGAAGTTATACATGAGCTGTTGTTTTAAAGCCTTTTTGGAAGTTTGTGCTGATCTATAAATATACAATTTAATGATAACCACCGTTTCAAAGTTAGTCTATTTTTGCAAAGCTCTTCACTACACTTTCCTTCTAACGTTAAGAGCCATCCTACGCTGATCTTCATTTTTCCCAGAAATAGTAAAATAAGTTTTTAATTAATGTTGGTAAATTAAAATGATATTTTTAACTGGTGAACAAACTTAAGCTGGCTAATACGGTGATGTCTTAAAGCTTTTGTTTTTAATTAATTAGTTAGATCGTCCTGTTTATCCTTTCTCAAGAACTGGTCTCAAAGGTTCATTTCATATTTTTATTAAAGAGCAAAGCTTGCAGTAATAGGGTATTAGTATCTACCTGTATGTAGGCTTATAGAATAAAGTCTGTTTTTTTATGGAAAATAAAAATCATTTTTAAGACTTGTATAAGTCCCTGTTATTCCTAATAGTACAGATAAGAGAGTGGTCAGAACAAGCATTTGTGGATCACAAAAATGCTTGTCCTCACTACTCGGTCAGTCTCACCTAAACTCGAGCGTTCGAGGATCATCTGACTATATTTTCGTGGAATCCACCGCGACACAAGGATTGAAATTCTTAGTGTTGGAGTCGCTTATAAAAGCGTTCGAGGATTATGTGACTAAAGATTCGTGAACCGCGACATAAGGATTGAAATTCTTATGTCGCGCGTGATTACTAAATATGGATAGGACAGAAGGAGTCGTTTAAAAAAATTGAATGAATAAAAACATGACGTGATGTTTGTTTGTGCAGCATCAGCGGTGTCGGACAGTCAGAACGGCTGGGGCGCGCTCGGCGGGCTGTACGCGCTGCTGGCGCAGCACGACGCGCTCGGCGGGCACGCGCTCGCGCGCAAGTCCGTGCGCTCTCCCTCCCGCCGGCTGCGCTTCGGCCGCCGCTCCGACCCCGACATGCCACCTCAGGCTCCCGTAAGTACTCATTTCTAAGTTACTATTTCTTAGCATGCATTAAATCGTTGAAACTTCAGGTGAAAGCGGAACTGACCTGAGGAACGATTGAGAATCTTCTGAATACTAGTTTTCCTTGTAACATGGAATGAATTCCGAATTCTAAAACCCATGGGTAACGCGGTAATCCTACAACAAGACTGAACCAATTGCACTCAGCGAGTCTCTGAACCATCAGAAAAGCTTCTAGTATAACTTCACGTAATCACGCGGGTTTCGCCTAAACGTAGAATTAATAGCATTAAACTTCTATAAAAACTTACTTGTCAAAATCACACAAACGTAAAATAAATATTGGACCGTGTTTCAGGCGTTCCTCATTCATAACCGAGAGTTATGGTTTTAAGGAACTGTAGAGTCACTTTACCGATAGACGTCGTTTCCCCTTTATACATATATTAAGTATAGGTATATATACATACACAAACTTATTTACTACGAACCAACGTAGGAGCGAGCAACAAGCGTACGCGCGGTGATTGACGCTGGTCACTCTGCGGTTTCCAATACATCGACGTGGAACTAAGAGATGGAGTAATTTCCTTGCACACATTTGCGAGCACGGATAGTAAACACGCAGATATACACGTGTCGCAAACAACGCAGTTTAATTTGTGTTAGGATGAACAAGTATAGTAATGTCAACGGCTCTTCTGTCGTGTTAATGGGATGTTACCTTACTCATACTAATGATCAAGTATTTGTATTATTATTTTTTTGTAAAAAGAGTAGGTACTTATTTAGATCACAAGAAATTATAGTTAACCATCCTAAATGAGAAAAATCAATAATATTTTATGTAAACTTTTTTTTCACACAAAGAAGATGCAAGATACGTGAATCGTAAGATACACGACAACTCTGTAAAGTTTATGTAAATAGCTTTTCAATTTGTCGCGATTGTTGGGCATACACCCATGTGTTGTTTGAACCAAAATACAAATACAAACTACAACATTTCATAACTAGATTCGTATGTTGAGTTAACCAATTATAAACATAATCAAATTATGAATATTTCGGATAGATTCTCGTGTTAAAGTTCAGTTCAGTTACGATCGATGATCGCTTATAAAAAAACATATTTAAAACACACCTTAGTTTTCTGAATTATATGCTAATAATTTCCAAAAACATTTCAAACAGTGAGTAGTCCTAATTTTGTATCTAAATAAGTTGGTTTTTCTTAAAATTGATAGTGGAGTAAAATGAACACTAGTCAACGAGTAAAACGTAAAACATTATTTAAACAATAAACAAAATAATTTAGAACAATGGAATAGCAACAAACAATAAATAATTCTCAGAAAGAAACTCGAATAACTTAACGAAATTGTCCAAAAACCACGATCACTAGAATTCCAATGAATATTCGTTTCACGTTACGTATCTGAACAACACCTACACCCAAACATGAATTCAATATTCATATTGGCAAAGGCAACGTTAATAAAATTCCACAATCAACAACCCTCATGAAACCGTTTCTATTAAGAATCGTAATAATCAAAATTTGTAGGTTAACCCCAGTTGTGTAGGACTCGGCGATCTAATAAGTGAGATCAATATTTCAGAGTAACTCGATTTCAAAAATCCCTTACATTATCATATTCATATAGTTGACGTGAATTGAATGAGTTTTATGTGATAAATCTTTATATTTTTGAGAGTTGACTGACAAATCAAATTACAGCGTAAACTACTAGGCTTAGACATAAACAGCTGCATACAAATATCATTTACACTGATAGCTATAGTGAGTGATTGAAATAGTAACGTCTATTTAACAGCTACTGGTGAACTACTGCCCACATATCTAATTGGAGATTTTTTATCTATAAACAAAAAAGCATCAACAGACGAATAGAAAATACATAAGTGTAACTGTACACTAGACTTCAGTAGGCGGAGAGAGTCTCAACACAGCTGAGCAAAACTCCTACTAGCAACATTTTACGTAAAAAGTTATACTGATGCAAGCGAGACAACGCTCTATGATGTGTACCGTTGTCCCACTCCCACCAACAAGTTTTACCCAAAGTGATTGTGTTAGGCCCTTCAACGGTTCTCGAGAGGATAATGCATTATAATGTTCGGACGACCAGATAATGTTACATTTACGCGTATCTAAAAGCGATCCCACTTTCTCTTTTATGTTTGTCGGAGTTTTTGGGTCAACCACGTTACGGTACGGCATTTTCACATGGTATTTAGGTGGACATTCTTCTTTGTAGGTAACTGTATTTGTTCTGTTGCTCCTTTAGACTACGTAATTTACTGTTACTGAAGACTTTTCTATATCAGCGTTCTTATAACTTACAGTGAAATAAATGGATTTGACTTTGGTTGTTGAGATTACAAATATTTCACCTGACTGAAGCATCTTATTAAATCCTCTATATATAATCTGTGGTCTTTTTCTTTCCCAATCTTTTTTACTTTTGGGAACCTATTAAATGTTATCTTTACAACAAAAGATTCTAATTGTCATGATGTCCCCAACATACAGGGGAGAATCTTTCATCTTTTTCGAAAATAATATCTTAATTTTGTAAACCAGTGAATTTGCAGAGTAATTCGATTTGTCATGACCGAGTTGTTTCATATGTGACTCTATACATCATGTACACTTGTATAACTTATAGACTCTTACTAAAAGATGGGTTTACGTACTTGTAGTTTATGTCGTTTTATTAATGTAGAGTATCTAACATGTCGTTTTGGTAAATGTTGAGTATCTTATAACTTAAAGTAAATCGTTGCTGGAGTGAAATGAAGCTTTCTATTTTAAGTTTTTAACTATTTTGGATTGTAACATTTGATATGTTTCTATGTTTAGCGCCACAGATACAGCCTGATAACAAACGAAAAGACGAAAAGCAGAGAGCGTAGCCTTAATACAAAAGTTCGGTTTTTAAAACCTTAAACGGAATATATTCTGAGATAAACCTCTACCTTTTAGTACAATGTAAATAAACCTGTTATAATTCGTCGTCAATAATGTTAACACGCTTACATAACTCGATTTCGTTAACTGGTACCCTTTCATCCCTTATTTTACGAGGGCTCGTCTTATCCGCGCCCCATTAGACGCACACACATAAGGTATAGAGCTTCACTTGTACGTTGATGTTGAGACATTTGTAATAATAATAATAATATGTTGTCATTCCTTATTAGTACTCGTACTTACAACATCAATTGTTTCAGAATATACTTAGGTTTTTTCAATAAAGACTTTTATGTAAAGTAGGAATTATAATTACGTATTTACAATTCTCATAGGTACGCACACAATGTACAATAGTGGACGTGGTAAAAGAGGCATTCTCTACCACGTCTTGTTTTCCCTGCAATCTTTGGTTGGTTAAAGAGTGAGGCAGAGGTAACAAGATTTATAATAACTCCTCCTTGGGCGGTTATAATTAAAATAATACCTGAAGTTATATTTTTCTTACAGGTATCATGCTGTCTCTATCATTGTGGAATGTAGAGACAAGTAGGCAAAACATTTAAAGTCAAGTCTTGCTTAAGTCTGACGATTAGACTAAAAATTTCAGAAAGTTTACAAGAATTTAAGATACAGGCTTCCCGATTAAGGAAGTCGCGTTACGCTTCACACAGCTGGGAACCTCTTACCATTAAACATACATACTTAATGCCTAGCTATTAACATTCTTTTGTTAGGAGGTTAAAGAACGTAATTGGGAAATTTGTCAAAAAAACACTATTTAATCCGTCAGATAGATTTCAAAATAATATCGAATACCTATTTTTCTTTTATCACGTCAACAAGTACTTCAAATCTCGCATGACGTCACTTATGAGTACACTTTTTACCGACAAGTGACGTCATTAGTCACCAGCTTCATTGTGTTTTATCTTTGTAATTTACCGAACCTTGAACCACTGACATAAGAATGTAATTCGTCACCAAAACTATTACTTGTTCATAAACTAATACCCTAATTTAAGTACAAGTTGTATAATTTATTACACGTTTATTAAATACGACGTGACCTTATACAAAGTAATGCTGTATTTATGATGAATATTTTAGAGCTTAGACCCTGTTCCGGGAGTATGTTAACGTGGGATCATTTATCAAAGCTTTTACGATTCGTAAACATACATTTTACAGTAATTATCCTACGAAAAAATCTGAAGTAGAAAAATGCGATGATATTTTGCGTTAATTCAGCAAAACACAATTTCATAATTTTCGGGTTTTTTTAATGTCAGTTTATTACTTAACATAATTCACTTAATTTAAAAGATTAATATTTGATAATAGCGATCCTTATAGCCTACTAAGTTGTTTAATATTTAATATGCTTTTAAGTTCCTGCTCGTTAATCTTGTCATGTTTTTCTTAAACATTAACATATCTAAACCGCAAGTTACATGGATTATTAAAGTGCGTAATTTTTTTCCTGATTTTGTATTTTGTAAATAACTTTGCACGTGCCATTCGTCAAGACACCTACGTATCTTGAGATTTACTTATCTATATATTTTTCTGATTTGTTTTCGCAATTATTAATCATGAACTACATAAGTTACAGTGATTGTTTTAACAAGTGACAAAACTTGGTCTACTATAATAAGGCTGCACAAAAACTTCTAAAAGTGGAATGCAATGGAATTATGATGTCTCGAAAAACTTACACATTAAAGTACCTGGCACCTATTAAAAAACTCTTCTGTAAATAACAAAAATTAATCGCGTTAACTTTTTCTTTTGGACTTTAAAAACAGCCAACTAATGGGACTCAGACAATATCAAGCTAAAGGAAAGCCAAAAGCCAGATTATGTATGAGACGGATAAATAATCATTAAACTTTAAACTAACACAGCAGTAGTGGGAACCTCAGCATAAAAATAACAGCAGTATTACTACATACCAACATTAAACTACTTCTTGCCACCAGCTGGATGAGATGAACGAGCTGCTCTCCCTGCGCGAGGTCCGCAGCCCCGTGCGCCTGCGCTTCGGCCGCCGCTCCGAGGAACGCGCCGTGCCCCACATCTTCCCCCAGGAGGTAAACATTACACAACACTCACATAATCTAAACAACTAGAATGTTGCCTGAAACCCTTCACGTCACTTGAGATACACAGCATTTTTTTTTTGTGATTTTACCTTCCATTATAACTCTTGTCAATCAGGATTAATAATGATAACCAATGTTCGAACCAAAAGTTTGATCGGTCCCAGGGAAACAATTGACTGTCTTGAAAACCGCAACGAAGTTAATAAAAGAACTAGGAAACAATGTTTTCTATTTATCTCTAAGACAAATGCGAGATGAAACAAAGAGGTTAGAATAGAAACGTCATCGGCATTGGTGGTAAGCTTGAGGCGGTTAAGCAGGTGTTACCAAAATCCCAAAAAATATATTGAAATACACTTATACTTATAGCACTAGTTACGTGCAGTTAATGCTACGAACTGCTACGCCACCGTCAAGTATCACAATCGGCTGTACAACATTATAAATGAAAAACCATGTTAAACTTTCCAAAATGGTATCAGTCTGTTTATGTTACTCCACAATATTAAAGTTGAGCAATATTTGGTATCCCATTACAAGCTTTCATCAAAATTACTCAAGCGATGCTTTAGAGAAGATTCTGAAATCAAGAGAAACAATTGACCCAAAATTATATTAGACATTCATGTTAATTTCGACTTGCTTCGTTGCGTTTTCAACAACAAATGCTTATCGTTCAAGCCCTGAAAGCAAAACTTTGTTAATAAAAAATAAATAGGTACATTTTTACAAAACTGAATTTTGGCTAGATGTAAGATGTACTTACTATGCTAAAGACGTCACTTTATACGCTTAATGTCCACACATCAAGTGTGTGAGTACAAATCAACCCCAACCTTCGAAATCTTGAGAGTACAAGATCCTATTGGTACGAACCTCGTAAAACCCTTGATGCGGTGTAAACCCGAGTAATGAAGTTAGTCCCCCTAACAAGCCACTATTCGATCTTTTACGACAATTGACCGGTTTGATCTCCGACCTTTCTTTTTATAAAACAATCAGAGTACCAGACAGTTCGTTGGCTAAGCAAATTGTATCATCGAGGTTTGTAATCACATTCAAAGACATAGTTTCGTGGAAATACTAAAAGGTTTTGTAGTTGAAATTCGGAAAATTTTAAATTCGATTACGAAATCTTGTGCAGATAAAAGATGATTAGGGCGATTTCGTAATATAAATATTGTAATACAATTCAAATAAACCAAATTCTGGCTGGCTGGTTCTACAATAAAAAATTAGAAAAAGAAAAATAACGTGTGGTTTAAGAAATTATAAACATGCTTTACAAAGAAAATATATGTTTTTAATGTTTAAGGATGCTTATAATTAAGCGGCATACCAAAACAAAGCCTGATTCAAGGCCTTCCCTCGCGCCTGCAACCGCAACACTAACGAGGAGGTTGTTTTGTTACAGGTTCCATTATATAATATCATTATTTAAAGTAAAAATTAAATTTAAATTATCCATACAAATTTTCTTAAGCAATGTGTAGTTGGCGTTGCCAGCCTTCTGGGAACGTTTCCCGTCTTTGTCAGGAATAAAGCCATTTTTTTTATGCTTTGTAAATATTATTTTATTGATGCAGTGTATATAAGTTAAGGTTCTGTAGTGTCAATTAACTTTAGTCACATTCACTTCAATTTCGCAATTATTTAGTTTCTCTAAATATAATATAAACTGATCCGATTTCAATAAAATGATCCGCTGATATTGTCATCTTGGTTTCATAAAGGTGACACGTCAGCTCTTAAAATTTACATAAGCGCGGAAGCTCTTACGTGTGCAGTACCAATATGCAGAACAAAAATCCACAACATTAAATAGATTCACTCTAATCATTTGTTATCTGACACAAACAACACTTGAGCAACATTCTTCTTTTCACTAGTTTGATGCATACATAATAGTATTTTCTAAGAATACAAAGTTAATGACGGTTATAATGTGAACACGTGTTGCATCCCACAGGAGCAGGACCGCGCCGTGCGAGCCCCGTCCATGCGTCTCCGCTTCGGCCGCCGATCAGACAACAACATGTTCTTACTGCCCTTCGAGGTACTAAACATGATATTATTACATTAAACTGCAGGAAAAGTAGAAGCCGATTAGTATCCAAGAGAAATTTGAGTACACGGATAGTCGAGTGCTTGCCGTCACCCAGCCAAACCCACTGAGCACAACGTGTCCCGGTTTCGATCCTCGCGTAGGACAAGCATTTGTGTAATCTATTAGTTAATTTCCACAATGCGAAAACTTTTTTTAAACTTATCTTTTGGAAAAATTAGATTTGATAAAATCTGACGACACAAAATAAAAAAGACTACATATTACATAATGAAGAAGATTATCGTTTTTTAAATGTAGAGAGAGATAGATTTACCACACATTAACATTAAAAAAGAATAAAAAAAAAAATCAGTTTGTAGTTCACCAGATTGGCCTGCAATGTTTATCCAATAGGTCAATACTTATCCAGTTTTGGAATGTTTAAAATAACAATAATATTGTTCCAGTCCGCCGTGCCCCAGGAAGTGAAAGCCAGCGGCTCCGTAGAAGACGACAGACAACAAGAATAAATCAACACCATATCTGCGTAAACCCACATAGACATATTCCCGCTCCGTCAATACTATTACAATCTTGATTAAGCCAAATTTAACCATAACTACATAGATATATGATTCATATTTAAATAAATAAAAACTGATCTTTTGATGTTGTTCAAATTAATTGTAAGCTATGTGTACATAATTAATCAGTTAGTACATTGAATGTTGTTAACCAAAATGTTATTAGAGGATCTAATATAAACGTCATATCCTTTATTCTTTCCCAGTATTATAATATATAATATGTAACATCTTTAGATTATCGAAGGGCTTTTTTCCGATGACAACATACGATGTGAACGATATTTATCGATACTCTAGTCAGTACTTGCTGTTATAAGACTGTATTTTATGTTTAACTCTATTTCCAATTATATTTTATTGAATGTATTAACTTTTGCGAAGAGTTATACATTTTTAGAGCTGGGCAAATGTAAAACTTCTTCGCTTCTTGTAAGTAATTATTTTGGTCGATGCGTTGCGGTGTAATGTCGTAGTTCATTAAATCATTACACAAAAACATTATTTATATTATTAAGTGTAGTGAAACTATGTTTAGTTTTGTATGGATATTATAGAGCAATTAATGAGTTGAAAAATAAAACATTTCCAACGGAAATATTGTTGTTTCATTTATCTGATTCACTTTGGTCTTGTGGAAAGTTTTGAGCAGATTTCACCTGGGTTCGGCCAACCGTTATAAGGTGATTAAGATCGTCTAAATATACTGAGAATAATAATAACAGGCCGTCCTACCTTCGTAACATACCTATAACGAGGTAATATTTGATACCTACACCATATCAAGACGTGTTCCTTCATATGATCATAGACGTTTATGTAATGTGTCACAGACCTACAGATAAACAAATAGTTCGTTTAGTGTTTGTAAGTGTATTGAATGTCACAGCAAGCGGTACCAAAACATGACATGACATAACATAAAGGCATATACCAATAACCTTATATTGACACGGTAACTACGCAGTAGGAATGTATGTTTTCACACTTGCAACTTGCATGTTATTATTAAAACTCAATTTTTAAGTCGATGGCAAAAGATCATCTCTTCATATAAGTTGAATATCGATGTTTAAAAAAAAACACATTTATTGACTCGTGAAGGTTCTTATTACATAACGATGGTAAATTTTAGACGGCATACCGAGACATCGACCAGCCTTTCCACTGCTTCTGGTACATTTTGTACTTTTTATTTCTTAGCCTTTACAAATAACTGCTTTGAGCAAATATTTTGATAAAACAAATTATGAAACAACCGAAGCGAAAGTAATTCATTAATTTATCAGAAAGGTCGTCTCAGATCAAAGTAGACCGCCCTTTTACGGAAATAGGTATATTTTTAGTAAGATAGCGTAATTATTGTCTCTTCAGGAGTTCTAGTACTTTATCTCAAAAATTATGTTTTAATAAAGTTCTATTACTCGAAGACCGAACGAAACTAAGTGAATCAACTGAAAGGTCTAACTATTTCTCCACCTTGAAAAGTTATTTTTATTGATACAATAAAGTTTTCACTCCAAGCTGGCCTCTTTCAGGCTAGCACATTTCAACATATCATTCCTCTGAATAAGGCCGGAGGGTTTGAAAAATCACCAAAAGAAAACCCCAAAATTTCTTCAAACTCTCCAAGAAATTGACTTAACACTCCTAATCTTTCAATGCACACGAAATCTGAATACAGCTAATTAATTATAAGCAAACATATTAACACTGTAGTCGCTAAACGTTACAATAAGGTTTCCGTATCCCGACATACGAGTAGCAACACTTGCTACAGTAAGTACCCACGTTATGTGTACATTATGATCAAAACCTCGCGAGTACACAAACGCTCCAGAGTACACAGTTCGCAAGTGTTAACGTAACAATTAATCAAATAACTACGCTCACACTCGGGCCCGCTTATAAGTGTAAACAAACAGTTTGTGATTTGTAATCGGTTAAGTAACTGAAATGTAGATATGAATATTTATTAGTTTGCTCCTCGTTTCTGATTTGTTAGATTTGAAATACGTTATTGATTTCAGCAAGTCGAACTTGGAGGAACATTTTATTAAGTCGATTAGTGTACAATGTTCGCTTTATTATTTACGAAAAGTCAAAACTAAGAAACCACTATTCCCTACTTAAATGTACAAAGGTGAATGTGTGTTTTTTAAATTAAAGCTAGCTGAAGTTACTAGTTTTATAGACACAAACTATGCCCTACATTATAATCATTTAAACCATTTTAAAGAAACTTATCTAGGCAAGCCCTAAACATAATCACTCTCCTTTTCATTAGCAGTCATGTAAAAAGTATCAAAGCTATTCATACATGTGAGTTCCACGAAGCCGTTTACCCCTATATCGATTACAAAGTTAATAATAAATGCTATCAGCATATCGGAAGGGTGAAATAAATACTTGAGCAATATTTTATAAACATCAGCGTGTAATAAATCATAACTCGTTATCGGCTGAAAGAAAAACGCTTCAACAGCAGAGTAAAGCGTCACGCGAGCATACCGACCCATCACCGCCTTAAATAAGCTTGTCGGAACCGTGTGAGAGAGATGGAGCTATCTGCAGTGTAGAGCGCCGTCTCACTTCCACTCATAATCTTACTTTAAGATGTGGTAAGTCCGCAGAATAGAAATACTTGGATCATGTGGTTTGGTAATTAGTTAATTTACTAAATTATCGTAATTATGTAAATTAGAAGGCGTTAATAAAATGGTATTGGAGGTACACTGGTTATTTAAATTCTCGGCTTAATTAAAGGGGTGCAAAATAGGGTTTAATGTTCTGTGTGTATCTGTGCAGATAGGACATAGTCTGCATGGATAACAGAGGCAAGTAGCTCACAGTGCGCGATTTATCGCGGGTTCAATCCCGATTTTTTGTGATCTACGAGTTATTTTGTCGCGGCTTGCAGGTTAGATCCTAATGCAGGGAAATAAACAATACGACTTTTCAAAGTTACATTTACTTTCTTAATATTCTTAGACACCACTGACAAATTTTATTGTTGATTGTTTATTTCGAAAGCCATAACGCAGGATTAGGACTGAAATATTTATACTTAAGTATTTATAAGATTTTTTACTTAGTTTCAGCCTATATCAGGCATTAATTAATTGGTATTTTCTATCTGTTTGCGCAATTTTGAATGTTTCAATGGGCTTATTTCCAGACAAGGTTTTTTCCTATTAAGTAAATAACTTTAAAAAATCTTATTAATTAGCATAAACTGCAATTTTTTGTAAAATTAAGAATCACACACACGTACACAAGGCATAATGATAATTAAAAACATATTTCAAAGTCTCACCATCAAATTAAAAAAAAAACGCACAAAAAGTATTTGGATGTACGTACGTATATTACGTATCTAACGTTGCAATTTAGAATTTAGATTTAAAAAGCAAATAATTGAAATAATCTCACAGCATTGTAAACAACAAAGTGATAACTTACGTAACGAGGTACGAGATGCCGCCTCGCGCCGCGGGTTTGCAAGCGATCGCAGCAGGACTGCAGATATCTTACGAGGAAGTACACTTGTCAATGTGTCACAACCATAGCCTCCTACAAGCTCACTGAATACTATTTGTATTAGTTTTCAAATACTAATTGCAATCTGCGTTCAACAGATCTAATGACGTCTAGTGGATTTGTCTGTTAATTGAAACTGTTTTGTTTGACACTCCCTTAAATAGTTGTGTTCAAATTGTATTTTGAAAAGATTTTAATAGACTTCAAAAAGTTTGGATGCACAGTTACGTTTAATGAATTGTTTTTTTTTTATGACATCAAAGAAATAGCTTTGGTATCTTTGGCTTTCAATTTTAAATATCGAATATTCTCGAATAATCCGTAAATTGAAATAAAAATAAACACTTGGTAAACGGTATAGCTTTGGATTTATCAATTAACAATCACAATCATTTATTACTCTATGCATCTAATAAGATAATGACATAATGAGAAAGCCTCTATAAATAATACTACTTTGCATCACAAACAACGTTGATTCATATGACAGGCTCGCAATGCATCATACATCGACCTTGGGACGGATTCCTAACCACTGACCTGTTAAGGGCGACACACACTCATTATTAAATGGAATTCATCCGAAAAAGTTTCACCTGTCGTGTGCTGAAACCTCAAAATGACAGCATTCAATAAAGTTGATTATGAATATGAATTTTAAGACTGAGTTTTCAGTGTTCAGTTTCTTTAGTACTTTGTAATATTACAGCCAATGTCTAGACGCGACAGGAATTCTCAGACGCGCGTCACTTGATGTAAATCGCCCCTTACATGTAATGCCAACACACCTGTCCGGCTATTTGTACCTGTTCAAAAATAGAACACTTTTCATTAACGAAAAAGTTTTAAATTTTTGAAACTTTTTAGAGGGTTGAAACCTCGTTTTATTTTTGTTTAGCCGCTCATATTGCAGCATTAGTTATTAAAACATTGCATTGAGCCTGGAGCTATCCCTGGATTGTAATTAAAAATAAATATAGAAAACAAGTTTGTTGTACGTACTGCTAACCAACAATTACTGAAGTAAAATTCAATGAACGCGGTGATATTTTTAGAAAAATAACCGTTAGTTGCACCTGCGTTTCACTGGTATTAGAGCGGTAATAAATAAAATAGCTTTACAAATAAGAAATAACACAAACGTTCCTTATTAGATTAACGTTGGGTAGTAAAAATCATTACTAACATTGAAATTGTTTCATAAATACGACATAATAAATTGGTACGAACCTACACGGACATGTCATTGACATTCTCTTTACACTATAATATAGTCTGTGCCCGTGACTCCGCTTATATAATGCGACCAAGGTGAAGTTTGTACGGCTGGACACTATTAGTGTAACATAAATAAGACGGTTACCGTCTGGTTGGGTACTTGAGGAGAACAAATGTAGGCACACTGAAAATTTAATGTAAACGTATGTAGACTCGAAAATGATAAATCTTTTGAAAAGTGATGTGTTTTTATTTTTGTGTATTTCGTGGCAATAGGGCCCTATCTCAATTTTAGAATGTTTTTAACATATTTTTAACGTACCTTGCACTCAATGTTCGCTTTATTATCTATACTGATATATAAAGCTGAAGAGTTTGTTTGTTTGTTTGAACGCGCTAATCTCAGAAACTACTGGTTCAAATTGAAAAATCTTTTTGTGTTGAATAGACCATTCATCAAGGAAGGTTTAAGGCTATATACCATCACGCTGCGACTAATAGGAGCGGAGATACAATGAAAAATGTGGAAAAAAACAGGGCAGATATAAATCATAACTTAGGTATATCTTCGTACCACAAAACACGGACAAAGTCGCGGGCAACAGCTAGTTATGGATAAATTAGAAGATAAGAGAAGTGTTTTAAAAAGTAAAAACGTAAGCCCTCATGGAAAATCTTCTGTAACACGCTAAGTCGGACAAAAGCTCTTAATAGTGCAACTATAAAGATGCAAATAACCTCATATTTGCCTATTTGCATATTATATTGTGTGAGTACTAAAAATACTTTGTATTTCAAAACAGAGTATTCTTGACTTGTTTTATTGTCATTTCATTGCGTCAATGTGGAAACTGAGTTTACGATTTGAATGACGTACAAATTGTTAGGCTACTTGGAGTTTATAATAGAGCAAGTAATAACGTCACATATTTTACAAATCCAGGGCCAGATGGATAACTATCACAACGTGTGTACTGAAAATGTCTGGAATATGAAATAAGATCCATGCGGAAGAGTAATTACATTAAATAAATGTTGGTAATTTGTCAAAAAATCATGATTAAATACATGGACTAACGCACATACAGTAAGATTTACTCAGTAGATGTATAAAGAGATTTATGAGGCAATTTCCAAACACAATTTTAAATGAGAACGCGCTAAATACTCTTTAGTTTTTCCGGTGTTTTGAGTTCAACAGCACAGACAAAGACTCTCTTTGGAAACGCTCGACCAAATTTAAACAGAATTATAATATCTGTTAAGTTTAATATGAGGCCGGCTAAAAATAGTGGATGTAAACTAGATAAAATTCTGTGGTATAGTGAGGTTGAAGGCGGGGCATCATTCGCGGGCTGGAACTCGCAGCTGTCAGTGTTCGGTGCTCGGCTGGCGAACAGTGCGGGTTTAAGTTCAAGGACTAGTGTCAACCTCTTTTGTTTATTTGCATTAGGTGAGACAGTGACAAAATTTCGAATGTAGTATTTATTGTTTTTAAGTGTTTTGTCTCGACAATTTGTAAAATGTTTCGTGACCCAACTAATGAACTTTAACCTGTAAAATACGTAGTTTCCCAGTTGCTCTTAGCGCAAAACACGTGTCTGCCTTTATGCTCATCTGCGCTACGTATTGATACATAAATCAAGAGTGAAGACATATGAATCACTCGATAAGCAATTGGGCGCGTACATGTCGATACGATCATCAAACAATATTATAAGCGATCCCTGAAACATTGCAGGTGAGGGCGTCCATTTCGCCGACTCGTGCGCAAGCAGTGGGCGGGCGCCGAGCGCGACTCAGTCAGAGACAGGCATCGCCGCCGCTCGCACGAATCTGAACGCCGCACAAGGTATAAAACACTGAAAAACGCTTCTCACTGCTTCATATAACATTTGCACTAATAAAAGCTTACGAATTTACGTACGTGTATTTTTTTTCTCGACACTAATCACCTGCCGACCTCGACATCCATGACTAACTTCATGAACAAGGTGTTCAGTTACAAAAATAATTTGCCGTGACTTCATGCGACTGAAATAACGCGTTCCGTATGAGCGGACGCTGCTATGGTTTGGTTGCCACCAACTGCACATCACTTCATTGATAACGTATTGCTTACTCATTGTGAAACTCTGATGTTTGTGCGTCTGATTTTGGAATCGTCTCTCACTAATTGGTCTCAACATTGAAATAGAACTGAACTTATTCTTGTACACCAACACGGACTGAATTATACCGGCGGATTATTTTCATAGCAACCTTGATGACGGTATTGTTAACCTCGTCTTGGCTGTAAACATCTCTATCGACCTTCCAACTATTTGAATATTTTTAATGTTTACTGTCTCCTTTATCGAGGGCATAAAATACTATTTCCGTTCATTAATAGCGAGTTTCCTCAATACGAACTATAATTATCCGTCGCACAATTGATTTTGTGATTGAGTGTTAATGATCTTTGAAATCGTAGAGGCAAACGGTTCTTAGAAACATCTCCAGTAATCTTGAATTTATAATTCCAAAAATACTTTCGCAAATATTTATTACGCATGCGGGCAAGACCAGAACGAAAATAGACCACACCTCGCTCTGTCTACATTAAATATCGCATCTTGAACAACGAACAGATAACGAACTGTTTTTCCTACACCCACACAAATTCTCACACAAATTTACATGAACGTAGAATATTGTGTGAAATGCATCCTAAAGTTTTCATAGAAACCGCTATAATTTTTGATGGGATTGACAGTGAAATGCTACTTTTACGAGTCTCATAGCGATACTAGTGCCTTTAAGACACAATAAAGGAACGCTACGTATTCTATTTTACTTTCCAGATGTAAAACTTGTCCGTGGCATACTTTGTAAATTTTCATGGATATCGTAAGCAAGTGGTAAATGTCAGATAGAAATAACTCTCCTATGTGAATTAATTTCGTAATTCCAGACAGCAGAAATGTTCCTGAAAAACGTTCTCTTTGGAGCTAAATGTCTGTTTATGGATTCTAAGAAAGAGGAAATAAACAGTAATCAGCTGTTAATATACTCGTAGCTCGAGAGCCCTCGACTGTGCAAATACTTATCTAATGTTTGCATTACACACAAAATGGAGGACCAATTAACGCTAATATATTAAGCTGTTGATAATGTTGACATTTGCCTATTACGTAGATTCAACTAACTTTGACGTTTGTTGCTTAAACAGAATATGTGTTAGATAGTACTCCAGTTTTGTAACATAAAAATATATGTTTTAGTTATAGGACCGCCAGTATAATATTATCTACTTGAAAAAAAAAATAGAACTAAATTCGAAAGAGACCTGTACACGTGAAGAGGGACTGTCAAGAAATTTATTGGCTGTTTACTTCATTACTACTTCAACGCAGACCGCGATTACTAATTATTTTCTAAATGCAATTATTGCATTCAGTAGTCTTACTGTAAAACAATATTTTATATCTACAAAGAAGTTACACCGTACATTACTATTAGAATCAAACGAAGTACTCAATATTGCCCTTAAGTAATCGATGCACAAGTTAGTCGATTTTCAACGTGCATTAAACATACACAGACTACCTTTGATCTGCTGAAGTCAATCGCACTTAACGCTTATCGTCAAGCAGGAGTAAGTACAGATCCCTCTTGTTTGATTTCAGTGTATAATTATCTACTTCCTGGCTAACAAACTTTGGTTCTACTCTTTAAGTACATAAATATATTGTGTATGTATTTATACGTTAATATTGAATATTGATTTAAACATGAATATAAAAGTTAATATATTTGTTCATGTTTATATAGTAAGTACTATGTACTACATAATAATTGACAGTAACCAACGACAGTTGGAAAAGTTTAATACTTGAAACCCAGACCTGATGCTTTTACGTCGTCCTCTCAAGCTTTTAAAAGAAAAATAATAGTTAACGTGAAAACAAATTTTAAAGAAAAATATTTTAAAATACAGCGTAAAATAACTAATTTTAAAGCTCAAAGCCCGCGTGTGACGCCATTCGTAACGCCATCTTCCGCGTCCATTTAGCAATTGCGACATTATACACATAAATAGCGAGAGAAATGGTCCCGAGAGGCGATGGATCGTTTGATTACTACACAATCAGATAATTACGACGCTAATCACACGATAAATAGCTAACACGCATTGTTTGCTTTGACAAAAAACTGAACTGTCTTCAACGAGTGAAAGTATATTTTATCAACGACTCAAATCAACGAGTTTTTCCTTAGATTCAATTGTACATTTAATCATTTTTGTAAGCTAAGAGCAATGTTTAGAATAACCTTAAAATTAGACATAATTAAGGCTGGTTTAGAATTAAAATGCAAGTAATATTTTAGCGACTAGGATTGAAATAAAAGGGTAGCCTGAATCCTAACTTTCCCACATAAATATGTAGCTTCAAAATTTACAAACAGCACTCAAATATCAATTTTTACTTATCTTTATCAATTACAATCCAGTTTTATTGTCAAATTTTATCTCACCTAACATTATCGTAGCTGTACGATTTAGAGGTTACATGAAAACTTATTCGCGTAGCTATCTGACAGCAAGCAAACGTCAAAGTCTGAACACATTATACGGGAAAAATATGATCGTAGCTGGCTGGGCTAATAAAAACGCAATAACACAAGGTGCCCGCCGGCTGCCGGGGGCGAGGCGTGAATCTTCCAACGCTAATAAAATTATCTCTTCAGAAGGATCAAATTTGTCCTCCTCATTTTTTGGGCCACCTTCGTATTTGTGATAAAAATGCAAAATGTTCACTAAAATAATGATTAGCCGACTTAACAGTAATATTTAATGTTACTACAATCGAATAACCTAAATGCAGCTTTAAATAAATTTAGACATATTTTTTTTTGTTGTGAACGACTAAAGTTAAAAAAACGAAAATAAAAAATAACGTTATTTGACAACCTGATAGGATATAAATAGGAAAGGAATACAAAACGACATAACAAATACAAATCTACCATAAATTCTAAAATAATTACATTTCTATCACGTCATGTACAGTGATAATATATTATCGTAAATGTTAACATAAGCGCCTGAAAGCTGTGTCCTTCGATGTTCTCGTTCATGATTTTCAACACATTAAAGGGATTCGAAACTAATTAATCGAGTAATTAATACTAGAGGAAGACAAAAGACGATAATTTATATAAACAATGTGAGTGTTCTTAGTTAAAGACTAAGCAAATACTTAAATATAGGTTCCATTGTTAAATCTAACAAGTACCTATTTACGAATAATTAATTTTCATTGTGTCAAATAGCTCAGGATTATTCAATTAAATATTGAAGTCACCACATAACATTCGTAATAGTACAGTAATAAATACTCTTTTTTCATACAGAACCTTTTTTCCGTAGCCTCTTTGTACAGAACCGTCGGTGTCGCGAGTCCAACTTGCTCTTGAATAGTTGTTTATTGGTGACACAATACCGTAGTACAGTTGACAGTTATAATTCCGGCGTAAGGTTGGACGTTAGATGGTATTATAAAGCAATGCATTTTTAATGTGAACACGGATCGTTAAGTTTATTATGCTTTCAAGAATACATTCAAAACTTACGATTTAAAAGTCATTACATATTATATTAGTATTATAACAATGTTTTTTTTTTAATATAAAGTTTTGGCTGATAAATATTCTGCATGTTGGCAATATAATAGTATGTAACTGATATAAAATTTTGAATGTTGCCATTGGTGATAAAAGTGCCATCGTACCGTTTTAAGTTTTTTTTATTATTTAACGCTATTAAGGTATACAACAAATTTATTTTATCTTGTATGTATTAAAAATTGATATTAAAAAGCTTTTATTTTGTAATATTCCAGCGCTAAACGAACGACAAAATGGCCACCGGCCCGAAGATAGTCCACAAGCAGTTCAACTCGCCCATCGGGCTGTACTCGCAGCAGAACATCAAGGAGACGCTGGGCAAGCACTTGCAGAACCTCGGCAATGGCACCGTCGGGTAAGACACCATCATACACATCAGATATACAGACATACTTATACTTTATTAGGGTGAAAAGGTTTTATTACAATGCAATGGGTAGAAATTGCATGGCAAAAAGTTTCAAGAGAAACTGTGTCACAGTCACTATGGTCACAGTAGTCTGTGTAGATTTCCCGCCATCAAATCTAGAAAGCTTTCCAGCTTTTAGCATCGAAACTTGACACGTGTTTTTTTACCTAGGCATTAAAATATCTGTTAAAGGGTAATTAAAAAAAAATCTTATTAATACTACTGAATTAATGTCAGTAGATTATAATAGAACATCCATGTTGATTGATTGATATTGACAAGTGATTCACTCATCGTACAATCAAATACTCACTTCACTCAGTCACTAAAGAGATGTAAACAAATTGTACGAAGCCAAACCTATTACAACAGTTTCAACGCATAGCAAAAGGTCGCCCTTATGAGTGTCATGATGCATTTGTCATTATTAAGTAGAGGCGAATGGCTGTTCGAACGTAAGCTCACTTAGCTAAGTGAAGTTTTTGCATACAGTTGTGTTCTTTAATTACTTTGTGTCCAAATACACTTCAATTATTTAATACTAATTGTCACCAACACTGGTTTTTCGTCAATGGGGAGGTAAGTACTCTACCAAACGCTACCAAGCATAAGATTCACTCGCCATGTTATATCTTAGTGACATCTATTTTCCTTACATTTATCATTATTATTGGTTGAAATTCAAACTTTAATAGTTCATGTACCGTAAAACATAAAACCAAAATTTACTTAGAATAAAATCAATACATCTTTTATTTCAATCGACTGTCGATAGGATCACGGGACAGAATTAATTAATCGGCACAAAAATAGTTTTTATCTTAATCAAAAAGATGTTCATATGTAACTATTAATAACGCTGGTTGATTATGAGAAATATAATATGTTCCATTATACCACGATATCAATATCTCGGGCAAAAGGAAAGTGAAACGTGAATGTACAGACGTGAGCATTCAGATAATATCATTGATTACAGCTGTAATTACTTGCGATAGTATTGTGTGAATCCATTTAAGGAGAAGTCTACATTTCTGTCTAAAAGCATGACCAAAAACGAATTTTACACAAATGGAACGTATTAGTATGCACCGACGAAACTGTGCCTTATGTGAAAGTTTTTTTTTTTATATCAGCAGGACTTTCATAATAATTTGATGTTTGACTTGTAACTTTATATAGCTTTATATTCAAACTTATATATTTCGATATAAGTATATTTGTTTTTTTGCGTGTCTACATAAAACATTAATTAATATGCAGAAACAAGACGTCGCCTTAAGGCTAGCATTATTACAACTTATTGACATGTACATTGAGTGAAAAGGTCATTAATTCCATATTAAGAACACCTTCAATAATAATTAAAGGCATTGTATGGAAAATTGTGTATTTTCTCGAATAACAACGACAAAGAATCAGAGAGCATTAATTCGAAATCAAAAATATAATAGACATGTTTATTATATATGTTTTAGGTATAAAGTTGCCATAAAATAATGTCAGATACACAAAAAGCTGAAAATAATTAAATATGTCATAAATTCTGTCAATCTATTTAACCAGATGAGTTTGGTTCCTCATATATGTAACCAAAATTATCGCACTAAAAATACAACATACTGTATAAAGTGCTATATCTCCAAAAGCATGCCAGAAAGACAATTTAAGAGATTCCTGAACACCAAACACTTTGCCAGTGCGTCAGTATAATCTTCAAAACAACAACATTCAATACATTCTCACCGAAAATAGACTCCAATCTTAATACATGGAAATAAATGAAGCTACATTTATTATGGACGTTTCAATATCATAAATTCGTGGAAAGGTAAAGCCTATCTACATAATTTCCATACCGGAGCCTGATTTGAGTATCATATCCATCCATACAGTGTACGTAATAGTTTCACTTTCCCTAGAAGACAGGAAGAGTGACCCCCAACAATTCGAAATAATATTTTCGAGGATGGGATCATATTAACATAAATAAAAGAAAGGACCAACTTTTGGGACTGTCTTTAACTGTGACCAGCGAAACTCAACGGACTCGAATGACTACAATTTAATTTTGTATCCTTGCAAGAACAATAAAAATACACAATTTCGAGATTCGACTTTCCAGCCTTCAAAATGTATCAAGAAAACGTATTTATAGATATTTTTTGTTGTTGTTTTCGTTGTCACCAGAGACGAATAAACCAGTAGTAACAGAATGGATGTCCGTTCTATTTTTGAAAAATAAGGGTATCATTAAAGTAAGCAAAGTCGTTACCTGCCAATCGTGATAAAATAGTTTGATTAAAAAAAGGTCGTATTGTACTCTCATATATTTTCGTTGGGGACTTAGGGGACGTCATGTAATGTACGACTCCAATCTTTAGCAGGATTTTTAATAGAGGACATTTAGAGTGTATACTTATATTGCTTTTACTAAAACTTACAACTCATTTCAATGTTGGGCTATGTCTCGCTGAATGTGGTTATTATGCTCTAAGTCAACCTAGAACGGTCGTAATTAGGAATAAATTAAGTTGATCAGCCTATCAGAACCTATGTACCTATATATAAGACATTACAAAAAAATATAGGTCATCGCAATAAAAAGATTTCGTCATCCATTGTTCAAACATCCAAACAAGAAGCTTTAAATAAACATTCAAGTTCAGTGCATGATCTCATCTTTACCCGTAATTAAGTACTGGGTTTGTAAATTAAAACATACAAATGGCCCTGTCAAAGAGAATGCGAGTAAAATAATAGTGACACGTGGTGTTGACTGGTTGCCAGGGTGATGACGTCTTATTGATACAATTGTTCGGTAATTAGTCAATGGATATTAACAATAGAACTGCCTGCGTTTTGTTTACACTACGCGTGAGAATATTTTCGTATTCAACCCCGAATTTATCAACACTCGGAACTCGGGCCTTCGCGCGTAAAATATATTTCTTTGCCTTCTATTTGCGTCGACAGCTTAAAATATATTAGCTTTATAGTCGGTTTTAACAATGATAGTTAAATCATTGTTAGAAATCGGGTTATGTGAATTTATAACATAATAATCCCTCCTCCCGCTGTTTGAAAATGGGAAAATGTATAATTTTGCTTTAATTGAAGATAAAACAAAAACGTGAAAACTTTTTGCACCCATAATAAAAAATAACTATTTGTATCATAAAATAATGACAATATAATATAAAATATACATGAATTACAAATTAAACAAATGAAGACAATATAATGTTAAGCAATCTAATTATGGTAGGACTAACCAGTGGAATAATTAATTCATATAATTAACTTGTTCTGATAATTTCCCTTGTTCGAAGACGTTATTAAGTCATGTTGTATTAATCTATTAAAAACGAATTATAGGCTTAATTATACAGTTTCCATCTATCTCTTATTTCTTTTTCATTCAGTAAAAACTAATTGTTTTGGAGACTCTTTGAAAAATGATTATTTTTAATATATAGAGAGAAAGATATGTATAATACTGTTTTGATTCACTCTATCTTCTGACGCGATTACTTTAAACATGTTGCAAAAAATGTTGTCTTGATGAATTGGCTTTCACTTAGGGAAATCTCTTGAAACTAAAAATCCACATTTTCCGAAACTCCGTGGCTAAAATACTCGACGTTATCTCGCCAATACGGAATGCAGACGACGTTAAAAATAACCGTCGCGGACCCGAAATAGACACGCACACATACACACAGATATACAGAGATAAGAAACAAAACATTGATAGATGTGCCAATATGCTATGGATGAGTCACTGATCCCGAGGAATCAATAACATATACACCTATCCACCTACTGTACTATATTCTCGTATTATAATAAGTCGGCGTTTTCTTCCCTAATTGGAGAACTACCGGTACAGCAATGTTTGCTGACACGAATATATTTTATAGCGCCTGACTCATTAATTTTTTTATATAAACGTCATTTTTCATCAAATTCATTAAAATGTTATATAGTCTAAAGGAATAGACCACGATTATAGACTTAGAACTTACATTACGACACTTAATAACCAAAATATTTGAAAATTAAATTAAGAAACATGTGTATATATTTTTTTTTTTCAAGAAAAATGACAATAACTTGTAAATCACATAGGTCTACAAAAATAGGACTGTTCTGTTATTTTGTAGAGCACAAAAATCACATCGTAACAAAACTAAAAGAGAATCCACATTAAGAAGTGTATTGTATTACAAGAACTGTGACTATTATAAGGAAATATAGCGACATAGGTTGGGGACACTCGAGAGATGTCCCCCAATTCTTTTTTATATCATGTTATACATGAGACAATTTGAAACAACTGACACTTTACCTCAAACATTACCTTAATCTAAACCTTTATCAAGTCGACAGGCACTGAAAGCGACCACACAATTGTTGTATCAACCATTAATATAAAAAAGGAACAAAAGTAAATAAACCCTTTGAATGTTTTAGTTTTTTTAAGAGATTTATTGGCATTTTGACAGTCATGTATATATAATATAGTTCATAATTTGAATGCCACGGCGATCACGCAAATAATAAAAAATATTAAAATGTTGGCTGCCAGTAATTAACACTGTACTTTGTAGTCAGTGATCTCAAAAGCCATTATATTGATTTACTAACCTAACCTACGAAGTATACATACCACAACGGGCGGCCAGCCAAAATGAAAGAGCATGGACTATTAAAAAAGAAAACAAAAATTAAATTACTTGTATAGGTGACACCGCTGTGTCTAGTATATACAGGGGGTTTGTTTTTTTTAAACTAACGAAAATAATATATTTTTACAGTTATATTATAAAAATCATAACTAACGGACCATTTTCTAAAGTGTATGTTATTATGTAAACTCACTTTTGCTCCCGAACTCCATACAAATTACCTACGAGACGGTATGTTGTTTATAGTCCACTTTATACTAACTAACGCGTTTAACTGAATTCTTTGAATAATTGTATAGTTTTACTATAAGCTCATGTATCTAGTGACGTATCCGCAGATTTCCGGCCCTCCTTAGTTCGTTGAACCCGCTACGAAGTTTTCGACGCCAGTTTTTTTATTACAAAGTAACATAAAAAGCTTTCGAAAATTGACCAAAAGTGTTTACATTAATTTACTAAAAATCTATTTACAATATCTGTATATGTGTGCGCATAACTTGTTTATATTTTTACCGATTAGGAAAAGTCTGCCGTATTATCATGTACTTCAACATGTTTATTAATACTTACCGTTTTCAGTATAAATACCTGAAACTATCAAACAAACACGTTACGTAAAAGCGGAGTCATAATAAAATAGGATACAAGTTGTTATTTTGTTGTTGTTGACGTTGAGTCTCGGCAGTTGACATCTGGGTCACCTAAATCCTGAAGGTCAGTCCCCTAGGCACGGTCAGAGTCAATTACTGATCGTGATCACGCGTGCTCGCAATGATTTTGATGCAAATGTTAAGGGGATGCTCTCGTATTTCAAGAACCTTAATCTGCCCAAATAATAATGCTTTAAAAGAATATAAAAAAAAATCGTTTGTCGTCATGCCTGTTTTTCTAGCCGTTTCTTTTTTCCTATTCTAATATACATATGTAAGAATTATGCCGCATCCCTTATTTTATCGAATGGCCAATCAAATCGATCGAATCAATATTTAGAAAAATATATATTAGGCCCAAAGTAAAATGCAGTTACAAAAGATTCCAGTTATTTTTCAGTCTCTTTTCTTTAAGCAGTTTTCAGTGAGAACTGTTTTTGAAAACTACTAGGATATCAGCAAGTTAGCATTTCCCCTTATGGGCTCAGAGAAATTGTTTAATAAGTAATGTAACTCGATTGTAAACTTATTACTTCGACAAGTTATAGTTAGTTCCGAAATATTGAGGGTCATTGTACAGTTTGGGTTATTTACATCAACAAAGTCCAAAATTGAGCCAAGCCCTCCATCTTAATACAAAATGTTGAATTTTATTAGACTTGCAAAATTCGTTATGTTATTTTGCAAGTATAATAAATTTATTTTACGATGCGTAAATCAAAAACTCATCATTCAATTCACTTAGCAAACCTGATTTACCTCCAACATTATTCAGCAAGTACCGGAGAATCTTGTGAAAAAAATTCTCAGTTGAATTTGCCAGCAACCTGTATATAAAGCACCTTCAATGAAGAGCATCCAAAGATAAACCGAGCGGATTTGAATGCCGGTGACCGATCAATTATGGAGTGCGTGCTACCGAGGGGGCACTGACATTTACGCAGATGAAACTTAGCGTCGCGCCAGCCTCGCGTCAGCCCCGCGCCAACATCGCGTCAACATAGTACGCATACCACAATGTACGGATCAAAGTAATGCTAAAATAAATGGGTGCTACATGATGCATCTGCGTAAGATCTTCATATTTCAAGATGGAAATTGAGATCTGTTTTGGTTTAAACAGGGCCACGTGTCCTGATGGTGTTCAAGTTGCTTAATTTCCCGGAAACGTGGCGTGTAATTGATAGCATATGCGGGTTATTAGTATTTAGAGCCATCTCATGTACGTGGGTGGTGCATTCAAATGACAACTATTTAGTACATCATAAAATTATATTTACGTCTGAGTTAAATGGTATTAGTTCCTATATAAACAAACCTACAATTACTCCTTCAATTTGTATCCTTTTTTAAATATAAACATAAAGATATCACTTGGTCATTATGGCCGGAAAAAACAGGATAACATTTCCTGAAATCACGTTTAAATTGCACAATACACAGATACAGAGACATCGATAGTACGAAAAGCCTATTAAACGAATAGGTTTTAAAATTAGCAGGATTAATGTATTATTAGTACCTATGGTTGGCAGATTTCTGCGTAATGTAGTAGTGATGGATGCACTCGGTGTTTATTTTGCTAACCCTATTCGAGGAGCGGCCGGCGGCGCGCGGCGGTGGCGTTACGTCAGCCGCAAATGTTTCGCGATCTTGTTCCGCATACTGCGTTCTTTCAGTATAGTGACTATAATATATGGTTAAATATAAATATAATTAAAGTTAATTATAGTTAAAATATTTAAAATATGTCCCAGCGATACCAGGACATAAAACCGATACTTAAACGAAATTATTTTTCAAACAAAACCTGCCTATTTGGGGTAGAATATAAAAAGTTAGATAGAATAAGGACAATTTGTTTTTATTTAATACCTGCATAGGTAGTTAGGTCCCTATATGATTGAGTTAGCAGCAATGAGTATAGTTTTAATAACTACTTATAACTTACTTATGCACTTACCGACACAATAATCAAGATGTCTATTTAGCGCAACATCACTTCAAACGTTACTTCGTGCGAATAATTGCTACCTGACGCCATACTTTATCTTGTCTCATTATTAATGGCAGAAACGACAAAAAAATAGGAATAAAAAGGCAAATGCAGAAGATGGCACGCGAGCCGGCACAGTCGCGACGCGGCCGTAACCGCGCACAACACTGCGCATGCGTGAACCGATGAATACCATATTCATAATTCAGAATCGGGAGTTCAATAATAATATTTACAAAAAAATGCTTGTTTTTTAAAACAAATCTAAATATTTTTAAGAACAACGCAATTAAAGGCTTGCTTTAAAAAAAACATTAAATTTAAATTATTATAATTTAATTTGGCTGAATATTGAGGTGTGCAAAAGTGAATTCATATTTTTTTTAAATAGAACTTGAAACAAAGACTCATCGTCGAGTCAGGATTTGGCATAATATCGTTCGTGCTCATCCCAACGTATAAATAAACAAGTGATTTATACAAGTTTATGCAGATTTTACAAAACTAAAGCAATTGTTTGAAAGTGAATCGCGTGATTGCTATCATGGCTACCGTCATAGAAACAAATGGGTAAGGAATATTCAGGTCATTAGCTAATTTCCTGGTTGCGCGCTGACACGTTATTTTTATACAAGGATGTAAAGCAGCCGGACGTAATTAACTAGGGATGTGTATTGCCGCATAATAATCACTGTCTTTATTATGTTACGCTTTATAGTCGGAAACATTGCTGTGATTTTTTTATTTGGTACATTTTAAGATTTTTTGATCTTGTAAATTAAGAGTATGGGAAGGTGGGGTAAGACGGGGTAGCGAGGTAAGATGGGGACCCTCCAAAAATATATAATACAGTATTAATTGAAAAGTTATTTTGACGCCATCTAGTCGTATTTATCAGTACTTGTTAGAGTCGCAAAAAGTTTGTTCGAAGGAGCGCACGATTCTTCATGGTAAGTACATTTTTAAAATTTGAAGTGGTTTTATCTAATTATTGAAGCATATAAAGTGCATGACTGTTATAATGTATGATAAACATAATGTGTGACATATTTTTTTTGTTAATTTGTATTTATTTTACTATTGTAAACTCATTAATTCATGCCGGTTTCTTTTGATTTATAACCTCTAAAAATTCAATACAACTTTTAAGTCCAGTTTGGGAAAGATGGGACACTTATGTGGGGCAAGACGGGGTAGGTACCCGATCTTATCCGCTGAGTTGTTATTCAGTTTGTATTGAGATTGCATTCAACATTAACTATTTTTTTATAGTACAGTTCCAAAAACAGTAATGTTGTCATTTCCTGATGCTTAAATGGCTACACCGCCGTAAATCATTTAGCAAACTCTCCACCTCCACCAACTGCTTCAACCTCATGTCTCAAGCAGGCAACAGTAAATGATTATATAGATAATGATGCATTCCATCTGGTTAGCCCGAAAAAGTTAATGCCTTATTCGCGATTCGCCGAAAAAAGACCAAGACAAGTTCGAAGAAGGGGAAAAGCAGCTATTATTAGTGCTTTTCTATATAAAAAAGAATGAGAGGAAAACTAAAATAGGTAGAAACTAAAACCACATGTAACAAACAAAAAGTAAATGACAAAAATAACAATAAAGAGAACTTGAAAAACCGAAAAAGCGAAAAGGCACAGAAGAAGAAGATACAGAATGTCTATACTGTCGCGGCTTGTATTCCGATTATCATACTTGTATCACTTATCGTACTTGAGGCAAGTGAGCGCATTGTGTCTGTGCAGGAGTGGAAGACAGCGATGACGAAGCTGAACATATCTGCCCGGTTTGTGAAGATGACGGCGCTTAAATAGTCTATACCCCATCTTACCCCAGGGGTATACCCCATCTTACCCTATAGGTGGGGTAAGATGGGGTGATTCAGTTATTTTTTAAAAGTTTATATTTTTATGAGAAGAACTTATTTTTTTTTGTTTTGTCTGATTGTTATTAAAAGAAGAAAGACTGATTATTTAATTAATAAAAGTTCCTACGTTGTGCAATTAAAAAAGATGGGTTTTATTTATGAAATACCTTAAGGTCCCCGTCTTACCCCACCTTCCCCTAAGTTTTTTTCCTGCAAAATTATTTAATAGACAGAATACGTACTTTAACACGTTAGTACATAAATGAATATAAACGTTATCTGCATAAAATTCATATCCAAATATGTACTTGCCTATTTACAATTTAAATACATAGATGACTTGTATTTACAGCTTTCAAAATCTTTAATTAACATTAAACTCCTAATTAAACGTCAACCTGACAACCATATTATTTATTTAACATGAAAAATATCTTCACTCCAAAAAAAGTTTTCCTAACTGCCATAAAAAAATAAAAGTAAAATAAGGCTAGTATCGTTCTCTCATCGTATTGAATAACCATTTTCCATCCAGCCAGTATATTTGTGCAGACGTCCATCTGACATTGACATGTGATCGCGCCATAACGTGCTCAGGTGAATGTAAACCCGATTTCTTTATATGGCAGGCAGCACGGTCAAACGACCAACTGAATTATCTCATGTGTTGGATAACGTTTATTTTGTATGTATTTATATTTAATAAAATGATCTGTTGGTAACGATTGTAAAGTGCATTATTTAGGCCAACTAGAAATTTATAATAATACCTGTATGACTGTGGAACTGACTGTAACAAGTGCCTGCGATAAATAACGTCAACCTGTTGATCCAAAACGAATCCATAGGAAAGAGCTTTTTATAAAAACGCAGATACCAATGAATAATGATAATATCGCAAATTAAAATTTACAAAACCACCTGCAGCCTTTATCGTAGGATAATAGCGAATAATTACTAACCTACGTACACTCTTATTAATTTTGTAATTGATATCATGCGATAGCTCTATATTGCTTGGCTCTTGATAGCAGTACAACCTGTTGTAATTGGTTATAAGTAAAATGCCGGTCTCATTTTTCGTAATTATTTTCTAAAATAGATACAGTCAGGCACAAAAAGCTTACAACATCTTTTTAAAGATTTTTTTTAAGTTCTTGAATTTAATTATGGGAGCACGATGTAAACACAATATTTACAGGATAATACTTCGTTTGTAGTATACGTAGGTGTGTTTGCGACACCAACGCTGACCATTAAAATGGATTTTCTTAATAGTATCTCAAGATTATCACATAAAGTGCTTCTTTGTAAGGTTGCAATCTTGAGGCTGCCCACACCACCTGAACTTCTGTAGCGAGACTATAAATACATGAATAAAGTCCGAGAAATGTACAAATTGCGGCAAAGGAACTAGACGTGTTGGTTATGTGTTTCACCACATGACACGTTCTTTCTCCAGTACTTTTTTACCTATTTTATGTGTTTTAGCAAAGGCACAGTTAACCAACAAGTACCTACTTAATAAATATGTGACGTAAAATGATTGAAAAAAAAAATACTTTTTCACCTTTATACTTTTACCCATGACTGTACGTATTCTTTAAAATAAACTTTAAGTGTACTCTACTTTCTAAGCATGAGGTGAAATATTTTTTGCGATTTCACTCCACGCCCTGCCCTGGGCGTATTAAAGGCACTGCCCGTGAAATGTCGAGAACGAAGGCACAACATAATAGGTTTCGTAGCACCCTCTGTCTATGGTGCCGTGATGTAGCACATTCTAGCTGTATAGTGTATACCTACTGATTATTCAAAAACTTAATCTGTTGTGAGCCGTATGATAGATGGATCTTAGTCATGTCTTTTCAACATTTAAAACATTTGGTCCCGTCTTTGCATTAAATTTGATTGCTCCTATTTGCTATAATTTGATAATTTGTTTAAGTAGGGAATTTTAAAACGGATCAAGTCATAAAATTAAATCACGTGGTTTTAAAGGATTCTATTTACGAACTTATTTTTAAGTTTAAAACATACCAACTAGTTTTTTTTTAATTGACTATCTCACTGATGAATTTGTGCAATCAAATAAAAAACCTATTCCGATGGTGTCGCGGTATCTACTATTAAACGAAGAAGAGAAGAAAGAAGTTAAAAGATGAATTGACCTTATCACATTCTAAAAATCACTCCCAAATCCCTAGAATTACAAATTAAAAATAGGTTATAAATAAATGAGCAGACACTTTTCAGATTTTAAGCCTATAACTGTCCCCTGTTTAAAATATCACGTGGCCTATTATCGCGCTTAATGCGCTGTTTGAGGGAAAGAGTCAATAGTAATTATTTTAAACATGCAAACAAAATAGAATTTAGGTTGGGTTTTCACAATAATTAGGATAACCGGTAATGGTGGTCTGTTTTTGATCGAAATTAGATTAAAGCTGTTTTGTTTATCTGTATGTACTACTCAGAGTACCTAAAGCGAAAAAGCTGTACTGACTCTACAGCATACATAACAGATAATTACATAAACACAAAAGATGATTTTCAAGCTAAGTACGTTGGACAAAAAATCTGAAGACTTATCGCCGCGGTTTATAGCAATACAGTTTAATTTTTGGAAGCGTGACAGAGCAACGCACGGCGTAGAGCTTCGTCCCTCTCTCACTCTCAATATCACTTAAACATGTCGTGGTAGACTCTCTGATAATATCACATTACATAATAACCGGTTAAGTTCGTGATTGCGTGCCAATTGGTCTTAAACGGTAAGCTCCTAAAAAGGCAGTCACTCAATCTAAAAATAAGTTGTCAACACTCAAAATGTTGTGGTAATATAAAAATCCGCAGAAACATTAATTCGTCAAAATGTAAACAAGTAAAAATTCTGGTTTTTTGTTTGTAAGATAAAATTACAACCTTAATTTTTTTGGCACAAAAAGAGTATTACAAAAATCCTAATCAGATTAGCATACATTGATCAATTATAACCCAGACCCTTACACGCTAAGACGAAGACAAAAAAATACCATAACTTGTCAATCCTCATACCAAAGCCATTCCTTCAATCAGGTTAAGTTAAACTTTCAGTCAACAAAATCAAATTCGTAAACACTTTATTAACAAACGTACAACCGAGAATACTACAGAATACCTATAATTAAGTAGTTGTCCAACAAACTCTAATTAACAAAAGACAATCGAGTTAAAGCGAAGCTATAAATACGAGAGAACGCACGAGTCCGCCATGTTAATTTCGATCACGAACTCCGCATGGATTGTGTTTTGTATGGCTGCAATGAATACTGAGTGAAAGTGTATTTAAGACTTTCAATTGCCCGGCGAACAGATCAAACACAAACAATGTGATAAGGATCACATTAAACTGGTCAGACTTTACTTAATGTTCTCCAATCCGTTATTGTAGCAAGTAATCAAGTTTCATTTTAAACGTTTTCATTAAATTCGGTAACAATTAATGTTGAAGAAAAGTTGCAACGTATATTCAATGAAAACATATTATCTCTGATTTATTTATGAAATATTGTTATTTTTGTAAACTATTGCCTAATATGCCCGTCATTATTGAAGGCATTATCTACAGGAAAGCTTATTTAATTTAATTTAAGTTCCGAGAAATTGTGAACAGCGACAAATATAAAAACCTTGTTGTAAGTTAAAAAAAAAAACATTTCTAGAAAACATGGTCACCCAGCAACCAGACTTTGCCAAAAACACTTAATTCGAGTTTTCATTTCAATAAAGCGGTAACAGAAATGCACATTACACTATCTAGCTATTCGTGTACATGGATTGTATGGTGACACATAGACATGCAGTGGAACCTTAGTTATAGGCTTCAATTTTGAACTTTGGGTATGGCACCCTAAAACAGTTTTTTAAACAATAGTGACTAAACAAAACAACCTAAAGAATTTTCTACAAAGATTTACAATGATTCACACATCTTCAAATACGTTTGGCGAGTGTCACACAACCCTTACGCACACACATGTAGCTGTATGATGCAGTACGTTAGCATTCAATTGTTTCCTCCAACAACACAGCCAGACAATCTCTCGTTCTTCGTCATTTATTTTCACGATATAAAGCTCATTTTAAAGCATGTATTGGGATCGCTTCCAACATTCTTTGTTTAATCTGTCATCTCAAAGAATTGCATCTGAATTAAAAAGTTTCAATATCTAGCAGGTGGATATTGAAATACATAATTTAAATGACATTTCGAGACAGTTGTATAAGAAATTCGTTCTTATTATTTCCTAAACATTCGTTGACATTAGTTAGCTCCACAAGATAGTTTTAGATACGTAGACAAACTTTTACTTTCGGCTCATTAAGTCAAAAGGTATCTAAGAATGTTGGTGCCGCACAAAAATGTCAATGAAAGTGTTTCAGTGAGGGTACTTAATGTTCGTCGCAGAACACAAATTTATTACAGATAAACCATTAAGATAAGATGACATTACAAAAGTATCTAACAACAGGTTCTATCAACCAAAAAAACCTAGAAAGCTTCTCGATTCCGGTCAAAAAACATTTGCCTGATCATCTTATAATTTGATAGAGAATTTTTCCATCAAAGGGCGCAAACACAATTTATTTTAGGTATAATAGATTCCGATATAATATCGTTAATCTGTTAGGGCGCTTTGTGATCAGCCATTTTGAATGTCAACAAATACACCCTGTACCAATATAAACATACGTGAATATAATTATATTTATATTGTTCAAGATTTTTAGGTACACGGATTTCGCGTGTTTCAAGTTCTTTCCTTAAACAAAATATCCCATAGGTACATTTCAGTTATTATTAGCTAGGTTAGTCATTTTGTTGGGTAACTTATTCAATCAAAATCTTGGTAGAAAATTAGCAAGTTATTTAAAGGTAAAACCTTTTATCCCTATGGGTTCATCTATACCCTTCTACCATTGATACCCTACAAAAAGTACCTAGCTTTCTAAATACAAAAGATGAGTTACAAGTTACATTAATTCATCTCCAAATAAAGAATACCCAACAAAAACTTTGATAGGGCCGCAAAGAGCACGATTTGTTCAGAAAAAAAAATCGATTTAAACAATGTAGAGTTCACAAATCGCTACATCACTTCGTCTATTCCCACGCAGTTCCCTATGTTTGTACAAGTTTTTACATGGCTCTCGGAATGATCATTATAATCGATTTTGTTCGAAAGCGAGTGAAAGTTGTCACGTGAACCGATTTCAAAGGAAATTAACGCCATTTTCGTCAATGATAAATAGAGTTTTTGAATGATGTGTCGGCCATTTATTCTGAATTGCTAAATCGTTAATTTTAATTGAACTATTACGTTTCCTTAATAAGTCCATAGCGTTTAATTATTCTATTGAAAAGATATATTGACTTTGCATTCATCAAAGACAGCATTTTTTAAATTCTTGGATAAAAGATACTTCAAACGCAAGAAATCCGCTTGAGTCTTATTATTTCATACTAGCTGGTGTCCGCGACTTCGTCCCCGTGGGTAGAAGATATAAGTTATGATTTATACCCGCCCTGTTTTTTTCACATTTTCCATTGTATCTTCGCTCCTATTAGTCGCAGCTTGATGGTTTATAGCCTAAAGCCTTCCTCGATGAATAGTCTATTCAAAACGAAAATAATTTTTCAATTTGGACCAGTAGTTCCTGAGATTAGCGCGTTCAAACAATCAAACAAACTCTTCAGCTTTATATATTAGTATAGATTATTACTTATACTTATATATAAAAATGAGTAACAAGGCCAACATTTCCGTCAACAATACAAATAAAAAATAAGTCCTCTAAAATATGAATTACGATGTCATAATATTATTTTAGTACCAAAAAAACATAACATAATATGTATATTATTAAATTCATTACCTAGATAATAAAATACTTGCGTAAAAAAACTATTTCTTTTTTGTCACAAAATACCTACGTCCGTGATTACAAAGAATTTATACGCGATGCGTAACAAAATAAAAGTGTTTTAAATTGGTATTTAATTTATTTAACAACTTGCTATTAACTCATAATCGTTCGTAATCACAGAGAGAGGTACCGATTACCGACGCATTACTGAAAGTGCGACAATCTCGGCTGGCACAAGACAACAATTAATATGAAGACTCACTATGTAGTTACACATAATTAGATTTCTCATAATGACATGATATTATATGGTCAGATGGTGACAAATATACGGCTTTGGAAAACATTATAAGACTGCGCAGCTGATTGGCGAAATGCCGGCATTTGATTGGTGGAAAATTAAACATAACACTTATTTATGATCATTGTAACGCGTAGATCTAGTTGAGCATATTTACAACCCGTTTAATGTTGGAGACGTGCGTTTGCTACTGTTTGCAATGAAAAAATTCTTAAGAGTTTTTTAGGAGATGTGTCGGAATGAAATGAACGAATATCGCAAGGGTCAGTTCGAGATACCGTAGAAAAGATTAGTAAGAGGGCTTTAACCAATTCATGGGTTACCATAACTAGAATTAATTTTTTTTTTTTAGCTAGCAATGAGTTGAACAGTGTCCCTGTTCTTTCTTAGTTTCTCAGTTTTTATTGAAACACGATAAAGACTAAAAATGTATCAGTTCAAATGTCTGCTACAAACTTCCTTGGCAGATTTAATAGAATCTTCTCAATGGCCCTCTGCTTCTTTTTTTCAATGAGAGTTATTTATTGAGTTTATCCCTTGTTACAGAATTGACTTCAACAACCCCGGCACAGACAAGCCCGCCAACCTGGCCAACTCCGCCGTCCTGCGCATGCTCGAGGAGGAAGAGCGCAACCGAAGAGGCTTACCCAGTAAGTACTCAAATAAGTTTTAACTACTTTTAGACTAATATAGAAAAACTTTAATATTCTGGAAAACCCTGATTTTGGGCTAACAGAGTAAGTTTAAAGAAACTTAGCCTTATCATGAGATGGAAATCTTTACGGACTAAGTACGGTCGTTATACTAAAAATCAGACGCAAGGGAAGATACCAGACCCGCAACGTATCTGGAAAAAAAATGTTCACAGTTTGCTATCAAATTTCTATATTCTTGATACCGTAGGATACGTCATACGAATTATCATTTCTTTCAATAATTTTACACATTTGCTTCGCAAGCTTTTGCGAAATACAAAATATCCCTGGCGAGCGTGATTGAAGTTGGAAGACACTTGAATATTAGTGTTTGAAGTGTTAAAAGCCACTAATGATTAACTCAATGTTAAAACTGTATAATTTATGAACAAGAAACAGTTTTCATATAACTATTATTTTCTTCACTCTGCACATGAAGATGAGATACTTCCTCGCTTGCTTAAGTACGATTTATTAAGTTTTCTAAAGCGCACCTGATACACTCCACGAGAAATAATTTAAGTATACGCGAGGTAATTGCAGCACTATATTCATAAATTATACGTAAGACCGTTTAAAAAATTGAAATCTTTTAACACAATTTTCTTCCTCTGTACTTCTTATATATATCAAAGCCCTGCTTTGCTTATTAACTATACTAATCCTTTGGCCCTGCTTTATCAGAGCTAGACGAAACCCAAGTGCAAGCGATATTGGAGAACATGGTGTACATGCGCCATCCTTTTGACAACATCTGGCCTCCGGAAGGTTCCACAAAATCAAGGCACAAATGGCAGCTGACGTCTGGACATACTCACTCGGAATTCGTAAAGGCTACCAAAGGTACCGGCGAAGTTCGGTAGAATAGACGCTTTGTCTGTCAAACTTGTATATCTACCATTGTAACAATGTTCATTAGATCGTGGTCATCATTCGGAGATCCATGGCGGTGTTGACTGTGATAATTATGTCGTCGACTGTCATAACCTTTTAATCCTATAGTCTTTATAGCTCATAACATCAGTGAAGATTAACATTTATTTGTTGGCATTCATATAATTTCGTGTCTTACATTGTTTACATAAGCTAAAATTAATTTTAGTAACTACTTATTACTGAAACGATGTTACTACAAAATTAAACGCATAAAATACTTAACGTAGAAAAAGTCACCCACTTTGGACCTAAATTACCAGTAATTATCTAGGTTCAAATACGCAGTCAGGTCATGCCAAAACACTAAAAAGCGATCAAGCTTTTCTTAGCGTTGGCTTCGAGAAAAAAACCGTCATTCGTAGCATTCACCTGGCGTTGTTCCAGTCTGTCTGGAATGCACGTTGCAACCGCATTACTGTTTCAAATCAGACTGAACGCTGAACTTTGTAAATTGTGACATATTCACAGATCCTTTCTGGGTACTCAGAATTATCTGAATGATGACAATGCAAACTATAATATTTTATAAACAACTAGCGGCATCGACAGTCGTTGTTCTAGTTGTTGTAGTTGACTAGGATATTTTTTTTGTCCATTACTTCATGTTATGTGTAAACATATGGACAAAAAATGTAATATTTAATTATGCTTTATCAAAAAAACTACGAACTCATTAAAACAAACATTCAAATCGGTCCAGTCGTTGAAGAGGACTTCAGTGACAGAAATGCATAGAGTGATAATATGTTCGGTCTAGTCGTTTAAGTTTAGTACAATGATAGGATTACATAGAGACAGATTTAAAGTATTTTGATTAAAATAAACAGGAGCTTGCCCAACATTCATTGACAATCGCGAGCTGACTGAACAAGCAAGTTTTTAGTAACTGAATGATTCAATACAGGAACTTCTGCTGTTTCAGTGACTGTTAAAAAACTAGTTCACCGGGATTTTTCACTCTGATATACGAAACGACACTTGGATGATTCATTAACCCGATGAATGAATGAGATATTTCTGGGCTGGGTGTAACGGCCTATCATTCGATTCTATAGCTGTCGTTTTGCTTGTCATTGTATTGACAAAAAAGCGGGCGGTAATGACGAAAAACATTCATTAGTGGAAGTTATTTGGCAAAGCTGGGAGCCTTGTGTTTGATATGTGTTTTTACCTGCTGTTTCTGATGGTAGTGCATAGTCGACAACGGAGGAATACCAATCGCTAAGATGTCTCAAACTGTGTTTTTCGGTACTGTGGAATTTTTCTGTTTAAATTTTTGTGTTGTGCTTCACGAAACAATAATGTGTCTCTCCATACGTGGTATTTTGAAAGTTATACTGCAGACGTAAATAATATACCCTCAATTATCTGCAGTGTGTAAAATTTTGAAAAGCTTCTAATATCTGTTTTGCGATTTTGATTTTATTGGTTCCTGTTTTTTCGTATGAAAGTGCCTGTTTGTGAAACAATAAAATAAATCATATCATAAAAGCTATTTATGTGAGTCTGGTTCATGTTTATTGGCATAAAATCTGTGTTTCTAACGCTGTTTAACAAACTAGTTCTTTAGAGTGTCACAATAGTGCTACGGACGAAGATGAATTCATTCAATATCGTTATTTTTGTTTATAAGAAACCTATTATTTGTTGTATGTCTGCTTTCTAAGTTTTACTATTTTTTTTCTCATAATGCTTGTGTTATCAGGAGGGTTACCCTGAGTATAAAATTAGTTCTAAAAGATACGACATTATAAAGATATATAAGGCAGTCGCATGAGGCATAAGAATATTCCAATTAATTAAAAACTTTTCCTGCGACTTAGACAGTTGCAATTTTAAAAGTCACATCAAAACACGTCACGTAAATTTATAACAAGAAATTCAATTGAAACTCGTAAAAACAAAAACATATTTATATCACTTGAATTCATTACCAACATAATACTCTTGACAAACGGAAACGCGTTTTAAAAACAACTCATAAATACTTTTATTCTAAGAATTAATTCTTTGAACATCAGACTGCGGGTTTAAGAACTGACACCAGAACAACACATATCGTCTGTGATCTCCTTGTATTTATTTAGAGATTGACCTTGATTCCAGGATTACACTGTATATATATGTAGAAAATTGGAGTGTCTATTTGTAACATTGAAATAACCGTTTTTAACTACTTGTATATGAATGTAATATATAATGAGACACATACATATATACCCAAAATTGACATTTATTTGTCCTTTTTGTCTGTCTGTTTGTTCCGGCAAATTTTTGAAATGGATGGACCGAGGATTTTCAATGGCAAGTAGCAGATGTAATAAAGAGTAACTAAAGACACTTAAATTTTTGAAAAATAAAGGAATTTTTGTCAAATTCCGAGCGGACGAAGTCGCGGACACAGCTAGTACACTATAAAAGTTTCGTTTGACGTCACGATATATATCAAAGAGTTTCCGTGTAGGCTCACTGATTCAGAGTGTATTATTACAACAGGCAACGACACCTATGTTCTGTTCAGTCGCTACGCATTCTCCAGGTGCAAACTATTCTGGGAGCTTTTTATTCAGACGTCATTACTCATGTACGCCGTCGCGTTCGACATCGAAATCATGATACACAAGTTTAAAGATTGTTTATTTATAGGTAACACTGTATACTCACACATGCACTTCGTTGTTTGTCATTATTTATTTGTGTAATTATGTCATAATTATTTTGTGTTTTAAAACTATCGGTTCGGTTCTTTATAATAATGCTAATACAGCATGTCTCGATCTAAATCAACGCGTAATATGTCTATGTTAACATGTGTACATTAACTATCAATGGCTTTAAGTTTCGAAAAGATTGCATTGGTTGCAAGCACATCTAATATGCTTGCTACGTGTTAATTTTCCATTTTTTGTAACATTACTAAAATTATCGTGATACCTACTTATCGTGGTACAGAGTACATTTTTAAGTGATCCAGTGACATATTTACGTATTGCGTTGTTATCATAACACTTGCTATTACCATGTTACCATTGACTGGTGAGCGTAAGACATTACCGTACAACTAATTGCCCTCACTAGTTATCTACGCATCGGTACCCAACAGCAATTGGTTATGCGTTTAATATTCATGTAAGTCACATGGCTGAATGAGTAAGGTAATTGCTCAGTCCCATAATCCCGGGCGGATCAGGTCTGCACTGAATCCTCAAGCTAGTTCCACAGCTCCGAGACTATTCGTTTCGTTAAAATATGAAACAGCTACATCATTCCGGCGCATACAAGTTTTGCAACAGGTAAAATAAATCCCTCCGTCCCGGTATTTCGTTAGAATTTACGATCGCATTGTAGTGGATACGTAGTGTGTAGCTAATGGAAAAGGTCTTGTGCTTCTATTTCAACGGCCGTAAATTATTATTAGGTGCAAGACTGTGGCTGGTGTCAAGTCTAGGCTTTTTGTTTGTGATTTTCGGGTGTTTCGTGATCGAAAGAGTCGGTAATGACGAGGTGTGCTGGCGAATGGGTGTCCTAAAAATGTGCGTGCTCGAAATATAATATGCGGTAGATATTCGCGCACCTGCTGGTCAGCCAGTGAGTCTAGCGCAGTGCACAGCCGCCGCTCGCAGCGCACGTTCTTGCCAAATTGATCAATTTAATTGTGAGTTCCTGTATAGCTCTACTTCTTAGGACGGTGTGTTGCTTTTTTATCACAACTTTTTTTTACTAATTATATTTATTGTTGTTTATTATTAGGATTAATTACTGCTGACGACTCTTTGTCCAGGACCGTGATCTAGACGTTGTAATTGTGTTCTCTTATATTCTGAATAATGTTATTGTGTTTAATACAAAAACAAACTTTAAAATACCTGTAACATTTTACCTGTGCGGCAAGGAATCTTGAACGTATTCTAGCAGAGGTAAAAGGATTCCCATTACAGTGTGTTTAATGGAGTACCTAACCTATTAAATAAGTGAAACACAACTAACACCAACCTGAAACTGTTCCACTGACGGACAAATAAGGCAGCTTTAGTTCTGTTCCAATATAATGTTATTTCCAATCAAATCATTTTAATTCCCTAAAACTTTTGTTTTAAATCATACACTCACTATATGAATGGATGAATAATAAATATATCTCTGTGATTTTATGGTACACAATTTTAAAACGTAATTAATAAACGCTTTACTTCTCGACAATATTTTTTTTACCACACTCTTACAAAATTCTCAATTTACGAGGAGCATTTTCTATTCGAGCCAGAATCGAACCTGCGATACTAACTGGAGAACTAAAGTAATTCTACTTTTAATATTAATATAAATATTCAATTTAATTTTTTATTTAATATTTTATCAACATTAGCTATTTTGATGTAGAGTCTTATTAAAAACCCTCAGGTTACAAACACAAAATAAAAATAAAACCTATTCCTACTCACCGCGATCGACTTACCTGAGAAATTCTATTATGATTCGCAGTTTTCTTAGAATTATTCAAAAGTGGCTCTATCGATAAAAATCCATAATCTTACTTACTTGTATCAAAGGACTTTATAACAATCCTAATCCACTTGTTAAATAAATACTAATTCATCTGTTCCATCATTACCAAAACGTGTGTCCTAAATAACTTACCTAATTATTTCCCCGAAATGCGTGTATCACATTAATTAAAACTACAGTGAAGTTAATGCGTTTGTTACACCAAATACTATTAATCAGCCCTTATTTTGGTAAACAAAGTGCGTCACATTCATTAAATAAATCATAGCGGAGGCAGCTACCATGACCTACATTACGGCTCCGACTGTATCACTTCTTCAATGTAAACTACGTGCATACGCGTGGCGATATCATTCGAACTATTAATGTACCTACTGCGATTTAAACCCCCAACACTATTTCCCACAAGGTCGGGAATCAGCGCGAAACAACAACTCTGCTTCCACTCAACTATAAAAGATAGTCCCAATATTTTAGCCCATTCAATCGATTTAGGTATATTTCTATAAACAAGCAGAATTAAAAATAATCTAATTTCTCAAAGTATCAATTACAAAAACAAGGAACCACATTCCTGCTATAAAAATCTTCAGGTAAAGCAAATACCAGAAACTAAGAATGTTCGAGTAAACTAATAAATCAGCGAGCTCTCCGCGATGTTGTAAAACGAAGTTATATCTTAGAAATCAGTTTTTTCGATGGTCTGGCGGCCGTCCAACTGCTTGGCCGGTCGCGCTTATTTCAAGAGAGATGTGTCATACTAAGTGTTGCATAGTGCTCATATTCAGCGACTCTGGATCGTATCATTCGGCGACGATTGAGATTTTACGCCCTCATTATACCGTCTCCACGAAAAACATTTATTTTTAAGCTTGTCACAAGATCTGACAAATTGCCACAAATTTTGTATTTATAAGTCAATACTGATGAAAATAAATGCATTGTTGCAGGCCAGAAGAAAGTAGTTTGGCCACCGGTGCCTGAAACGAACGGATACCATCAAACTCCACAGGTAGTGTATAACAATAATGATAGAACTCTATTTCACGGACCTTTCACAATGTTTTGTACATAGAGGTTGATTTAGATGCAAATGACATCACAGCTGCACATAGCAAATGCTTCACGGTGGAGGTGAACAATAATTGCATGCGAAACGAAGCTATACTTTATTCCGATGTATATTATAAGCCGCATTATCCCTACAGCAACAGAGTCCTGCGTTCTACAACAACGCGCAGCAATCCCCGGCGTCCCCTCAGCCCCAATACCAGGCCCAACCCCAGCCCCAATACCAGGCCCCACCCCAGCCCCAGCCCCAGTACCAGCAACAACCTGCTTACCAGCAACCCCAGTACCACCAGCAGCCCACCTCCCCCCAGCCCCAGTACCAAGCCCCCGAGTCTGAGCCCTCTTTCTGCGAGGGCAGACGTCAGGAGCCCACTGGGCTGAGCAAGCTGATCCCGGTCGGTCCCGGTGTTACCGCTCCCTACCGCCCAGGCCCGCCGTCACCCGGCATCGTGCCGCAGCCCTACCGCCAGCAGCAAAGCCGTTGGGCACCAGTACCAGCCCCTCTTTCCCCTCAGGTACCAGGATCATATGAAGTTGGAACGTCAACGACGCCGAATAGTATTTAGCGCTATAATTGACATTGCATGCTTTTCACATTACTAATATTTGAGGTAAGTCGAGGTGTTTACGCTGAAAATCGCTCTCATAATAAAACAAAAGCTACGCCACTATGTAACTTACACTATGTGTATACTCATTCCATCAGGGTTGTCCACTTCAAATATGTACATAAACATAAGTCAAAGTATAATCGAAAGAAGAATTGCAGACTAACTTCTAACAATATTGTTGTTTATACTCTTTGTGATAATCGACTCTGTTTCTTGACAATGCGAGTAAGGACCGCAATTTCCTCACGTGTGTGGTTGTGTGTAGATCCAAGGCTCGCAGCCAGGCTACCCGGGCGCGCAGTACTCGCCACAGCCGCAGTACTCGCCCTCGTACTCCGAGCCCTCGTACCAGGCCCCACAGAAGCCCTACGAGCCTCCCCCGGCGACCATCACTCTCCGCCAGCAGCAGCCTGTTCACCAGAAACCTCCCCCGGTGTTCGCTAGTCAACCCGCCACAGCTTCATTTCAAGGTTAGTTGGACAAATCTACTCATTTACAATACTACATAATATAAATGTATTGTTTATTTACTACATGTCAATAAATAAGTCACGAAATAAACTCTGTTTATTGTTTGCTTATTTCTCAATAAAATATGGATCGCAAGCGTTTGGAGATTTTCTATGATTAACTTAGTTAGCGGAACAGTTTCCTGCAACTTAGGTAGCTCGAAAATTCTTTACTAAAATTTTCGCTGGAAAAGCAACTAAAAAACAAACTTCAGTCTTTATAACATTAGGAGGATTTTCAACGTTCACATAATTCAAAATGAGTAGGAGTAAGTTTATTTTCTTGTTATTTTAGTAAAATTTATTGCAACGCGGATCGAGGATAGCATACACGTAGAGTAGACATTCGCGAAATAATATATGGTTGCGTAATTTTATTTGGCTTTTAGGTGCTACATGTTTTATTAGACACAGTGTATAGTGCTAGTTATTATGGCCATCTAACTAGATTTTTGTCTTTTAAGTTTCTTTTGCGAAGATTTTCACAAAAACTGTCAACAATAATTATATTATGAGAACTTTGTGAATCACGTGTTACAGGTATATATGAAAGCAGGAAGCTTTTTAATACGTTCAAATAAATTATGTTTTATAATAGAATGGTGAGAACAGAAACCATTTTGTTTCTCTCAATGGCAATATCGCTGCACATAAACTCCGTACATAGGTACTAAGAAGTCGTCTGCAAACAACACCGGGGCTCACGTGTATTGTTTTTAAAATAGCTTTTTATAGTCCGCTGTCGCCTTAGAAAAGTGACTTACGACACGTTTACACTTTTACACTATTCCAATGGTTCATATTCTTCTTTGTATGTGAAGGCATCGTCACACGTTCCGTTAATATTTGCAGCAACGTGACTGGAAACGTGGACATTTTCTGTATTTAAAATTGCATTTGGTGTCAATTGTTTTCTCTATATTATACCCATCTATATCTACGCCTGCCATTTATCTGTAGTTAATAGGCATTTGTTTCCCATTGGTCACGTCAAAAATATCTCTGATAAGAATATTTAATTAGAAGCCTATATGAAGCATAAGATTAGGACAATCAAAGCTGAAATTCATAGCATATCCCATCAAGGGATGGTATTAAACGGACAGCCTACAATACAATCATACCTATGGCACAAATTGGGTTAAATATGCATATGCAGGCTCTCATGCATTACTTGGATAATACCCATCTACATTTCATATATCTACATTACCCTTGTCAGAATATTACTTTACCGCAAGGATACTCCATTTTCCAAGCAAATTGGAAATGACGTGTAAAAAACAGATGATTAAGACGTAAAAGTCTGACCAAAACTAAAGTTTTCGGGTTCATTCAAAATGTTGGTTCCATTTGCTTGCTTATTTCCAAGTCCTTTTTATGGGTATGTCGCAGTAAAACTCGTGGAGTTTAAGTTTCGATTAATTAAATTAATGAACCCACGCGATCTAGTATTACGGCTCTTGGTGCACTCGAAATGGTAATGATGGATTTAGATAAAGTATCTAGGTATGCAGTGCCTATGTATTGTGATCAATTAGGGGATCTAAATAGTGATAAGAGGACTGTAAAGTCAAAAGACGCATGTCTTGAATTAATGTAAGGAGTAATCACAGGCTAAAAACAGTGAAGAGGAATTTCGTGATTAGACCGGCACATCTTAGAATTTTTCAAGGGTGTACCGTGTTTTAATGCACGACCGAGGCCCAGCTTGAAAACTCTGACATCAGCTTTTACATAGACATACGAAAACAAAAAATCCTCAAATATCGGGGAAATATTTCTCAAATCCAATTCTCTTACCTTACGTAGTGATTACTTACGTAAAGGGTGCGTGGGGTTTGATGGCAAATAGCTATCTGCTTGAAACTATTTATTATACTTGATAAATCATGTATGTAATAGGGGGTGAGAAAAAACTCAAGTAGAAAATTTGCGTGTTTAGAACTTGTTAGGCAATGGAAAAGAGGGATAAAGTTATGGAGAGTTATTAACAGAAATTATTGTAACTATAACAATAAATAAATATTATGCTGAGGTACGGTGCTATGTATTATGCTGTGAGAAGGAATATTTATTTTACCTCCTTTCTATAAATTCGTTTGTATCTTAACCCAAATACGTACCAGATAGCATAATTCAGATTTTGTAGGTCCGAATTAATACTAGAAACCCGAAAGGTAAATCAAAAGAACGTGGCTTTAGGTTATGTTTCATCAGTCAAGTCTTAGGTTGATTCGCAGGGCATATGTTATCATATTTTATGTACCATCTTCATACAGTGGGAAAAGCGCAAAAACTGTATATTCGGGAAATTTAATTTAATATTTAAGGAGTTCATTCGTTCAGGTATCATTAGTTGTTGCGTAACGTGTGTACTGTCTTTGCAATCTAGTACTTACACTTGGAGAAATAGGATTCGTCAAAAAGAGCTTAAATAAACATCTGTATTGGTACTATAAGTAATTTTATGTACATAGGGAAAGTGTGACATGGCCTAATTTAGTTGTGAAAATCAGACCTTCATGTTAGTATCCATTTCATTATATATTATTAAAGATGAGTAATTAAACAGGTAAATAGCCCATACAGATGAATATTATATCTCTGTGGCGCGGGGTATGTTAGGTTCCGGTTGTAGATTCCGAAAATAAATCGTGGCTCACACAAATGCTTGTCAAGCAAGAAGATCGATCTCGCAACACGACACGCACAGTGGGTTTGGCGTGCATACATTTTATTCTTGCCCATCTTAATCGGACATCCTTTTAAAAGGACTAGTGGCTATTTCATTAAGGTAGGTAAGCCTTAAGTTGTACTTCCTCATTAATTTATAGTTATCGAATCTAATTTAAGATCACAATTAGCTAAACTTAATGCTAAACAACTGTAGCTAACCATAGTTTGCGACAACTTTAATCGATCATAGCGCAATTAACTTTAGTTAAGCTGTAATTAATTAAATAGGGAAACTATAACTGTTGAGATGATTTAACACCTAATTGACAATTAACAACTTGCAGTTTGTGTAATTATAGATAATAATAAATTAAATTTAATAATAAACAGTTTGGAATTACCTCTAGTGGGAAAAAATGGCAAAAATAGTAGATTTAATGTGAAATTAAGAGATTATTCAAAGCTAAACACTAGGGAGGGGTTTCTCACATATTCGATTGGATTCTTTGTAGAGATATTTATACATAATATATATCTGATAAAGGCTAGAAACCGAAGCAATATAGCAATATGATAGGAACCACAGCAGATGTCATTTTAATGGTCCTCATTATTTTTTTCGCGCAGGAGGCATCAACATGCGTGGAGACCAGAAGTGGCCCCCGCAGTCGGTGAAGGAGGCCGTGGCCGCTGAGAACGAGGCCAGGAGACAGCTGGCCAGAGGTCCTGCCTGCAGACCGCGCAAGGTATAACTACTTATAACATTTTGAATAACATAACGTTTGAACATTTCTACATACTTTTACTTGAAGAAATGGAGCTGAATAAGAACATGATTTGAATAAAGCTTGGTACAGCTACTTCCAAATATATTACATTCCATAAATTAAGTTTAGCGTTCAATGTGAAATAAAGGAAAATGTGTTTGAAATTATTTTAACTGATTTCAAAAGAAGGCCGTCGAGAAAAAGTGGCTTCTCTACAAAAAATTGTAGTTGTTTGAAATGAAACCTATGAAATCCGTAAAAGTAGTTTCATTTCAATGTCTAACATTCGCGTAAACCTAAGAAACCACTATGTAGTTGTTTGATTGTAGAGCGGAGTGATCTGAAATCAATTGTGTGCTATTTTAAAATTTATCTAATGAACTCCTATTAGGTTGTAGGTTTTTTTTCTTATTCGACTTCATCGCCTCAATTTCTATACATAAGTATGCACTTCTGCAACAAGTTTCAGGATGAAGGTTCACGAAGTTAACCATGGTGTGAGCAGCCTAAAAAAATGCTAAAATTATAAAATTTAAATAGTAACAAAAGTGCATGCTGTATATATTTACTATATTATGCACCTTTTTGCTTTAAATGCACATTATATTACCGAATCGACAAATTGCTTTTTTTAATAGTCTACCATCAGACGTTGTCCCTTTTTTTCTCTTCTTATTAATTATATTAAGGTCTGTGAAATTTTGTTACTAAAATCTTGAATTTAAATAAAAAACGATGAAAGTAACAAGGCGCACATTATTCTTTGACTAATTAAAAAAATGATAATTTTCCGATCACGATACCACGATCCATTGTTAGGTTAATTGTATAATATTAAAAAAGTAGAATAATAAATTCAAAATTTTAATCCAGTGTTGCATTACTTGCAATTGTTTCTTACGGCACGACTTGAAGATTGATGGATTGAACGAAATGAAGTGTTGAACGAACCATTGTCTGTTTTAGCTGCGCCAATATACGCTTGCAGAATTAGTTGGGATCAACGACGCCTAGGCGTCGGTCCCTCAGTCCGTACGTAGTGTACGTAGGCGGACTTTAATGCGTCAGGTGTAAGTGTCGCCGTTTGGGTCATAGTGCTATTATATGTTTGGACAAACTTTCCATTAACAGATCTCGGCACTTGGTGAAGGGCAACCCTAGCACTGTTAGTCGCGAGCACTCACTCGCGTTAGTAGGCTTTGCTGTATTCTATTTTTGTATTCGTATACAATTCTAAACTTAACAGTTTTTATTTTTTTTATTATTGTAACACTTGACATGTGAAGTGTTGCCAGGCGTAAACTTTCTTGATTTTCACGAATATTCAATAAGACAATTGTAGTTTGTTGCTGAAATATTACTCGTATTGCATCAAGCGTTTAGCTATTTTACCGACAGAAGCTTATATTATTCTTTAATATTGGTTCAAGCAATTTATTCGCAAAGAGTTCTGTTTAGAATTGTATACCTTCATCACGAATTCATGTAATAGACTAAAATATCACATTTTACATTACGAAAATCACTTTTTATTTCTACAAGCTTTGCGAAGTAGAAGAGTCTAGTATTAAGTGCATGGAAAACTGTGGATTATACTATCCACGTGAATACACAGTAAACTGAAGATTAACTTTTTAAATGTTAAAATATTAATTCTATAATTTGTCTGTTATTTTAGAACCATTAAACAGACTCAGAGAAAAATCTATTTGATATAGACTACATTGAACATCTACAATAATACAATTGACTTGGATGTAGCACTTCAAGGCTCTAAAAACCTGGGTAAAAAAATCAGGTGGGAAAATACATTAAGAAACGGTACGCTTAATTTTGAGCTTTATTCGCAGGTAAACAAGGACTACTCTACCTTCTTCGCGCAGCACGCGCTGTCGCACAACTACCCCGGGTACCGCGCGCCGCCCGGCACGCAGCACTACGACGACAACTCGGGCCGATCTTCGTACTAAACTAGATCTTAGTAGTAACTAACATGCCTATCACAAGAATATACGTCAAGCAAGAAGTCACTTGTAACGCCAACGAATATTCTCAATCAAATTCAATTTACTTTGTTGACGACTCGAATGGATAAGTGTCTACAACAGAATGGGGGCAAAACATTTTGTAGCGTCAACAAAAACACCATCATCTCATCAAGTAGGTAAACATCAATCAATTTAATTGGTTAGCATAAAGCGCGGAGATTTGTAGTACTTGTATAGACTTTAAGTGTTAAAGTCTTGAGGCATGTACGGATCGGTACTTAATCGTAGGTTTAATATATTTATAACCATTAATTAGAATTTAAGTAAATATAACATAAAAAAAAACAAAAAAAAAATTACATTGTTCGTTCAATTCATGTCACTCTAAAACTTTATACCATTGTTATCGTAATTCTCATTGTTTTCTGTGTAAATGTGCGGCTTTATATATTGCGAACGCATCCGAAAGTTGCTTCTTGTAACTGTAAATAATGCTCAATTACCAATGTCATAAACAGACTTTTTTAATTGGAAAAACCTTGCAATGAAATGTATATAAACTACAAAATTAACCTACTCATAAGAAAGAAGTGTTTATGAAATTGGCTATAGTAAAATTCAATGCTTTTGCCAAACTATAGATATGTATAACATTAACAAAATTGGCTGAGCTTACGTACCTACTAGTCATGAATACGATTATTTTTGTATATAAAATGTTAAATGCCCTTATGATTTGGTATTTCACTATATAATTATATTTTAAATTAAATAAATTATGTAAAATGCCAGTTTTTGTTTTTATTTTAGACTACCCTGCAACTTAAACTCAACGGCTGAAAGAAATTGTAATCTCAATGCAATGTAGTTAACACTAGTAGTGAGATTTTTGATTTTAAGAAACGACCCACAGTAATGTATTTACAGTGTCGTGGGGTGTTTTACAAACATACAAATAACGTTCACAACAAACATTAGTGGATCACACAAAATGCTTTTCCTACGCGGGGATCGAACCCGCGACACGTCGCACTCGGTGGGTTTGGCGTGGTGACCTCAACCACTCGGCTAACCGTGCAGTCGTAATATCATACTTCACTTCAGAATTCGATCTACAGAAATTCGAAGCATTATTGTCGCACGTCTAGCGCTGTCACGGTGTAGCCTGTCCAACATACATCAAGGTAGGAAGTCGGTTCGTTTCTTCCAAATTGTATTAATTAAAATTCGGCCCACAAAGCTGCACAACCAAATTCAATTCTCAATTTAATTAATTTACCCAGAGTCAGCCTTTGCACTCAAAGGAAATACTGTGACCTGCTATAGATATAAATTCATAGAACTAGAGAATTTTGGAAAATAATCCACCAAAATGTTTAACATCATCAACTTGATCAATACAAAACCAGGACTTTACTTTAAGATATCTTGCTTTTATTAATAAATTGGCTTACTTTTTTTGTAGGTGGTTTTGAATTATAATGAGATGATTTAAAAAAAATAATATGGCTATTATGGGGGGTACAATAAAACGTCATTTGTGTATGAAAATATTATATTATCATACATTACATACATCGTGTACAAACCACGCCGAGTACCTAGTGAGGTGCACTCATAAATGCTTCAAAACAATAACAGCAATCTAGCCAAGCTACGTACAATACAAATATGTACAACATGTACAATTTATAACAAATCAGAGTAACAATTACAAAAAGCAGTAGTATTGTCGCCGAATGTAATGAATGGTAATATCTTAATATCACATAGGAAGCCGTTGTATGTACAAACCGTTACGGCTGCTGTCCGCGGCCGCGCATCTATAATAACCAACAATAACAATATTGAGCTCGGCTGCTAGGCGATCCGGCGGCGACGGGTCGTGAGGACCTAGCCCAGCCACTTCTTATTCACTACACACCATACGGACACAGGTGTCGGCTCATTATAGAATGTCGGAAGAACATAACATAAGCGAATCTGCTTTATGACCTTTCAACATTACTGGTTTCGGTTGTCAATTAAACTGTTCATAAAATGAACATGGCAGACAACCCTAGATTTATATTAATGAAATGAATTCTTAAAATATTATTTCCCCCCTTTCATCTAATAGAATTATTTCTTTAAAAATATATAAGTTACATTTATCACATTATTATGCTTTAAATAGTGAACATAAATGCAAACATTAAACAATGTATTCATGGATTCAATAAATAAAACGTTAAATTATATAAAAAAACTTGCGTAAAGTAACTGATTTATTACACTAGAACAATATATAAATAACAGGATTATTGATAGTCTGGAAAGGCACCAAGAGTATACTAGCAAATCACTATATCAATTTATCTGACGAACATTCGGGTGTTAGGACTATCCTGATTATAAATAATGCAAAAAGATATTCAACAATCATTAATTAAAACATTACGCTAATGGACTTCAGCGAGAACAAGGCATCGATTCCGCGTGTACTTGGAATTTATCGTAAAAAGCGATAAAAAAAACAGATATCTCACTATCAGACTGGAATCTCGACGGAAATGACAAAGCTTAGCTTGCCCGATTATGTCAACCACACTAGAAGATTTACCTATTAAACAATGTTCCTGGCTCTGAGTTCGAAGTACGGGTAATAATTGCTGGCCCAGTCCGCTGGGAGTTCCCCCCGACAGTGAGCAGTACGCATGTAGACAAGCGTGTCGCGTGGAGCGGCGCGAGCCTCATACGAGGGAGAAGCCTTGCGTCTGCTGGATGGCCTGCAGCAGGTGGTACTTGAGCCGCTCCTTGGTCTTGTAGCGCGGCAGGTCCAGCAGGTTGAAGCACGTGTGGGCTACCGGGAAGTACCTGTCGTCTGCTACGGCCTGGATTCTTATCTATATTCATAAAAAATCGCTATTAGTTTACACAGTTGAAAATAAAAGCGACGTCTTGAACATAGTTTCAGTGAATCCCCTAAAACCTTTACCTACACCTCAAACTCTTTGTCCTTCCCATTGTCCTTCTCCTCCACCTCCTCCTTCATCATCCCTTAGCATTTTATCATAAGTCATACCCCGATTATTTATTCATTAGATTGTTAAAAATACTCTTGATACTTACTTTAATATCCCTCATTCCCTGTATCGGTACACGGTCGCTGCCAGTCAAAAATAAAAGGAATTTTTTCTTGTCTTCAAGCGGCAGCTCGTGAAACGTTTCCCAGAACCATCTGAAACATTATTATAGATGAACTCCTGAAAACTAGGACTAACAAACTAAAAATACAAACGAAAACCGCCCTTTACTTAGCTCCGTGTGGCGAGCGTATTCTTTGTTTGTGCTAAATCATAGAAAATGCATAAAATAAATGAAAATTACCTGATCTGTGGATCACCCGCTGTATAACCGTTTTTATATTCACAATTGCTCTCGAACACTTCCCAGTCGTACTCCTCATTGCCCATCACAACTGACATCATTTCATGAGATCTAAATAGTTTTATTATTCTGCCGCCACAAACCTGAAGATGAGTACCAATATTAAAACGATGGCAAATACTTTTATATAAATCGTTCTTTAAATTTTGAAATTGAATTTTACAAAGTTCTCTTCTAGCTTTTTAAGCAGTAACTTTTAACCTTCACACTCGTAAGTAAACCGTTCTAAAATAATCAGATCCGTCCCAAGAAAGTTATAAACTAAACAACTTCATCATTAATTTAGAACTTCAATACATAATACGGAGCTATACTAGACGCCATATTTTTCTCCTAGAATTAGACTAGGACCCCTTGAATCTTATCGAGCTGAAGTATCTTTTAACTTCAAGAAGCCAAATATTCTTCTGGACATATTAATATACAACACATTTATCTACCTCACCTTCTGAAACCCTTGATTAAAGGCCTTAAACTGGTTCTCGACGGACTTGTTGAGCAGGAAGTCGACGTACAGCTCGACGTACTCCTGCTTGTTCTCGTGCGTCACGGGCAGGTTCTCGCCGTTCTCCTTCAGCGGGTGTACGTGAATCTGACCGAACACTTCCGTGTTCACAGCGAAACATAAGCTGAATACCTGCAGGGGAAAAAGGATAGCAAAATTAGCCCCGTATTAAATTGGCGGAGAGCAGGCCATGTGAAGTACTTATGGTCATTGAAGCAGACGAGTTCTGGGTGGAAATCATGAATCAGCAGTTTTTTTTTATTCTTTATTGGATGATATAATTTAAGCCCCACAAAATCGTCATCACGTCATCACCAGCAATTGTGAATCAATTACTCATTTAGGGCTTGGGAATTTAAGACAAGTTCAAGGCTATTCCATAAACACTACTTTAATCGAGCTTCGTATAGTATTAAGCTCGCAACAAACAATGCCAGCCCAATGCTTCTTAGGAGTATATGCCCTTATAAGCTTACAATGAAATAAACGCTTTTGCATGCACAGTAAAATAAATTATTATGTTCAGTAAGATCTAAACCCACTTACGTCTTCAACATCTTCATCGGGATACTCCAACAAGCTTTTCAGACTATTAGCGAGCGTTGGATACAAGTCAGAGAGGTCATCCAACATAACTGCCTCCTCCAATAACTTCTTGTATAAAACCAAAGGAAACGGAACGTAGATTATAATCGAATTGTATATAGCAAGACCATAAATGGCACCTGGAAATGGTAATATTTCAATTAGTGATGATTCTTACAAGGTCAGGAAAGGCAGAAAACTCGTTTTCTGTAAGACTAATCAAAAGTTTTTCAATAATTTGGTAATTTTATGATTTGTGCTATAGGTAAGTATTATGAGCAATGATCGTAGATCAATAGGCTTGTATATTTGTCAACAGATTAAATTGGACTTTCAGAAGTTAGTGGAAAATTAATTAACGAGCAAAGTGATTCGTAAATGATTTACTAACTTACAATTTTTTATCATCGGTGAAAATATGTAGAAAATAAATATGTTATTATACAGCGGCACCAAAACGTATGTACACAGATTCAAATACAAATAAATAATTATAACGACTTTCCAAAGAGAGACTAATGATGGTAAGTAGCTTAGCTTCTATATTATTTTTTAATATTAATGATGCATAAACTCTCCAGGGCTAAGCTTAATGTGTAAAACTAATGTATTCATTTCAAAATATGGGTTGTTTAGCTTATTGAAAATTTACTCTACACTCTCAACTTGTGAAATAAATGAACTAAACTATTAACAGCGAGATATCGGTAGCATAACGAATCAGGGGAGTACCGTCGTGTCTACCGTCAAGTAATATAATTGTGGGTCTAGACAGCACAATAAAGGGCATAGAGCTTATGCCCTTTATTGAGCTGTCATACTTCACACCTATAATAATATTACTTTTAGACATGGTGGTAGACCCTCAATAGTTCCGTGAAGTTTATCTAATAAGCCGTAGCTAAGAATGTTTGCGAGTATCATATTACAGATCAACACACATCATTTCAATGCGAACGCACATATCTGAAGGACTCTACTGCAGCTATATCGTTCTAAATACTAATAGTGAGTAATATCAGCTTACCAATCAGGTAATACATGACGTCATCCTCGAAGGGGTTGTTCGAGAACCATATCATGTTAGTTTCCTCTGACTGCTTGAACATGCCGTACACGGGGTCAAAGATCTCCTTCAGCAGTAGTAAGAAGAACTCCTTCTTAACGCCGCCCGCGTCCTCTGCTTCCTCGCCTACGAATTCTACCTGAGAGGAGTTTGAGAATGTATTTTTTTACACAATAAAATTAGAAATTGTTTGCTTTACTCCAACTTAGTTGTGTAGAAATAACAGGTAAGAAGGTTGTATTTATATATTTTATTTGAGACTAATATTAACAAACAAAAGCAAAATAAGTATTCATATTATTAAATAAACACCTGTACGATAGGTTAATCATTTAATTTGGGACTGGGGCTGGCTAGCGAACTTCTCTCATCTTAATCAAAATGTGTGACAAGGTTGCTCGCTATTAACTCTTTCAAAAATGCCGTTATTTTTAGACAATCAGCTCTCTTTGTCTCACCACAGAGTGATGTCAAATGTGTATATTAAAGGACTTAAAAATAAAAAGAATAAACAAAACTTACTCTAAGCGGCTTCTTCAACTGCGACGTCTCATGATTACTGATCTGCGTCATCGTATCTCTAACAATATGATTTCTCGAAACAGTAAGGTTGAGGAACTGGTCTCTCTGGTATTCATACGTGGGGTCCATGAACAACCTTGTGAATATCTGTGTCGCAGCTCTGCTTATAGCTATCTGCATTTGTAACTGTTGATCTATTTTGAGGAGTAACGATTTGCATTGGACGTCGAAAAGGAAGGCGTAGTTACACATGTGCGGGTGTGCCGACTGTGGAGATAACAATTAGAATTAGTTTACTCTTGAAAAACTAAGCTTTTAAATACATGTTTTTCCAGTGCTGGGTTTAATAAAATTAAATAAAGTCTTTAGTGTATGCCACACATCAAGTGTTATGATTCCCTCGTCGTTTAATAAAACACAAACAAACAGCCTTTCACAAACTGGACGGATAACTTGTTGATAATAATGTATGGGAATATCGAAATCATAAACCCACTTAACAAAGTTGCCAGTACTCTCTTGTGAAAAAAATAACCAATATTTGTCGAGAAACGTACCGCATGATCTGAAAGCCAGTTGATATAATCGGTAGCGATGTCTACGTGGTCACACAAGTCCTCTATGTAAAAACATTCCGCTGGTATTTTCGGGTTCTTTGGATTCGTAAAGTTTATTTTGTTCAGTGACGATAAAGCGTTTAGGATTTGTATAATGCTATGTGTGAAGTATATTTTCTGTAATAGAACACAAAAAAATGTTTGAAATAAATTTTGGTTTAACATAATCATTTATTTTAGTTGAATTAGTTTACGATGACTTTTTTATTTCGTGCAAAAGGAAACACTTTAAATATGATCTGCTGCATCGTTAGAGTCAAAATTTTTGTCAACTGATAAAATCAAGTATTTCTTTTTTATATTTCGACCCAATCATTTATTAACCAACTTTTTCAATTTTGTGTACACAGTTCAATTGCACTCGCAAACACTCCGACCCCTCCCCGTGTGGTACGTTACCTTATTAGCGCGTACTGTAGGCTGCATAAGTTCATACACGATAACACTTTTGAATATGTCTACGAGCATTTCAAAGTATTCTGGGGTTTGCGCCTCCCACCAAAGGTTCACTATCCTCTGTGGGTGCGTTGACAGGTTGTTGAACGCTTCCGCGAATGGACCCTGTACACAATAACATCATATTTAAAAATATACTTTTTTTATGAAATTTAGCAATACTTGCTATTTTGGATGCATAGAAGAATGCAAAAATCTTAAGCTTTTTCTGCATCTTTCTGTATTGCTTTTCACATAGCTTACTGTTAACTTAGCACCTTAAACCAGGAAATGATAGTCTGGCATTGCAAATACATCTATGCAATGGTCTTGTTTTTTTTTACATTTTATTGCAGTTAGCCTGATCGTTCACTGTATGTTACTGTATTTACCTGTAATTCAGCATGTCGACGTGGATTCCGCATCTCGTGGTACAATGGCAAGATTAAAAACATTCTGAGCGCTTCTGCGTCGGGCGGCGACACTTTCATCTTCATTATAATGTTTTCTGTCAAATGATTAAAAATCTGAAACGAAATGCAACGTATAAAAAAATATTTTTGACAACTGTGTGTGACAAATGAAGTGTTTGCACCGTCTATAAATTAGCCGTATAACATTTTACACATTGTCCATTAACTGTCTCAGTGCCGCTACCATGAGTTTCCAAAAGACTACTATAGTCAATGACAAAGCGAAATGTCGTCCTTTCTTACACAGTGCTTTTTAGCTGTGTCCCACTGCAGTGCAAATGTCCCGTTTCATATTTTTTTTTAATAATTTATTCCAGTCTTACAGTGTTAAAACACATTAAAAATAAAACACCAGTAACTCACAAGTTCTTTGATTGTAGTATTTTCAAATCTGCTAACTAACGTGAAGGCCTCCTCCGCTTTCCTGAGGTCGACGCCGGGCACCTTCGTGTTGCACCCGAAGTGGGCGTTGTTCGGCGCTAGGAACGAACTGTTCAAACACGCCAGAGAACCGAACACCGTCTCTAGGTACGCCAGTAGGTCCTGTTGAAAATGTTAAATTATTTGTTGTAGTTACTATTAAGTGGTTGTTGTCTAATTTTAATAAAAAAATATTAATGTCGATAAATGACTGGTAGATCTTAATCGAGCGTGCGACAAGCTGTTTTTTGTAATCTAAAAGTCCCTTTAAGAATAACACGTATCTTTTTCACACAATGAGCAGTATCCTGAATGCTTTAAGTATTTTTTTGATACGATTAACCAGATTAAACATTTTTACATTCAATTTAAAAGTTTGGATTTACTGCATTAGTTAAAATTATATCACTTTGAAACAACAGAAAAAAACTATGTAGGATCTTAACTGTCGAACAAAACAGGAAAGTATAATCCGGTAATAGTTTTATTTATTTTATTACCGATCACAGCCAATCAACAAAACCTAAACATTCAGCTCACCTGATTAACAACATCGCTGTCTTTAAACACTTCGCAGGCAGCTAACTTCGGTATAGTCAGCGTGAGGATTTGTTTCCTATGGTCCGCGGTCCGGAAGTCAATAGGTCCGGACCTGTCATGGTCGATTATAAGGAAACTGTGGTCGCCGCCCGCGAACACCTTGATCGGCCCTTTGAAGATCTCTTGTGTAAACTGCAAAAGATATTTTATTGCTATCATTTTTAGTTGATGAGGTAAAATGTATATTTGAATCTAATCAAGCTTGAGGCATTATACGTTTCAGCCGCTTTCCCAGCCGATGATTTGTTCTCATTGCCAAGGAGGTAGTTACATTAAAAGTTTGTCTATGGAAGATAAAATAGTAAGGATACTCATTCTTTTTTAGATTCAAATATACATCTTGTAAAAATATATAATAGAACAATTGATAATGTTTTTGTTTAAAGACCACATTTATACATGTATTGTAATTGTGATTTTTAGTATATTCTTATTATTTACATTACAATACCATCCTAAGTTTGTGTGTGGGTTAGACAGAAGACAAACCAACTTATTTGTCATATATTGTATTGACAAACAAAGAATAGGTTAACTGGTTTTTCGCTGACGATCCGCACTGATGGATCAATATGTATGTAGTTATCAAATACCGCATACATTTCGGCGTCTGCGCTGACGGCCCGCGTGCGTTCGGCGCGAGTCTAAAACCAGCCATACAGAGGTCGGTCATATTTCGAATATCGCTTCTGTACATGGAGATCAATAATTGTCCAAGAATCCAGAACGGTTTCAAATAAAACATTTTATTTGCCATTTAAATTTAAATTGGCTGAATTGCTTAGTATTTTTTATTTGATTTACTGTGGCTTTCTTGAAAATTATTCATTTCCATTATTATTCAAAATATGACAGGGCCCTGTTTGAAAACGTTGAATTTCAGTATAACCATATTATTTTTTAAAGTGATTGTCTTCTGTTTAAAAACGTAGACAAATAAATAACCCCTCAAGATAGAATGATTGGAATGGTCTATTTTCTCATGCAAAATGCAATGCAATGTTTTGATGTTTTACTCGTCTTGTGCTTGTTTAAAACCATGGTGCTTGTTTAAGCCCTCCGTTATTAAGAACGAGCCAGTAATTATGCCTTTCAGACTGCACAGATAGCAGTGCTATAGGTAACCAATTCAAATAGGCCATAAAAATGACCGACTATTACTTGTTCTGAATCTGGGTGTTTGTACGTGCAACTGGAATGTTTGAGACTCATGGATAAAATTCATTACAACAGGGGACATTTTATTTTTTTAATTCATCGAATCCTCACAACACCCACAGCAGTCCGTTCGCATTTCGGGCTCATCTGCAATATTGCGGATAGAGGGGTCGATAACAATTATAGTTATATCGAAAGTTATATCCGAAAGGTAAGTTCAATAAATAGAACTTGGTCATTTTGACCAGAAATTACATTGCCTTATTAACACATACGTTTTTCTTTCACACAGATACACTCCTACACGTAAAATACTGCTCTCTATCGAGCCAGGAGATAAAGGACTAATCTAAAACACTAACTACTCACATCGTAAACTACAAAAAACAATACTTTAAAAAGAAGTAGATGTAAGCCATTTTCTACAGAGTCTAAAAAAACTATTTGTTATTAACATAAATACAGAGTTAGAAACTAAAATGCGGCGGGTTATATACACATAACATTACATAAAACAAAACTCTTTCAATGATTATCCTAAAATCCAGATTAAGGAGTTTTTAACCCTGTATTTTTCTTTCTAAATCTTACTACTGTACTATAATGGTACAAGCTACAGACTAAAGTGATTTGATGATTAAACATAATACTATAACGTTATTAAATATACAGATGACTCAACATTTAGTTTGGAACCGCCCGCGCTGCTATTGCGTGGAATTGACATCGCGCCTTCGACTTTCGCTTTCTTCTTAAGCTGAACAATAATATTTAAAGTTAATAACCTGTATGAGGCTATTACAATACACATAAAAATAGCTCTTATTATTAAACGGATACGGGGTATAATCTTTTAACTGTATGTCGATGCTGGGATTTTTTTTTAAATACAGTCTTGTTGTACAAATGTTTAGTGTCTTTGCATCATTCATATTCCTGGTGCGTCAGAAATTATTAGGTATTTGAAGGCAAAATCTTTAGTCTCTTATTTCATGTAATATTTCCCAGCACTGACCACAGTCTGTGCTCAGATCATACCACGAGAGTAAAAATAAACACTGGCTGCTTCCAATTTTGGCGAAGTTTGAATCATAACTTGAGAAAAAGCGATGTTGAAAATATAAATAAAGGTTGAATCAAGTTAAAGACATACTTTTTTATCGAATCTTCGCCGAAATTCAAAACAACACAAAAAAAGGTTCATCATCGATATTTCGATTTGGATTGAACCAATGATCTTTTCCTCACAGCCAAAGAGGTAGTTATCCTCTTATGACTGATATAAGTAACAAAACTTGTAACTTAGGGCCAGTACCGCCATTGTTGAGTCATAAGAGTTCAGATGAAGAAAGGAAAAATTATAAAAATACTTAAATGGTAACATATGCTAACAGTGCCAATAAAGATAGACGTGCACAAGAAACTAAAACTATCTAATACAGAGATATGATGAACGGGAATTACTATGAAATATTTACCTTACTCTGGCCAGCGATTTCAGTCTGTATTGACAATAATGAAACGTTATGAGAGGGAATACTCATATGTAGCTACTATCTGGCACTGCTAAACAAAATTTTAAGTTTATTCCTTAAACTTATTTGATTTGTTTGCGAAAGAACTGTATAATGCTGATCGCACATTCGCCCACACCGCATACGTCGTACGACGCGTACAACACGTGCGGCGCGTAAAGCACGATAGAAACGACGGTAGAAATGAATGGGCGACCAGTTAAAGCGTTCATAAGTATAATGTAATGAGGCACTTTTACTGCAGAACCAAAAACTGACTCACACTGCGACTTCGGCTGGTTAAAATAAATAAAAGAAAAGAGAAAAGACAAAGCTCCATTAGGTGTAGTACGGTATGTGTACTGACCGGCGACTCGTCGCTGGGCGCGAAGGGCACGGGCGTGGGCACGAGCGCGAAGGCCATGTGCGGGCAGCCCAGCTGGCCGCGCGCGCCGTAGCCGCACGCCAGGATGCGCTCCCCCACGCGGCACAGCACGTGGCGCCGCCCGCACGCCACCTGCGTCACTGTGCTACCCATTAGCTCCATTATCTGGAACAACCACCGACCTGCTGAGGCACACATACTCAGATAATCTCAATTCAGCCTATCGAGCTCCACTGCTGGACATAGGCTTCCCCTAAATTGCACCAGCATCCAGCATCCAGCTCAAGCCATCTTTTTTAGGTCCAACAGACAACGTTTGTCGATTCATGAATAGAATACGTACAATAAGCACATTCTTACACATAGTACTTAAATATACCCTACAACACCTCAACCGACCTTAGGCTTTCTCTTCAAGGAAAAATATTTTTTCTGTTTCAATGCCTCTTTTTTTGCTTCGTCACGTAGCAAGGACGACATAAAAACGCCAAGTTTATTTAGACCGCAATCAATTCGATTTTTACTACGATTACTATTGTGTCGATTTCGTACTTCGCGGTAGCGGTGACACACAGCATTATGTGTACATTGTGTACCTACAGTCTATTAAAACTAGCTGTCGTCATATTTATAATATAGTGACTGTCGAAACTCGACTTGCGAAAAATGGTTTTATGAATTTTCTCAATCAAAAGTATGATAAGAGAACCAAACACCATAATCTTGTTTTTTACACGATTTAAAAAAAAAAATTATAAACCTATTGAAATAAAACCAGCATATGATTATTTTAACATAACACTAAAGATAAGGTCATTGCTCTTACTGCATTAAATTCCAATAAATTTAAATCCATAACGGCTTGTTTTGTAGTGGGCGAATCGAGACATCCTTAATCCTGCTAACATTATAAACACAAAAGTTTATAAGTACAGATTTATGGATGTTTGTTCCTCTTCCACGCAAAAACCACTGAATGGATTTAGACGAAACTTGATAAACAGATAGACAGTTTATGACCAAGATTAAATTATATAGATATGTCTTAATCTTGGTTATAAACTTTCAAAAAGTTTTTTTATCCCGATTTTATGTTTTCGTGGGATTATTTTCGATTTGCAACATTTGTATTTAATTTGGAGATGGTACCTTTCTAGGCACGAGTTCGTCCTTGGTGGTGCCATGGCCGGTCTGGCCGTACTCGCTCGTCCCGCACGTGAACACGCCGCCGTCCAACGTGAGGAACACTGTGAAGTCTTCGCCACATGCTATGTGACATACCTAAAACAATAAACACGTCATATTGACTATAATGTTGTTGTCAATGTATAGAAACCCAATTGACCAATACATTTAAATGTGTCAAGACTGCCTTTTGAGTAAAATTAAGGCCACGTCAGTCACCGGTGACCGAAGATCTATTACGAATAATAACTCGAAACTATACTGCACGCTCACACCACACCAAACCCACTGAGCGCGACGTATCGCGGGTTCGATCCCCGCGTATGACAAGCATTTGTGTGATCCACGAATGCTTGTTCTGAGTCTGGGTGTCTTTGTGCATGTGATTTGTATTTTTGTAAAACCCCCGAGACACAAGGATTAAATTTCTTACTGCGGGAGTCGTATTAAAAAAAATACATAACTTCAATACAATAATGTTGGGGGCGAATATCATAACAGTAAAGGATGACCTCACCTTAACATTTCTTAAAACTTTTAGATGTGATGGGTAGCACTTGTTTTCTCTGTCTTGAAGACCCAGCTGGCCGTGAGTATTTTTGCCCCAACCAAATACGGCACCAGATCTGCAAAGTTGAAAATGAATATTAATTACATTACTAATTACATTTTCTTATTTTAGGATTGAGCGGGTGCAAAAGAGTAAAAATACTTTTTTTCAGGATTGCATGTTGTTATTAAATGATATTTCCTATCATCTTCATTACTATCTTTATAAACTGACCTTTATAGAGTGTAACATAAGGCCAATAAATAATTTATTGTGATAATCAAATGATTCTACTATTATTTTTAGTATTTTTATGGCATGTTCTTTCAAAAAAGGTTTAATACTGTATCATGTTACGCACCATTAAAATAAAACAAACATGAAACAGGTAATTTATGTGCAGAATAAACATCTGTTTTACAGAGGGAGTTTATTTTGTACTGGTGAATGTATAGCTGCACTTATTATTATGTAATTCCTTATTTGTTTCACATAAAATTGTTTTCTGATTAGAGCTTGCTTAAAATGATCGTTAATGCTCGTGCGTGATTTTAGACTATTATATCCGACCTTCAGCGTGCAGTCTTCGATCGAATCAGTAAAAATATGATATTGAACTGACTGTGCCTGCAAGGTCTTTACCTCCTACTACCGGCTACAACCGACTGAAATCTATACAATAAATAGAGAAATAAATTGCATTTGTTACTTACTTAGATAAGGCAAATGTGTGGTTGCTGCCGCAAGCGATCAGCGCTATAGGAACACCGAGTAGCGAGGTGATTGGTTGCGGAATCATTTCTTTGTTCGACATCGTGCCAAGACCACACTGGCCATAACTGTTTGCACCCCAAGAGTAAAGGTCGCCATCTAAAATGTAACAGTACGTTTAACAATCTGGAACCGTATACGTTATATTCTTAGTTCCTTGCAATTAGGAAGCAATAAAGTGTGGGCGAATCTAATGCTGTCCGTTGTCAGTAATTCAACAATTCAAGTGCTACTTAGTAGCCCAATTTGAGTAAATAACTTTTTGATATCATTTTGATCGTCTTATGTCACAGAAATTATAATTTGTGTATGAAACTGACTATCAAATAACACGAACGCTGACAGAGCGGAGAGATATCGATCAACCGCAAAGCGTTGTGGTAAAACAAAAAGATTGACGTAGCAAAATTCAGTTTGTATGAAAAAATCCAAGGCACGTTCTGGTAATCTAAAACCACATAGCGACACTTTGTTCCAAGAGCGGTTCCGGTCTTTGATTGTTACTCATATAACTTTGTCTATTCACACAAGTACCAGCGTAAGTATATTGCGATTTTCCAAGAACAAAATTGTTATCCAGGATATCACTAGCGTAATCAAATGGTTCATATAAATACTCACTATTAGTCAACGCTATTGAATGGTATGCGCCACACGCTACTTGTATTACATTCTTCGTTGCCAGGCCTTTTACAAACTTGGGCTTGTCCTGGGCATGTGTACCAAGATTACTGCCAAGCTGGCCCATACTGTCGGAGCCCCAACTGAAAAGCTGGCCCCATTCGTCCAGGGCAACGGAATGCTGCATACCACAATCAACTGATGATATTGTACAGTCTTTGAATGTTTCAACTAGTGCTGAAATTAACTTTGTAAAGTTACAACATATCCTAGGAGATCGAATTTCATTATATTTGAGGATTGATGTTTTAAGATTCGCCTTTCGCCAGAAGGTTTGCCTTTTTTACTTAAGTATTGTTGTATTAGGCTACCAAAATATTATTGGGAACAATGTAAGAACTGAACTCAGATGAAAGGTACCTAAAAGAAATCATGGTTAGTATTATAATTTCAATGATACACATAAATCTAGTTCAAGTTTACACTTCAGGTAAGTTTTTATGTCATTAGCAAGTAAAACTAAAAAACATGATGACAAGCCAACCCTTAAATGATAATGCATATTATTATGAATAATCATATAAACTCTAGTATCTCTTACAATCATCTTTCACTATCTTATCCAAAACAAGTACAAGTGGAATATGAAAATAAAATACTACCATTGGCAATGTTTATAATTCACCTTATCAGTTGATTCATATTTATCATAAAAAAAATCCTTGTTAATGGAGACCATTGTTACTACTTTGATCTATGTATTAAGAACAAACAGAAAGAAGGTGAGGGTGACACAATGAGCTAGGACAATTTATGCTTTGCTTCCCTTTTCAATACCTTCTTAAGCATTTGTAAAGTACCTATGCTTATACCAAGCATTCGCCCAGTATGTATACTATGAATCTGTAAAACTGGTATGTTCCCTTTTGGAATCATTTCTACCATAGCAACAACTGTAAGGACCTGTAGCATTGTGCATTCAGCAATCACTCTTTGCCTGCTTATATTTGTTACCAAACCATTTTATTATTATTTTCTACCTTATTTATATATTGATGACTACAAAATCTACAACTAGTGCTCCAGGCAGACATAGCACAGATAAATTCTGACCTTATTCCCGATACTTATTGTATCAACTATACCCTACTTTACATAAGTCAAGGTGTAAGTGAATAAATACATTATAAAAAGCAACTTTATCAAAGATTATTCAGTGTTTTGCAGTTTTGCATGTTATCTGAATAACATTAACATTTGTGTAGTTTAGTAAACAACACTGTTGAATGGTGTATTGTAAGGAAATTAAGACTTACTACAAAGATATAGAAATTGCCAGAAACATCTACACTACTATTTTGAAGAGGTGTGAAGGTGTGGATAGTAATGATAGGAACCACTGAATTGATATTGAAAAGTTGTTTTATAGTTTGTTTCAATGACTATCCATTGTTTGTAAATGTTGCCGGGTACATTGACCCAAAAAATACCATCTTATGAAGTGGAAATGCATCTTTTAGTTATGAAGGTTTATATACATATGTATTTTTTTTATAAATCCTATGTGGGAGTGTAAAAAGCTAGCTTTTCCTCTTCTCTATACCAAAAAAAAACTTTTTCCCAACAAAGTAACAACTCTAGGCAATTTCTGAATTTATAAGTTAATAACTAGTGCAAGGTCATTGATAACACAGACCAATAGGTACATGATAAAGTAAACCACAATAAACATAATTTTTCAGACATCCAAAGATACTGGTTATCCTTATTATATTTTACCATGTAAAATTTATGTACACTACACCACTTAAACTCAACACTAAATAAACCATTCATAGTCTTTTGATGGCATAAACAACTGAAGATAAAGAACCATATTTAAATAAGCACAATTAATAAAAATGTGAATCACAAACACCAATCCCAGTCCAAAAAAAAGTATTTTAATCAAAGACCTATACTTTTGAATGACTTGTTTGATTGATATGACCCAATTTTAAAACATATACTGATCTCAAACCTGCGTATACAAAATGTGTGCTATGCTCTATAGAAGTTTTCACATTATTTGTGCTAAGTATATTTTGAATAAAAGGATGTTTTATTATATATATATTAAAGTCTATTTTGTTTTAATGATTATCAATTTCTATACCTAGTCTAGGCCAATCTTATGCAATACATTGGAATGTGTTGTCACTTTGATTCAGAATACTTAAATAAACCTTCTTGCTGGTAGTTAAAGTCTGTTGAGGTAGGAACACTTAAAAAGCCTTAGTTTTTGTACAGTTTATGAAATGGAAAATGAATAGAATAATGTTATTACCTGGAGTCTTTCCTTCTTTGTGATCTGTGTTGCGTCCCAACTGTCCAACATCATTGTTACCACATGAATACAGGTGGCCACTGTTTGTGAGGTACAGTGAATGGAATTCTCCAGCGGCTACTGATTTTAAATGATTGCTCTCGCGCCATTTTGAAAGTGTTGGTCTTATTACCTACAAATTTTGAACATAGTTACACATTTTCATTTGTAAGTACATGCTAAAGCATGACATCACAAAAGTATTTAAAATTTACAAAAAATCTTTGTACTTAATTGTTTATTGGTTATTTGTAAACATGGTAAATGTAAACAAAAATTAAATAAATCGATATTTATAAATTAATTTTACTAATTTATCAGTTCAATATATTTAAAAACTACAGAACTCACGTTCGTCTCTTTTATTTTTTGCAATTTCACAATTACAACCACAATACTAGACAGCTAATTGATAAGGACAGGATATAATTCGGAATAATTACAGAAACTTTTACGAACTTTGTTTGAGAAACAATTTGTAACTGATACTTACCAAATCAAGAGTATCTGGTCCTTCTATGCATAATTCGTGATGAGTCGCATTACCCCAACAAAACATTTTACTGCTATTATTTTTCAATGACTTTTAAATTTTACAACTTATGTATAACCTCTACATCCGCTCGAGATCAGTCTGATTGAGAGGTAGTTGGGAATAAAATTATCCTAAGCCAGCAACTTTACACAGGTAATTTTATTTACAGCATAGTGGATGAAAATAGTACAAAAACATTTTCAAAAAGTCGAGAACAATCTTCAACTTCGGCCTGACGGTCGTGCTGTCAAAAAGTTTTAATGCGTTCAGTGAATACAAAATTTTATCACAAATCATCACACCATTTTAGACGATTCACTCATTCGACCCAGCAGCAATTCCAATTTTTCTTAATTCTTTTATTCTTGTTCTTGTTAATATCGAAATTATTTTTAGGACCTATTCGTAAAGCATTAGTAAGGTCCAAAGCGACTATTAACGAAGTTCTTGGGTCTAAATGCCCAAGTTAGAAACATTTGGATGTACAATTTTATTATACTTGTACCATCCATAAAATGTTAGCCCAAAGGACTTTAAGTATTTCCTGCGAATTTTCGTTATTAGTTTTTTTACTTAAAATATCGTTTAATTTTTCTTTCTTCCCATTACAAAGTTTGCTTTTGAAAATATTAAGGTTAAATTAATTGAAGTACACACAACATGACTATCAAGATCTTCTTTAAATTTCTTATTTTATTTAAATTAATACGTTACAGTACATATTTCAAGATTCAGAAATGTAGATTTGAGTAATATTTTTGTTAATAGTGCCTATTTAATAACGAAATAGTTAATTCTTCCTTTTAGTTTCAAGTTACTAACCCGAATATAAACCGACTCGTCCGATTAGTTTATGGTACTATGGTCAAGATTCTATGGACCGGTTAGGTAGGTGAAGTACCTACAGATAGGTACAAATATACATAGAAAGAATAGGTACATATAAGTAGACGGGACGTTGTTCGGCCATATTTGTTATTGTGCTGATGGGGATTTATATATATCGTTTGATTTCAAACTAGAAAGTTTTACATTCTGTGATGTATTTTGTTTCATTGTATTCTCCTTTTGAAAATTTTTACTTAGTGACATAAAATCATTAAAACCTATAGGAGTTATGTTAACTCAGTGACCGTGGATACCCCTTGTGGTAATTCGCTGAAGTGTTGCAGCTTGCAGCGAATTTTATTGAGATATTATTTCAATAAATCTTGCTAAAGTGGCGGGGGCATCAAATAATAATGGAAAAGGGGGACGACAAGCCGCCCCAGTCGACGTGGGGTCTCCCCTACTCGACTGGGAGGAGGCTGACCATTTTAGTTTCGAGGATTCAGAACGGTTCGAAGAAGATTCCTTATGCAGCTGGAGCTCGGAACCCGAGAGCCTGTGCAACAATTGGCGAGGCTGGAGACGCCCAAACCTTCAGAATACATTCGGCAACCGTTCTACGAAAAAGACAATTCAAGGTAACTATACAGCTGATTCTTTGTTTCAAACTATCGAAATGATGGCTGAGCAAAACATTTTACTTCGAATCACGCGTTTATATGGGGATATTGAGATCATTTTATGTCATAATTTAATGGTATTTTGGTATTTAGTTAACATTTTCATTGAAAAGATTTTATGTCATGGGCTAAAGGTAGATGCATTGTGTGCAGTGATACAAAGAACAGGTGCTAGAAGTCGTTTACCTTTGAGTGAACTGCGCGTATAATTATACCTTTGGTTACAAGCCCTTTTTGTGCTGTAGTGGGTTGTTTTTTATTGATACCTTGAATTGAAGCAAGAGAAAGTAACATATCTGAATGTTAACTTTCTAACTTTCACTGTATTTTTGTTATCACATTTTGTTATTATTTAGCGCAAAAAAAATGCATTTCCAAAACATTACAAAATTACAAAAAAAAAAAACGTAACATTATCTAATCTGAAGTATGTTAGTAGAACAGTCTCAAAATAACCTGTTCAAGTACTTGTGGCTTACTCTACAGGTAGGCAAGTGCCCATCTGAAGTTTCCAAGCCTTGACATCCTTGGATGTATGTAGCCACACATATGAACCACTCTTAATTTTATCATACTTGTATCATAATATTATCATAGAACACATTTATTTCATTCCATAAAAAACTAAAAGTTGAGCATTTCAATAATATTTACAGAAAAGACAGTATCAACTCTTAGTGAACTAGCTGCCAAATGTGTAGCGTCACACATACCGTTTGAATTAGTTGAACATGTCTATCCACCCGTGCCGGAGCAACTGCAGCTGCAGATTGCATTCTGGAGTTTCCCAGACAGTGAAGATGACATCCGACTGTACTCGTGTCTCGCAAATGGTTCCGCTGACGAGTTTCAGAAAGGTGAACATTTGTTCAGAGATCGGGCAGTCAAGGATGTCCTACAAATCGGTAAGTAAACACTTCCCAATAAACACATCTGATATTTATTTTTTTATGAGAATTGAACAATCAGCTTTACTAATCCAAGAAGATCTTCAGTACTATTCTAAAGATGTGTTTATTTGTTTCCTTGTCTTAGGTTTCCACTTATCAGCGACAGTGGTTGTACTTAGTATGCCCAGAGGTCAGTTCAATGTGGCAGTGACCTTCGATAGGCAAAGAATATCATCATGCAACTGCACCTGCTCATCTACAGCACATTGGTGCTCGCACATTGTAGCTGTTTGTCTGTACCGGATACATCTTGTAAGTTATGCATATTTCTCTAGGACTACACTTTTTACTATAAAAAAATCTGTAGATACAAATAAAAAGGCTACTACCTAACACCTTAAACCTGCAACAGTAGCAATTTTTGTAGATTTAGAAAAATATAGTTGAGTTCCATTTTGCGTAGTTGAGTACTTTTTTTTTTGTCATTGACAAAGATGATATTTCCCTAGCCAACACAAGTATGCCTCAGAGCACCAGTGTCGGAATCACTGCAACGGTTACGAAGAGATCAGCTGCAGAAGTTCGCACAATACTTGATATCGGAACTGCCGCGGCAAGTCCTACCAACAGCTCAGCGTATACTGGACGAGCTTCTGTCAGCGCAGCCGAACCCAATCAACACGACCTGCGGAGCCCCGGACCCAACTGCCGGCGCTTCCGCCTACGAGTACACCTCTTGGTTCCTCGATGAGAAGACTTTGCATAACAACATCAATAAGATCTTGGTCAAGTTTTGTGTCCCAACTCCTATAGTCTTCAGGTATTTGTCAAAGCTCATAAGTTGATTAACCCACCCATCTATCCCCAACAGCTGACAGCTTATTCTATCTTATATTCCACTCATTTTTGTATAAATTTCGTGAACCATGTTTAGTATACAAATATCTCTGTATAAGAGACTTGTTTACTATGCTCGGCGCTCAGCTTCGGCCAATAACAGAAAGCTTTTTATAATAAAAAATGAAGATTTCTGAGTTACATTATTTTGATAATTTCACGTTGTACAGTGACGTCAACTATCTAAGTACAAGCGCACCTCCCGCTGCGGCCGAGTGGTCATCGCTGCTGCGCCCTCTGAGGGGGAGGGAGCCAGAGGGAATGTGGAACTTACTCTCTATTGTCAGAGAGATGTTCAAGAGGAATGATAGAAATGCTATACCTCTGTTGGAGATCATAACCGAAGAGGTCATGGCTTGTGAACAGGTAACGTGGTATTTTAGTCTTTTTTTTCGTTTATTATACTTTAGTTTTTTTTTTATGGAAAGTCATAAACTGTAGAAGTGTATTTCCGCTTAGAGTTTAGCGGAAGGTAGGTAACTTGGCTGCTTATACAGTATTTTCATTCATTCGAACATTTTACTGACTCCCGAGTTTTATTTAAGCCAATGTTAAAAAAAAAATACACAGTTTATTTGCCAACAATAAGTAATTCAGTATGTGGTAAAATAAAGCTTTAATGAGCTGAACAAATTTTGATATAGATCATAGTATGGTGGTATACGACAAAGGCTGCGCTGGTCGCGTGGGGCGGCGGCGGCGGCGGCAAGCACGGCGGCAGCGGCGGCAACTCTGCCGCACAACATGCCTGCTCTTCACTATGTGACGAGGTAAATATACTTACGTAGCAGTGAAGTTAACTTTCATTTTCTTTAGCAATATTTCCAGTTAGCGTATTGCAAGGTTTATCTACGTCACCGGTCAATGATGGACACATTCTTGTCCTTGGTTGTTCTCTTTTGATAGAACTTAGGTTTCATAATGAATATGAATGTCTTCAAAAGAAAGTTAAAGGTTATGTATGCTGAATATGAAGTTATATAAATTACTAGCTGTTGCTCGCGACTTCGTCAGCGTGGTTAGAAGATATTTGTTATTTTATCTAATTTGTTATTTATACCAGCTCAGTTTTTTTCCACATTTTCCATTGTATCTTCGCTCCTATTAGTCGCAGCGTGATGGTATATAGCCTAAAACCTTCCTCAATGAATGGTCTATTTGACACAAAAATTATTTCAATTTTAACCAGTACTTCCTGACATTAGCGCGTTCAAACAAACAAACTCTTCAGCTTTATATATTAGTATAGATATGACTTCGAATCATAACTCGTTGTGGGCAGACTTATCAATGCTCTAAATGAGAACTTAAACCCGAGTTGTAGTCTGTTCTATGCGATGCAGTTATCGCGATGCGTCTTTACTTGTTGAGTTCTATTACACTTTACTTAAAGGAAACAATGAAGTTGTTTTGATTAACTTCATAAAAAAGTAGTGTGTCTTCTTAAAAACATCGAAATATTTCGTTTTACAATTTCCTTTTTTTACACGACCCTCCAATTCGTTATTTAATCTCCGTGTTTGAGTCTCATGAGTTACGAATTCTTGAATTTGGACAATGAATAGAGCCAATTACCTTTTAACATGCAACATTACCTTTAAATCAACAAAAATAGTTGTTGTGATTGTCTCCACGCGTAAAGACTTTATTGACAAATCAAAATACTTTTCCCATTTGTAACAGGTCGTCGTGTTATGGCGTCTAGCCGCGCTCAACCCTGCTCTGGCACCGCATGAACGTGATACGCTGCATGAACAATTCGCTCAATGGCACATGAAAGTGCTTGATAAGGTAAGTTGTTTCGTATCAGACTTGATGAAAATTGCAACTCCTAGGTACTTTCGTTTTAAAATTTCACTTATAACTACAAATACAAAAAAAATAGATGAAAACTAAAAATGTAAAGACATTAACACACTTAACTTAACTTTTGAAAGATACTTAATGAACCCCATTTTTTACAAAGCGTTTACTAAACATCACAATCCTTAAAAATGGAAATCTCCATTTTGGTCATATGCGTGTGTTTACATACCCTATCTATTGTATGTGACAAAAACAAAAGTGATGCGTCCGCCAGATAGATTTCCAAAAAATATTGGTAACGCACTTTTTTTTTATGAAAAAAATATACGCGTTTAAAGTGAAACAAACTCTCGTGTGGCGCCACTTACCAGTACGCATTTTACACAAGCAAGTGGTGTTCCTAGCCAATACTTTTTGAAATGAAAAATACATCTTATACGACTTAACTGACTGACGTATGAGTACAAAGACTCATCTAAAAATATAACTTGTTGATTTGACCAGGTTGCGAAGAACCGCAACAACCACATCAGCACTTCGACGTCTCATACTCGCCACACCTCGCGGATTCACTCGCATTCGCCTTACATCAATGGTATTAGTGAGAACGAGGTGTTCCCCGGCTTCCACCCCGCCATGGAGGCTTGCTTCCTCGAGTGGGATGACTATCAGATACCCGGGGTGACCTACACCAAGGACTTAAACCCGCTGTACCACAGCCCCTTCACCATTTTCAGACATGCTGATAAACAGAATGATAGTGTTCATCAGGTATGTAGATATCCTTAAGTAAGTTTTATATATACTAGCTTTTGTATATACTAGCTGCTGACCGCGACCTTGTCCGCCTGGTAAGTAGGAGGGTAATAATAATATTGAGATCAATAATAAAAATTGAGAAGACATCTTTCGAACAGGATCAAACTAAACACGCTGCGCAAACGAGTCCATGGCGGACAAGCAACGTTATGTAACGTAATTATATATGTACATTTATTAAGATGTTTGGTACAAAAAGTTCATGACTGCAAGAATGCAAGGTGTAAATAAAAATCCAATTATACACTTCATCATCCTTGTCAATCTAAATGCATTTTTAACAGAAGTTAATAAGGATTACATTTGTAGGTGAATTCATCAAAAGCAGTGCTGAACAATGAGATGTCATTGAGTTATCGCCTGACAAACCCTGATCCTTCGATGCAGAGACATCGCACTTCCATACATAGGAGTCACATTGCTGTTGATCTAGCTATTCCTGGACCATCAAGTCAGGTATGTATTACACAACAAAGGCTTAATTAAAGTGTTTGACGTTTCTTTAAAACTTTTTTTTCTATTGTACTAGCCTTGTGGCGCTGAGCTGCCGAGTGACCCTCCTCGCGATTCTGGACCGAGTGATGGAAATCATTCCAGTGTTTCATCGGAGGGTAAGTTTATTTTATACAGCAATTTTTAGGATCTTAAGAAAGTGTTGTTAACTAAAGAGCCTTTCATTTTACTGTAATTTCGCGGGTTTGTCGTACGAGCTTTCTTATGAGCTACAGAAAAAAATATATTAAAAGAACAGTATTTGTATAAATCGATTTCTTTAATTGTCTTCTGAATTATTCTAGGTTGGATATTAGGTACCCTAATTCATTTTATTTAAACAAGGAATTTATAACAAAGGTTTTTGCGAGAACGAGGAAGAAATTCTCCAGCAGAGTGGTGGAGAAACAGACTCTCAGGAGTCGAGTTCTCCCCCGGTATCCTCGGATGACGCTCATCGTCGCGTCTCTAATGACGAGTCGGTCTCGGATGATGACTGCAACCTGTACTTCTATGACACGGCCGCTGCTAGGCGAGCTGTAGCCGGCGAAGGAACTAGCTCTGGGAGTAACGTTGTAAGTCTAATTTGGTGAAAGTTGTTTAATTTTGATGCAAGTTTTTCAGATGGTCGACTACTTTTCAAATCATTCGGATGAGCAGAGTGCATCAATGGACTCAGATAAAATTTAAGCCTTTAATTTTATAAATAGGCACGCGCAAGTTCGGTAAAGAACATTTTTGACCACTTACATTTCAAGTTTTGGTAGGATCAGGTAATTTCATATGCATTTGGCACTACGGTACACGCCCAAGTTCGAGCCTGCAAAGTTTTCGTTGATAGTTTTGAAACAAGAGCGTGTTGTCGTGCAGGCCTTGGCCTCAGGCAGCGGCTGCGCGCTGGGCTGGGCGTGCGGCTGGGAGGGCTCGTTCGCCCGCGCGGAGGGGCTGCAGGCGCACGGGCACGCGCGCGAGGCGTGCGCGCTGGGCGCGCGGCTGGCGCGCGAGCTGCTGGCGCGGCCGCCCGCGCTGGGCGCGGCGCTGGCGCTGGCGGGCGACCCGCGCCGCGCGCGCCGCCGCCACGCCACCGCGCCGCGCCTCTGCGCCGCCTCGCACCGCCTCTCCTGTCTGGCCTCCGCCACGCTCGCCAAGTGCGCCTTCCTCTGCACCGTGAGTACACTTACATTGAGCATATACTTATGTTATAGTCATACATTATTAGAATAGCTTGTGTAAATTCCTAATATATCTTTGATTGGCAATTAAAGTGCCCAGGTAAAAGAACTGTTATAAAAAAAAACTGGAATTAGCTATGAAGTTTATCAGAAAATAAATTTCTCAACGTTATGTTTTTTTACTTGCCACACGTTGAAGTTTCCCTGACATTACACAGGTATTGGCGGAATTCAGTGAACACCATGAATTAGCTTTCCGCGTCGGCCTATTCGCCTTAGAGATGGCTCGTCCACCAGCGAGTACTAAGGCTTTGGAAGTGAAACTTAATAATCAAGAGACGGAATTGGTAGCTCTATTGAAAAAGCTGCCAACTGGCGCTGAACAATTAGCTTTGGCCCGAGAGAAGGCTGAGCAACTTCGTGATGGTACATTGAGGTAAGAAGGCTACAAGATAAATGTACCTTCCATAGTTGAAATATGGTACATTTTATATACGACTATTCTTATTCTATAGGAACCGTGGACCGGCGCTATTACCTATAGCACTTGCAAGCTTCCTTTTCGATGTTCTCGTTTTATCCGCAACAGATAAAGAGAATAAACATCCCGTGAGTACTTTCCATTTTCCAGACATGTAAATCCCATTAAGAATGAAAACTGAATATTTAATATTTGTTTAATACAGGCAAGGTCCCCGAACGATGAGACTTTAGGATTTGAAGCCGCTGTAGCAGCCTTGGGATTGAAGGCTAACGTGTCTGAAGCAGAGCACCCGCTGCTGTGCGAGGGAACCCGCCGCCAGCGCGGGGAACTAGCGCTGACATTACTGTCATTCTACAAAGACGATCCCGTCAAACTAGCCAGGATTATGAATAAAGTAAGTTTCCCAACATTAAAAAAAAACAGCAATAACTAACTTTTTTTTTGTCTTTGATACTTGCTAATGGTTTTCTAGCCGAGTAAACCAACTGTACTGTACAAACTTACAAAGACTAAACCTCGTAAATGAAAAAGATTTTTCTCTGTTATAATAAAATACTAACGAAATATGGACATCCATAGCTCCTAGACCGCGAGATCCACCAGCTGACGAAGAGCCCGATGGTGAGCCTGTTCTACATGAACAACCCGCGGCTGGCGGCCTACCGCGCGGACGTGCCGCCCGCCTACCCGCACCCGCACCAGCCACACCACCCGCACTCCAGCAACGCTATGCCGCCACAGGTTTGTACGAAACGAGGTTCAAAGGTTCTATAACTTATAGACCTTAAGTCTTAATGATTCTGATTGTGAAGTGATTTCGAATTCGAAAAACAGAAACAAAGTGTGCCTCTCGGGAGGCTCTCTATCGAGCGTCATCGATAAGTAACGCGAGAGAGCAGCTTGCTTACTGCTTTCCTTTGCGTGGGAGAAAAAGGTTGTCAGACAAATTGGCGACGTCTCGCGTTACGAAATAGTTTACCCTCTCTTAAGAAGTTGTCACTTATACTCGTCTGTAAAGTTCGGCCACCATTTTATAATGTTTTTCTTCTCACAATCGTCGTCATGTCACAGACCACCTACAATTCCACGCGTTTTAATTCTTAACTGAATATCCTTTCAAATTGGCTGCACTCAAAATGTATCAGCCAAAGCAACAACTACATGTTGGTGCCGTAAAATCGCCATAAAATCTTTCGCCAGTCTGAATTTTTGATGACATAGCCATGCTATGAATGGCAGGGTAATGCCGATGACGATATTTTATATAATAAGAATAAAATGTATTTTTTGTATGTTTTACTATGTGTTGGTATTGGGTGGTTAAAAAACAAAACAGAATTAATTGAACGAGTTGCGATATTTTGGTATAAATAATATCGACTTATCTAAAGGATCAATAATCACAAACTGAAATATTAAAACCCCATAATTTAGATAGATATATAATCAGCACATAATATTCTACGTTGTGATGTCGATATTGCTTGTGTAGAAATATTTTTATAGATTCCTGAATATAATATGTGTGACGCTGTAACGCTTTAGACCCGAAGCACAGTTATAGTTAGTTCAGCGAAAGTCATTTTGCGACTGCTTTACAATATGATGTAGATTAGAAGTTCGCCGACTTGTAGTATTATGCGTTGTTCTATTGAAGCTATGCAATAGCGAAAGAACCGTAAATAAATCTTTGCAGGCTCATAGTGGTTTTCAATTGATTTGTAAGAACTTTTAGTAGTAAGATTTATTCGCACTGCGTGCTGACTATGAGTTGGATAGTATGCGAGTGTTTCGGGTCTGGCGTTCCGTCGCAACGGGCGAGAGCGAGGTGAGTGTCGCACGCCTAACGTTGTGCGATGGCGTGTGCAGGCGGCGGTCTGCCTGAGCGGGGACATGGAGCGGCTGGCCGTGTCGGAGGGCGGCGCGTCCCCGCCCGCGCACGCGCCGCACGCCGGGCACGCGGCGCACGCCGGGCACGCCGGGCACGTCGCGCACGCGCCGCACGCGCACGCGCAGCACGCGCCGCACCCCGCGCCGCACGCTTCCTCCTCGCACCCGCCTATGGCTCGCCCCAAGGACTCCAGGTTAACATGCTCCTCATATGCCAACACACCTTCAGTTACGACGATTTAAATGCGCTTTGTGTAATTAATTGTGTCGATTTCAGAGTGTACAGTTTTACATAACTGGGTGCATTTTTAACTAGTTTCAGAAATTACTTTTTTCTTCATTTTTATTGTATTCATAATTACGTAATTATTATACTTTATTAATGTGTAATGTCTGTGTATGTCAATATGAGTCGGTTTGGTGTGTCGTATTTAAATCGTATAATTAATCTGAAGGTGTGTGCCCAGCAATACAATGTCTCGTCAGGATAAGTGAATGAACGCAGTGTTAATGTCCCCGACATGTCCAGAAATGCCGAGGTCGCCATCCGACCGGCTATCGGCCCGCCACAGCAGCAACTTGCCGTATGTCGCGGTGGAGTTCGTCCTACAGACAATTCGTCCTACCCGCGCGTCTCACAATATGGGCGAGTTTAATAGGGAGCAATATGCGTATAGCACTATATTTTGTCCGTGGTGTCTACAATCACGCTTACATTAATACGTGTTGGCTAATATGTGAAATGTCCTGCTTTGAGTATTAGTTCGAGTATCTATGATATTTATTTGTGTAATTGTATCTCAAAATTTAAGTGTATTTTGATATAAAGCCTTCATTATGGCCAAGAGCTGTCTGATCTATTTTTTTTTTCTGGATATTTCACAAAGGATCTTCTTTGAAACTTTCAATAAAATAAGTTTGTGTTACAGATATAAGGGTAAGCGCATATACCCGTCGGTGCCGAACCAGCCGTCGGAAGCTTCTGCACACTTTATGTTCGAGCTGGCCAAGTCTGTGCTGTTTAAAGCCGGCGGGTCTTCAAGCACCAGCATGTTTACACAGCCCTCATGCGCGAGGGAGCATCATGGACCTCACAGGTAAAGATTATTGTGCCAAGATTCTTTTTTTTTTTGGGTTAGTTATTGAATGCTTAAGTTTTAAGGTTTTAAATGATAAATTTAATTGATAAAAGGATGACATGGGAGTAGATTAGTTAAGTTCTCTTTTTTTCACGTCTGAATTCAGCTCATGAAGAACATAATAAATGTTATCTTTCTCTTGCAGAGGATTACACATGGCAGCGTTTCAACTCGGCCTCTACGCTCTAGGCCTACATAACTGTGTTAGCGCGAACTGGCTCAGTCGTACCTATTCGTCCCACGTCAGTTGGATCACTGGCAAGTTTCACTAATATTTGCTTATAAATATTAACTTTATAAAACTTTTTTCAGTTTTACATAGTTTGTGACTTGTTTGGTATAATATTAAAATGCTATTACTTCTCTTAGGTCAAGCAATGGACATTGGCGCACCAGCCATATTGTTCCTCATAGATGCATGGGAGGGACATTTGACTCCTCCAGAGGCTGCTAGTATTGCTGATAAGGTAAGAAGCGAGTTCGCAGAGATACATTAAAATACATGGAATTATTTAAGTTAATGAACGTTGCGTATAAAGGCTAACCTTAAATAATGATTGGTATGTCCAGGCGTCCTCCGGGCGCGACGTGCCCACGGTCCGCGCGGCGGCGGAGCTGGCGCTGTCGGTGCTGCCGCACGCGCACGCGCTCAACTACAACGAGATCCAGCGCGCCGTGCTGCAGTGCAAGGAGCAGAGCGACGCCATGCTGGAGCGGGCCTGTCTCACCGTCGAGGCCGCCGCTAAAGGTACACATGCAATCAATCTTCTGTATTGCTAAAACATTTTTATTCTTCTGAATTTAAGGTAGACCCAGTCCAGAACAATGGAAGAAAGGGAGCGAAGAGTTGAGGCCTTTACTCTTTAGCAGTAAGGTAGTAGAAAAAAAAATACTGTTACATGTCTCGGTTAAGTCTGGGAATATTTCAGGTAGCTGTATTACAATGTTTTGGATTTTGGTTGGTATCATTAATGATTTCAATTCAAAAGTTTGGATGAAGAGAATATCAAGAAGGCCAAGACACAGATAATAATTACACCATGTTTCCCTAGGAGGTGGCGTGTACCCGGAAGTTCTATACACGGTGGCCCGCTACTGGCATGAGCTGTACCTGCGCCAGGCCAACGAGGAGTCGGAGCCGCTGCTGGACGAGCCGCAGTACCGCGCGCAGCCGCCGCCGCTCGCGCTCTCCGTGCCCTACCCTATACCATACTCCTTCACATACCATCCTTACCCGCCAACTATATACCAGCTGCCGGTGAGTCATTTCAACTTACGTAATAATTGAGTTTGAATTTATCTGTTTTATTCAGTTCGAAAGAATAATTCTATGTAAGACTTAATTTTTATCTTTAAGAAAGTATGTAACTTTATGAATTTTAAATTTCATAAATTTCATTTTGTTCAATTTAGGCAATTTTATCAATCTAACTCGCAACTCTTATGTTATTTGTATTATGACGTATACACAATGACTAATAAATTTGTTACTATTCGCTAGCCAATGATAAACGAGAATGGTTGTCAGTACGCGGGCGCGAGCGGCGCGCACCCTGGGCCGGGCTACGCGCTGCCGCCGTACTTCGTGCGCGGGCTGGTGGCGCCCGGCGCGCAGCACGGGCCGCACGCGCCGCTGCCGCCGCACGCCGCGCACGCGCAGCTGCCGCCGCTGCCGCAGCACGCGCAGCTGGCGCCGCACCCGGGGCTGGCGCCGCACGCGCCGCACCCGCAGCACGTCACGCACGCGCCGCCCCTCCAGGTCAACGCCACCGTGCATCAAGTTGTGAGTATTAGGGTACGTACACACATGCGGCCGCGAGCGACTCTCCCGCGCACCGCCGACTCGGACGGTGCGCGGGCGGCTCGTTTACAACACACTAACCTTCGCGTTAGCACATGTGTACGAAATTTTACTAACATAGTCTGTAGAAAAATTCTGTTAACGTTCGTTCAAAGTATAAGCTTACCGTAATTTATTTATTTCATTTTATAATACCTATATTCTTTCTGTTAGTCATAAGATACTAATCCATAGTCCCGTTTATACTATAGCACCCAGCGCCAATACCTCCACCAATGCCGGCGCCTCACACTGGAGTAGCAGGTGTACCAAGCCTGCCGACCATGTCGACCATGCCCAGTATGCCCGCTATGCCCAATATGCCAAACATGCAGAACATGTCTAACATGCCGAGCATGCCAAGCATGCCTAATATGCCCAGCATGCCTAACCTTCCGCCACTATCCGGCGTTCCAAATGTCAACACAGTTGCCAACGTTACCAACGGAATGCCCAATGGAATGGGAAACGGAATGGGAAATGGCATGGGTAACGGTATGGGAAACGGAATGGGAAATGGCATGGCTAACGGAATGGGAAACGGGATGGGTAATGGCATGGGAAACGCCATGGGAAATGGGATGGGGAACGGAATGGGAAACGGGATGGGTAATGGAATGGGTAACGCAATGGGCAACGGCATGGGCAATGGTATGAACACCGGCGTGGGAAACGGAGTGCAAGCGAACCAAGCGCCGCCCAACGTGAACCAGACGCAGCTGCGCCGCCTGCTGGCCGCCTACCGCGTCGGGATGCTGGCGCTCGAGACTCAAGCCCGCCGCGTGCATGACGACCGCCCGCAGAACAAGTTCGGCAGGTATGAGACTCATCTCGTGTTAGGTTCAACTTGGACTTGTTCAACTATCACCTTTGAATCGGTAGTTACTATTTGACAGTTTTAACAATCTACACTATATTTAACTGACTTTGACTATTTGTATTCGTTTTGGCTATGTCTAATCAATTTTATCAGCTGTAGCCCGCCAAGTGATGTAACCAGGTGATATATTCTCTATTCCAGTATTAGTTAGTAAATGCAATGTGCCCCAGAAATATAATCTCATTTTGGTGTTTATATCTACTTTAATGAAATATATATAATCTAACATAGTTCTTACATGCAACCATCGAATACTTCATTGTATGGTCAAATTGTATACTTGACGAAAACATGTAAGCTTTTTTATATTTGTCTTTGGCTTTGTTTGTCAGGACTTATGTGGAGTTGTGTAACGTGGGTGGCTGTATATTATAAAGTGCCTCGGAGCGCAGACGCAGTTCTCAGTAAACTCGGTATACAGTGTCACCGTCCGGCGTCCCTGGAAGCAGAGTTTGGGACTTCAACTTGTAACATCACATTATTTATATTGGTGTTCATTGTTGTATACAAGCATTACTTCCTTTTGTATATGCATTAGTTGTGAAATAAGTAGTATATAAATTCAAAATTAAGGTATTTACAGTATGGGTTCAAAGACGGCTAGAGTATAGGAACCTAATAGGTTATTATAGTGTTGAGTTAATATTATATTTTACAGTACCATGTAAATACTCTTAAATAACGACAAACGAGGTAAAAATTCAAGAGTTTTACATACATCATTAAAATCTGACTTAATTTACATAAGATGATATAGAGTCACGACGAGGTAACTTTACTAGCCTTTCTGAACACTCGTGTAACCCCGGGCCGTGTGTCAGGAACCCGCCGTACGGCGAGCACGTGAAGTGGCTGCTGCGCATCTCGAAGCGGCTGGGCGCGCAGTACCTGCACCAGTTCTGCGTGTGCGCCGTGAACTCCGTGGTGTCGCCCTTCGTGCTGTACGAGCTGTGCGTGGAGAGCGCGCACTGGCTGGCGCGCGGCGGCCCGCACCACCTCGTCATGCAGCATCTGCGGGGCACGCTGGCGCCGCTCGTGCAGAAGTGCCAGCAGATGTAACACTACTCTACTTATTACTACCCCAATACACTATTCGTTCTAATTATTACGCTTTAGTCTCTGACATATAGAAAAAAAACTAATAGATATTCGGATATTTGGATTTTGCTTACTTGATGAAGTTCTTTTGCATGTGACTTGATGTTTGTTAAATTCCATGCTGCGAGAGTCGTTCTAAACAATTAAATTACCTTATGTACATTCTTGGGAATATTTAAACTTTAAATTGTTATTAATCTCTACAAGACTTGGTCACTTTCGCACAACACTTACTACTGTCTACTTGAATTTGAAAAGGTCAAAAGTAACTAAAACCTTCACACAGGTACATCCAATGCATCCACCAGAAGCTCTACCACCTGACAACAGTGGAATATGAAGAGTTCGTGAGCATCGTGCTGTCAGCCCGCACCGCGTTCCAGCTCACGCCCGAAGGCAACACGCAGTTCAAAGAGTGGCTCGCCTCACTCCGCAGGTCTGTACCTCACTCGTTATGCTACACATCCCGCATTATACATGATGTGATGAAACTCTGAAGATGGTTTACTTACGCGAGCTTTTTGTGCTTGGATGAAAGAGTCGCGAAAGTAAATTGTTGTTATATTAGGGTCAATGATACAAATGAATTATAAGTAGCGGAGGAACTGCGTATGATATATAGGGTTAAGTCGAATAATGAATGATTTTCTTATAAATATTTATGTGTGCGTCTGAATATCTAAATAATATTTTTCGAAAATAAATTTAACGTGTGTAACAGGACACGTTTAAGATAAAATTACAGCTTTTAGAGTATTTCTTTAAACATAACTGAGGTTTCGAACCTACATCTCTGTATTGCACTAGATTGACGACGCCCTCATACTTGTCCTCCCTATTTAAAGGCAATTTGAGTTTTGTTACATCTTGTATGCTTTGCTTTTCTAACAAAATACGGCTGAATGATCAACGAGAATGGAGCTTTGATGTACATTGCTAAATTGACCACAATCAGCAGTATTTGCTTGTACTAATGTCATTATAATATAAAAAATAATCCCGGGTGGTGGTTCACTTGTCTTTAGATTTGTTTAAGGTTATTTTGAAGGAGTTGTGTGTCTACGTTGTTTATAAATTGTTTTGGTGAACACACTATTATGATGATATTAACATCAGGTACATAATATATCAATGTGTTGCTACAAGCAATCGATGTCGTAGAGTATCCCAAATTCAAAAGAAGACTCGTAACGAAATAAAGTTTGTAGTGAATACTTACAGATCAAAATCGTGCAAAAAGGATCTGTGGACGCAGCTGAATGCGGCGCTGCAAACGAACGGCAAATGACGTCGGCAGCCGATAGTTTGTAGAGTGCGGTGTTCCGCGCGCAAACTGTCACAACACAGGCGATGGCCGCGATATCGGCTCCTATACCATCTACATAATCTCTAACTATTATATAAATTATGTTATTTGTAATTTAAGTACATCCAACACCAACATTATCGAGAACAACTATCGATATTGACACTGTACTAAATGAATAACGAAATAACATGATTATTCTGCTTTTAATATTAAGCTAACTATACTTGGAGTTGATATTTTTGAGTTATATATCACGGATTTTAATGACGCGAGAATGTTGAAAAATTGTGAACATTCTAGCACATAAGCAACTCGGACATGAACAACTTGATTTGCGCGAGATGCGTATCGAAACTTAAATTACAAATAATATTACATGACTTGAGAAGAATGTACCTCTGTTAGTACAGTTACATTCTATTTCGAGGACATCGGTCTTAGTATGAACGAAATGTATGATGATCACAGAAAAATGTTGCTAACTCCCGAACTAATTTCGACATTACTATGATTACACTGTCCTTGTAGGATATATTTTCAATGCGTTTTTATTCCCGAGAAGGTGAGGAAACGTCTGTTTCTATGAGAATTACCGGTGGTTGAACACTTAGTATGTAATGTCTTGTATGAATTCACCTAACTGACATGAGAGGTAATTTCCAGCTCATATGAAGGTTGTGCTTCTAATAGTCTGACATTTGGTTGTTATCGGAGTTTTATTGTAAGAGAAATACATATTTTTGCAATTTTTTTGTCAGAGGAGGTTAGCAACATTTAATTCGTTTCTTCTCACCCGTGCAATGTCGTGTGGAGTTTTAACACTTTCATGTTAACAATCTATGTCTCATAATAATGTATACAAAACATTGCACAAATATAAAGGACTTTCATCTTTTCCGTGAATTTTGAAATATTCTTGACACTTAAACTAGTCAGTGGTTTTGAGGATCCGTATTTGGTATATCCGTGGGACTTCATAACTGTAGCTCATTTAGTTTTCATTCTTTGATTAGAGTTATTTTAGAAACCAATTTGATTTTAATATCTCTTACTGCGGGCGTCACTACGCTATCTAACCAGTCGAGTAACAGATATTAAATGATAACCATTTGATGAGAAATGTTATTAATAACGGAAACTTTACCCATATTTAATATTATTTGAGTCAACACGTTTCAGTTATTGTTAACATTTTTGCTTTTAGTTATTTCTATATGCTAGGTGGGCATTTGATTACATTAGAGAATTAACTATTTTCAAGTCTTCATGTGAACTCTGCAACTAAGTTTTCGCTTAGTGCAAGTGTGGACTCTGGATAATAGTCCAATCATGTCAGGTCTGGGAAGTCCACGTACAGCTGTTGGACTGTCATGGCTACTCGTAGTGTGGACACGTTTCTGTCGGGCTTCCAATCAACATCAAAAATTAAGGCGATAATTACTTAAATACAAATCAGTGTCCACTTAGCGGAATGTCGTGAAGATCTCTATCATTTTGTAAGCTTTTAGAAAATAATACGTCACTCATTTATTGTACGCGTTTTGTCGCTTTTTTAGTGTAATGTAATATGAGAGAATACTTTCTGTATCAGATGTGAGCGGTTTGGATTGCGGTGAATATGTTCGATGGTTTATTTAAGTATTAACTGCTCTATATGAACGTTTCGCTGACTATCCCGAGGACTGTATAGTTACGTACTGTTGTTCATTGTAAAGCGACTACAGTACTTACACTGTCTGTTTACTGAAACATAAGCACGATATTCTTAAGGCGGTCTCATTAGTGTAGTCGATTTATAAATATTAACTTTTTTGAAAGATAACTCTAAAATTTGTCATTATGTCAAACAATGGAGTTTCAAAATTAATAACAATAGTCCATGTTGTAATGTGAATTGGCTAAGGTTATTCAAATTGACCTAAGGAGGTCATTAGACTACAGAATAGTAGACAGAATGTAGGCGGTGACCGTGGATACACTATTTTTGATATTCTCTTGTCGGAATTTGCAGTTTCATGAATGTTTTAGTATAACGTCTTGCGAAGATAAATGTAGACGTGCGTTCGTAACTATAGTAACTTTATTTACACGTTTATATTATTATATACTTATATTGTAATGCATAGTAGTATGAGTTGAAAGCCTCTAAAATATATCGTGTATGACGCATAAGCTGGCAACAAAAGCGAAGCGCATTAATAGACGCCACTTGGTCAAAATACGTCATTACGTACTTGTGTGAAGCGATTACAAAACGGTGTAACTTTTCTATAGCTTACGCTAGTGTAGATCGCGTCTATCGATGATCAATTATATATACTGAACAACCGACCAAGTTGCAGATATTTGTGCCATTAGAACCCCACATTCCACAGTCAGATATAAAGTTACACAGTTCGCGGTATGGTGTAAGCGATGTGCATTATAAAAAAATATAAATGATAAGACACATCCTAATATAATTATATACATATTTTATAATTAATGTAAATTCTATATATCTTCCAACTTTGAAGCAATACTGATATATCATTTATAAATTTAAAAATAATATGAAATTTAGAAATTTATGATGTGTATAATTGGCAAAAGTAAGTGATTTGTGTCATACATTAAGGATAAATATATAAAGATAAATTTTATTATGGGACTGTTACGCCATTGGTTTCGCGTGTTCATCCGTTTGCGATGTATGAACGCTAGTGTAAATTGCTCAAACATTTAAGTGATACTGCATATGATTGACTTATCAACGCAGTGTCTGGGAAAAGTAATTTGGTAAAGTTTGTTGGGAAAGTGGCCGTTGGTTGTTGCTTACACTGCTTTCGTGTGAGCAACAAATTAATGATCAAGTGTATGGTAGCGCTTTCAAATTTCAAGACTTGGAAATCATGGAGCTTTCGAATTATATTACAATGGGTCAATTGAAACAAAAAAATGCGTAACTGCTGTTTTGCATGTTCACACCTTAACTGGTCATATGTTTGACTTGAATATATTCACACTATGATCGTGAATGTACCATGGAACATGCGACAAGTATCTACTAAAAATTTCGATGACTTCTTGCGGATTTTTTAACCCTTAATTATTGATCATGATATAATGCGCGAAGTGGAATGGAAAACAGAAAGATTTTATCAGAGGTAACGGAATATTATCAAATCTGACATTGGAATGTAATTTGTTGCCAGCCTTAGCATCGAGTAGGTTTAGTTCAATATTTAGATGTTTACGTGCATTGATTAAAGGTGTGGATGTTTCAGCATTCGGTAGATAGTAAATTTTTAGAATGCTAGTTAGGATAAATTGAAGTTCGTAACAATTTGGATCAAAGCAAAGGTTTATGATTTTACAGTCTCCATTGTATCGTAATTACAGAACGAATCAGAATGTGTGGTTGGATAGTGTTTCCTACATAGCTTCTCGTCAACTTCGGTAATCCTGTTAAGATTAACTTCTGCACAAAAGCTCTTGCTCGTTACCAACTCGTTAATAATGCACTTTGAGTTTTCAGTCGTATTTTAGTGTGATTGTGTTTTTAGGAAGAGTTTCGTACTGTCATATTTATTTAGATATAATTAGATTCAAGGAGATTGCACTGCGGAGATGCGGGAACATGTTTGTGCGGAAACTGTGACGTTTGTTTTCAGTACCGTTGTTTACAAAACACACTCATAGTGAGTTGCATTCGTAATCCATTGCAACTGCGTATCTCCGGAGTGCGCTTCCGCACGTCGCGTCCAATTTTATCTACTCAAACTCACATTATTTTAATAAATTTAATTTATTTTGACTACCTCGTTGTCCAGACTTAAAAATTAGAGTTTATGTAACGTCATTAGTTATACACCGTGGATGGTACCCGACTGTCTGTCGCTAAATGCGACTTTATTGTAGTAAATTATATTCTGTATTATTAATTTGCGTTGCGTTGATTTTTAAAAGACTGTAGAGTAGCTTCGCACTCTCGTAATAAGGCACTTCTCTATGTTTGTCGTAAGCTATATTCTTTCAACGCATTCACAATTAAATTTATAGTCACACACTTTTGGAAAGACATGAGTTTGTCTTAGAGACTTTGCCGTCCATAAATTAATTTGCAATTCTTTGAACTATCGTCTTTCGTTTATGACACTTTCCTACTAAGAATTAAAAATTACATAACAATTCAAATATTTATATTACAATATTGAAAAAATATAATAATCTAATATTGCTCTTCGGGCATTATTAACATTTTTTGGTATAGTTTAGTCGAAAAACATATTTCTTCTGCATCGGTATTAAGGAGTGCTTTGACACTTTAGTCTCAAAAAACTATTTTTACACTTTAAAGCGTATTTAAATGAAAAAAAAAGATTAAATATATCGTTAGTTCGGTAATTATAGTGTGTTAGAACGGAGCATATTTTAATTAGTCGTTTAATGCATGTTCATAGTTTTAATTCGCCCAGTGTGAGGCAGGCTCGCGAGGTGTTACATACGTGTTTTGGTACCCGATTGATTTGCAGTATCACATATCAGTTGAGTCGGACTCCGCTTCGGAACACGTCGATATCAGTATATTTCAACGATATCCAACATGTAAACGAGCATAATTTAATTAAATCACAATTAAATTATTGTAGCATTGGACATATAACGTTCTAAGTCATAGGCGTAATGTGGATTGGACATACACCAGATTGGATTGGGTGTCTCCTGAGCCAGCTCAGCATTCGCAGGCGCCGCGCCGCCAGTGCCTCGCTCCGATGCAACACGCGGAGTAGCCGTGTGGTTAGGTTTAGTGCCGCTCGTATGTCTTGTCCACAGTTGGTCTGCAACTCTAGTGGTAGGGCACAATTAGTAGCGCATAAAGATAGTTCAGGATCGTGGTCAATGGGTCGTTAGCTGCACTTGTATTGAGTTTTGTTCTTTAATACTCATGGCAATGTATGCGTGTCGAACTACGTCACATCACAAGTCAGTTAGAGGTATAGAGGGTATTCAGCCTAGCAAGTTTGTTTAGTTCTATATCGAAGATGCATAATTATTTTATACATCTGGATTTGTAGTTTAATTAATGCACTTTGTAAGTGTGGTGTCTCCGCCTATTAAAATATTTAACCATTTACAGAGTTCGAATGGCTACTTATTAGTGTACGTAATAAATTTATATAATGATATTTTAATTGTTCGTATCGCATATTTACTTATTTGAAAAATGTAGTATCAACACAAAGAATGTCATTGATAGTATATCTCTTCTTGAACGGGTTCAGAGTACTTATATAATTTCGAATAACATAAGCGACAGGTTGATGTCTATTTGTTGGTGCACAAATATTTATCTTTGGCTTGAGTGCATTGACTTGACATCATTTTTAAAACTATATCTATTGAATGTCATTCTTTGTTGTGTTCCTATGCGTTTCAATGCAATAACACGGCCGAACAGTGAAAAGGAAAAGTATCCTTGTGTAATATCGTTCAGCTCGTACATATAAAGAATTCTTTGCAAATTATTATTAAAACGAACTGTATAATTTTTGTGCCACGATCGATTCCAAAACTGTCCGCCATGTTAACTTGCAGGACGTAAGACTGACAAGAACATTGAAATAGTCGAAAATGGAGTCTTAAATGTAACCCAGGGTGTCTGGAAACGATGCTTTTGCCACGTATCGTAAGTTTTGTCTGGTTGGGATTTGCTTAGGTATTCGTTTTACGATGTATATGAAAAGTATTGTTTTATGACATCCTGTATAATATAGAAAGTGCCCATACATATAGTATTTATTAAATATATAGCACTAGACATTTTGCTCCGTTGTCGCAGAAGGTTGTAATTATAAAAGTATAGTTAATATTAATTAGTAAAATGATAGACTGTTTTGCACGATTTCTGGTTTAACCGTGTCATGTCTTGTTCACGTCACTCTCATACCAACAGACATTGAAGGAACACTTTGTGATAACAAGGTTCAAGTTTGCAGTCTGCTGGTTGCATGTCAATCAACCTTTCTATATTCGGTACATTACATAACTTGCAATTTATCCCTCTATAGTGAACTGTATGTTTCTACTCCGACTCGAAATATTTTGACTCTAGAACGTTTTATTACTTTTACGATTACACTATAAGTCTTTTGGCGACATATTTGAAGTAATATTATTTAATTATTCAATATACTTATCTATACTAAGACATGTGTTTTTTATTTGTAGATATTAGCACCCTATCTTACACTTTAACAATCACATACAAAGACAGGACTATCATCACCGCTTAAAGTTATATTGTTGCAGATGAGAAAGAAGGTCGTTTATCTACGCCGTACCTATAGAGCGCTGTCACGCTAAAGTGATGATAGGCCCTCAGGACATAAATATAAGTAAACTAGGCATACACCATCATCATCATCAACCTAGCCTTTTCCAACTATGTTGGGGTCGGCTTCCATTGTAATGGGATCCAGCCAAGGACCTACCAGTGTTTTACAAGGAGTGACTGCCTATCTGACCTCCTTAGTGAAGCAGCAATAAAGTACACTCAGGTCCTTACCAAGTGCCCTATTTCCTATTCTTATGTATTCTCTCGACCTTTTATTCTAGTGCTTCACTTCCTGGATATTTGAACCTTGAAATGCAAAGTGCATTATTAGTAATCAGATAGTCAAGTGTAAACGGAAGTCTATGCAGTAATGATTTGTTTATATTAGTATTATGTTGCAAAGATAAACGCTTACAATGTTGTGTTCTATTACTTGAAACGTGAGTAAGATATATATCTAATTTGTGAACATAATTGAAAATGGGCTTACGAATTGAAATATGTTCTTTTGCTTTTGTTCTAAACGTACAAACAACGTTACCTTGTATCTTTTGTAGGCCTTTGACGCACTGGTCTGCGATTTTATCAGCCTTTAAGTTAATTTATCAAATTGTCCTTGCGAATTATTGTCGGATTAAAAAACTTTATATGTAGGATTTATGGAGTGGGTAGTTATGACCATAGGTTTCTCAAATAGGACTGTGTACATAATATATTTTCCAGGCCGACAGTATTTACAGTACTTCTTTGTCTTACAAGAAACAAGTACCAAATTGAAACGAATTCGACAAGAATAACTCTATGGAAACTAGAAAAATATGATGTTCCGAAACTATTAAGCAGATTGGAGCATGCTGAAAGAAAAGAGTGAATAAGTGAGGAACTATTCATCCCCAAGTACACATATGGAAATTTAATTACAGATGTTTTGTAGAAATACTCGAGACAATGAGTACGAACGAACAATGCGATGAATGGTTACGAAGTGAACGCCATGTTGGGTTTGAACCAAGCAGAAACATCCTGCCCAGTTCTCCAGGAAAGACAAACATTTCCAATCCAAACAACAATTGTTTTGCACGGAAACAACCCGTTAAATGTTAAGAACACATGCGGCTGTTCGTCAAGCAACTTGTTCCACTCCATCAAAAGATTTACCTACACTTTTGAGTATCGTTATGTAATTGAAAAGACAAATATAATTATGTCTGCAAGACGTCATTATTTAGATAAGCGAGTGATAGTAAATTGAAGAAAAACTTATCGGTTTTATGGTGTGCAACCAACGGTGGAAAAACTCGCTAACCCATTTTACTTTGGAAAGGTAAACTATTTTTTATCTGTAATTGTCATAGCTTTAAATAGATACAGCATTTACCTAGTGACCTACAGCGCAGACTAGACTGATGGAGAAAAAATACATTCATTGTTCATAAGGAAACGTACCTATCATTGAAATGGGATTACAGTGTCGTTTTCTATTATTCGAATCGGCAAAATAATCGCCTTAGTTTTCACAGCTAGTTATTTAGCCTCTTATTATTCGATATCGATTATTATGCCTCTGTAAAACGGGTGTTTACTTGTGACTACTTATAATCTACATAGGTATTTAATAAATCGGTACACTTGTTCTAAAAACAAAACCCGCTACGGAAGTCTAATTATTTATAGTCGTAATCTAAATATAACCTTTAAAAAGATAAAAAAAATGTAATCAAAAATACAGGTCAAATGGTATACCTACTTACCTATCGCTTAATTATATTTTTATCAACGGCATAAGGGCACGTTACACTAGGTGACAAATTTACGGAAATTTACTATTTTTCAGTATTGTCTGAAAAATCAGGAAACCAAGGTAACCGTAACTTAAAGCGGCTCTAAAAAAACTGACGCCGGTCTGTGCCGTGAAGTGTCTTCGTTCCCGCGATTGCAACAATCTCTTTAATTATGAATTTATTATTAAGAATATGAGCTCCTTCAGATAATTTTTATGGTGGTTTTCAACGGAAATAGAGTGCAACCAATCAGTAAGTTGCGCTATAGTTTTAATGATTTTAATTTGTTAAAAGTTTGCTGTTAATAGCGCGTTTTCCAAAAATACGCGGGCAAAGTCACGGTCAAAAGCTAGAATATTTTGGTAGACAACAAAATCAACTGTTTCTTAGTTGTATCAATTCTTAAGTTGAGATAGTGACGTTAAACAGCGCGGGCGCGGCGGCTGCGTGTCGACCATTTGGCCGCATGGTATCCACGGCCGCCGGCGTGATTCACACGTGCGCGTGCGCACTGACGGACCGTCAGCAGAACAAACACACTTTTTATCTCATATAAACACTGGCTTGATTGCTTTCCAATGTAATGTTGTCATGTTTGCTGAATTCGAGCGCATTGACATATCGGATAACGCTTGTAAAGGTGATCTGTTTTTCTTTTAAATTGAAATTGAAATTTGATTGTGGTTTTAGAATCAGTAACCACCAACTACTTTGAAATTGCGTACAATATTAGGTAGGTGTTACTGACAAAGTGTCAATTATTTAGCGCATAAACGTGTTATTATTATTGTTTTCGCGATCAAAATTGATTCACGCGTAAACATCGAAAACCAAAATTTACGGGACCGACAGAATTTGTTCATGTTAAATATATATATTTTTCAGTATAAATACAAACTTAATATTGCTTCAGTACTTGCGTTAATTAATACTGTTAAGTTGTCTCGTGACGAACGTCATAAGTATCTCGATCTATGCGGTTTTCATATGATAAAATAAATAATGTCAATTAAACAGAGATTACACAATAACCAAGTCAATTTGATATCAATTCCATGCGGGTTGATAACAACCAAGTATTCGTATTATTTAATACGGTGCCAATATCAATAAATTATTAAATAAGTACATATCTTTCTAAGTATAAAATGTGGGGAAATTTATTTTTGTGAAGTTGACAGTGGCAATTAGACTTCTTTAAGAAAAAAAGTAAGATCAAGGGCGGTCGAAATTGTAGCCAATAAAGATTTCTGTTGCAATAAATTGGTCACTCGGCTTTTTGTATCAACCTGATCAACAAATAATTTGCAGTAATAATTTATAATAGAGATAAGTTGATCTTTAAATAGACACAGCGGGTTAAAAAGAACGGCTATACACTATAGTTAGTATTATAAATTAATATTTTTTTGCAGGTCTCCTTGAATCCACTGTGGACTGTGTTTTTCATGAAAACCGACGAATAAAAAGTTTCAATTAGTGGCGTGAGCAGTGGGAACCAGGCTTCAAAGTAACATAGGTAAGAAGTCATGTTTTTATGTTATGTTTTAATAATAACCCCACATACCCCAATACGAAAATAAACTTCTATATAATTTAGATTTTTCACCCAGGCAGCAGCTGATAAACTAGGTCATTTTCATGTTGATGATGGGATCGTATAAGTAAAATACTTATTAGTTGTAGTTAGTACTCTATTCCGTATTTTTGCAAGGATCAATTTGAAATATCTATTAAACTATATCTTAGGGAACCAAGCCCCTGTACATATCACGTAAATAGTTTATTTACATAAATAATTAAACTAATACACCCACTTATTTATGTTCATTGACGTGACATTATTTACTGACGTATTACATGCATTGTGCAAATAATATGACAAAGTACTGAAAGTACAATAATAAGCCGCATATGCTATTTACTGTAAGCAATCATTATCTAAAACGGGATTGAAAATATTTGACGCGACTCAACTGCTTTCACTTAAGGGTTTTTCATTGGGAATTGCCCGACACATACGCTTGTCATTACAATTCCGATCAGCCAGGGTCTACGAAACTAAGAAATACCACCGAAACACTTAGCATGGTTTTTCCCAGGGGAAACGATCGAGTGCCTTGGAACGCGAAACGATATTAATCGGAACTAGTAAAAATGAGGAGTAAGAATAAATATATACAATCACGTAGAGTTGTTCACAGATTTAATGATGTTCGAGAAGTTAGGTTTATTTTTGCATCCTCCGTATGCGGTTTTTGGGTGGTCCATGCTTGCTTCCTCAGTTCAAGTCTTATCGGCCTATTTGTAACAAAGTGGTGAATGTCGAAACTGTTCCCAAATTGGTGGTTAAGGTTCCTTCAACTGACTTTAATACCACATTACTGATGAGCCCATAATTATTATCCACTGATATTTTTTTGCCGTTAAAAACGTCCAAAGCTATGCATCACTAGTGGGAATATATTAATATGGGTTGTAGTGTTGTTTACACAAAAAGAAATACACATACCTATATTTTTCCTATCGGTTCCTATAAACTTGTTTATATGTTTTTGAACAATGTGCAAATAACAGATGATTGGCAATTGCTTGAAGCAATTGACTCGATTGCGCACTCAATAAGTTGTTTGTTCTATATAGGTTTCATTTATAACATCGTATGGTCTAATTAAATCTAAACGACCAGTGTTTTCATTGAATGGACCGTTTATGTAAAGAGTTTACTATACGGTCATAACATTTAAATGCATGTTGTAGAGAAACGTGCAGAAAATTCCAGTCTTTACAAGTAATTTACAGAAAACTTATATTTCAATGATTTTATTGAGACTAATAATTTTGAACATTATGTAATTTTGTTCAGCCAAATATTTATATACACATTAGCAATAATCGGATTGATCGTTAAGTTTCTCAGGATTCGTTAAACGTTATTGGAATTAAGATAGGAATGTAGGGAAACCTTAATAAGAGACCATTAAGTAATGATGGCCTATTTTCTTAATTGGTAATTTAATCTGCGGACAAACGTCAGCGTATTTACATTTCCACTAAAAAAAAAAATGAATAGTATAAAAGAAGTCAGAAACGTGCATCTATTTATTCCCTATCTTAATTTTTTACCGTAAATAATCCTTGAAGTTATCCATTTTCGCCATTTTCAAATAAACACTCTGTTTAATGAAAAAACACCATAAATAAAAAACTTGAGTACGAAAAAAAACGCGCGTTAAAAATCCATTTCACCTTCTCATTTCCGTTAACACCACCGCAAGGGGACGTTAATCAAATATTTTAAGCTAGAGCGTATTTTTAAAACACTCTGTATAAGAAAATTAACGTGTAGGTGGAAAATGCCTGAAGGTAACTTTTCCATACGAATACGTGTTTGCTTAAGTAATGTTAAACATATATTACTTAACTACCACTACGTATAGGTATCGCTGTTACGTCGCACTATCTACAGACTCCAATCTATTTTTAATACAGATGAGTAAGGTTGGAAAAACAATCTATTATTATCATTAAAGGTTATTAGTTTCATTCCATTATTAATAATAAGCTATTACACTGACTTATAAAGGCTACTTTGTTTCTCATTAAATGAGCATTGGTATTGAAAACATCTCGGAAAATGTTCATGTGGATATAACATTACTCTGCAGTGAGAAAGTATGAGGTTCCTACAGGATTTTTTTCTACCAATATCTAACCTATAATCTATACTATTATATAAAGCTGAAGTTTGTTAGTTTGTTTGTTTGAACGCGCTAATCTCGGGAACTACTGGTTCAAATTCTGGAAAAAATCTTTTGTGTTGGTTGTGCAACGGAAAATGTGGCAAAACGGGGAAAGATATTCATCTACGAGGGCTTCCGTTCCAAAATTCCTAACTTTATCTTCAAACCACGCGGACGAGGTCGCGGGCAAAAGCTAGTCACAAAATATGCATCAATCTTATATGTTTCCTATTGATTTCGTTTGTACACTTATCTATATTAGTATAGGATTCAACACGTATCTACAACCAACAACCAAATTGAGGCCGCTGCTGGTAACATAGCAACAATACACGAGCCAGACTGATTACGAATTAAATACATTTTCATTGTTTTGTTCAGTCATATAAAAAGATGAATTTATGAAGAGTACTCGTAATGCCGTCCACACGTGTTATATTACACGGTGGATACACGTTACGTTCTTTAAATTAGGTTTAAGTTTCAAAGATTTTTTGGAGACGTCTTCTACAACTGCTGTTTGTCCCTCATGACAATCCATGAGATGATGTGGTAAAGACGACCCTCGAAACCTAGAAGAAGAAACAACACTGTCTCTACTTTAATTTTATCACTAGGTACTTATTACTACTTACACATACTTTAAGGGAAAATACGTTAAAAGCAATTTATGATATCAGAGAACTATAATGAGACGCAATGCGAAGTCATTGATTATAAAGATTCTAATTTACAATAAATCTAATCAGATAATGTTTATTATTTTTCAATCGATTTGTATCTAAACGATAATTACTGCAATTTTCAGATGGTTATATTGATTGTTGTCACTTTGACTTTATCCGGATCCGTATTTTTTGCGCTATCAGCTCAGTGACGTACAGTTGCATTTTTCGACATTCCTTTGTTTTTTATCAATGCAGATTTTATGGCAAGTTTCCACAAAAATAACGTATTTATTCATAATAACTGCAAAACAAACTCATGTGTTTGTTACCCTATGACGACTTAACAGTTAGACCAATTTTGATGAACTTATAATCATATACATTGAAATCCTAAGATAACTGTTTTCTGTAATATCCGACGTCCACGGGTGAAACTGCGGGCAATAGCTAGGCTTAATTCAAATATTGATGTGCGTCAAATAAGCCCAGATAGGCGTGTTTTCGTACAGATAATACCATATTTTTATTACATCCAACTATAGCAGTGATAGTTAAATCTATGTAGATTTAATAGCAAGATATTAGCAGATCATTATTTTCTTTTTATAGAATGGAATTGTTCTTAGTTTGTGAGTGTACCTATACTATGGATATGTCGTCTATGGCACATCTAACTGTTGTGATTATTACGGCTTAGACAGAATCGAAACCATATAACCTCACTTTTTTTTTCCGCGTTTATTTTAATTCTTTCAAAGTATCGATGGAGTTTTAGTCGTTTTTTTCTCTCTAGAAATGAAATTTTAGATTGAAGCAGTAACGGCCTACCTGAAAAAGAGTCTTGATTTGGATGTTACTAAATAGCTGTAGGATCTCTTCTCCTAATTGAATTAAAGTATATACCTAATTAATTGGCATACGAAAGACAATTAGAATAGATTTTCACTGTAATTAACTATCTTTAGTACGCCAAACGAGCTATTACTAATTATTACTAACGAGTTCTTTAGAAATTTATATTAAACATTTTAAGTGAAACTTAAAGTACTTAACTTCGCTAATTGGTAATGGGGAATTCAAACAGAAACAATTTTTGAGTCCTATGTATACTTAGATACTACTAGGGAGTTTGAAAATAAAGCATAGGGGCATAAATAAAGCATACCTAAACGTAAAATTTACCATTTGTGCAATGTGTTACTATATTACTTATTTTACACTAATTATTTATTTAAGAATTCAGCAAAAATGCAAGTTGTCGTCGCCTTAAATGCTCATGCGCTCGTCCTATGGTAGCGTGACGCCGGCCGCGTGGTCTGTGACTTTTGTCATCATGTACCCTTATCTCACGTTACTACATAGATAATACGAGCGATTTTGTTTTCATTGGCTGCGCGGAGGGCGTGCGAGCCTCCGCCTGCCGCTATAAATTCGACAAATATTAAAATAGTTGTTACATTGCTGCGCCGGCGCCGCGCGTGACGCGTCACGTTTACATTATCACCTTCCAATAATATAAACAATAGTTTATTTCTTTTTAGTTTATTTTTTAAGGTAAGTTGAACTATTCAATTCATTTGTTTTGATGAATTTGATAGTTCGATTTTTCGTGTTTAGTGATTTTTGTTTAGTCTAAATTAGTTTATATTGTGTTTTTAATCGGTATATCATATAAGACCAGTTATTCACTGAAATTTATAATTTGGAATTCGTTGGGTAAAATATAGGTAATTAAAAATTAAAGTTATATAACTTTCTTTTCAAAAATTCCGTACACCTCTTGACTGCAACTCTTGATGAAGGAGTTGACACGACAATATTGACACTAGGTGTACCTAGATTTTGACTCAGTATAGATAAATATAGGTCGTACGTTCCTCATCTTGCTCATTCGCAGAGGCCGTCTAATAAGTGTAAAGACATTACCTGTAACGTACATCGTCTTCGCTGCCAAGACGCGAACATTGTTCAGAAATAATCGTGTAGTGTATGACTACAATGTCACAGTGTTAACAACTGATATTTTGGTGTTATTGTACTTCATATTAATATTTTTCTTTTCAGATAAAACAAGTTTTTGCAGAATAAATAAAATGGCCTACCTACAGTCTATGCCCAAATCTGAAACCATCAGAATACGCGAGAAACATGTTGGGTAAGTGTTACCAATTACTTACTATTTGTATTTCAATTAATGCTATTTACAATATGACTTTAAAAATTTAAAGTTTATTATCTCGTCATTTTATTTTCAACCGTCCTAAAAAAGGTTCTTTTTTCGGAGTGTGACTTAAAACTTCGGACTGGATAAATCGATTTTGTTGATTTTTTTTTAATTGTACGTAAAATAGCTACCATAATTTGGTCTTATAAAAAAATCATCAAGTTGGAACCAGTAGTGTTTTTGTTGAACACAAAAACAAAACAATATTATTTAAAATCATATATCCGCTTTACCAAAATAACTGTACATATAGATTCCACTAATAATGCATTTTGTCCACAGAGCCGCGTGCCAACTTTTCTTCCGTTCATCACCATTAAAGATAGTTCGGGGAATCGCTCAGTACATGTACGATGAAACTGGCGAGAGATACCTCGATTGCATCAACAATGTTGCACATGGTAAGTCGTAGTTTATACATAAAACATTACGAGATAAGCTTAATGAGGAATGTTGTATTAATTGTTAATGAACGGGATAACTAAAGGGTAAAGGGCTCTGATAATGCATCGTGATATCAGTCTTCATTCTGTCGATAGTAGGCAGTGCATGTGCTTCTCGTATTTATCAACAAACGCTACATTTTAACTTGTGGTTATAAAATGTTGCTATATCTAGGATACTGCACCCAAAGGGGAGAAACGGAACCCTAGCTATCTGTTTATGCGTTTGTAATCGGGCATTGAACTGTGAAAGACAGTTAAAATTTTCACAGATGATGGTTTTTGTTACCACTTAAAAATATAATCGGGGTTAGGTAGAGATATTATAAATAAAATAAAAAAATAAAATGCGGACAACATCACATACATTGTTCTGAACCCAAAGTAAGTTGCTAAAGCACTTGTGTTATGGAATTCAGATACAACGAAGGTACCACAAACACCCAGACCCGAGACAATTATATCAATTATTTTTTTTAGTATCTTTCTTAAGGATCCCTCAGTGTGATGAATCCGTATCACACTTGATTAGTCTAGACTAGACTAGTTCTCTTACTTAATATCTCGTTTAATTTAGGAAATAGACCCAATAAGATTGTTCCTCCTATATTTTATGATATTATTTACCGTTCGTGTAAAATCAATTAGTACAAATATTCGACAGACCACGAGAGTAAATCACATTAAGTAAACATGTCTGTGACCACTAAACGCATTGGACACAGTTTATCTTAATTGTCATTTGGAGTATAATAAGTGTGGAAAAAGCGAAGACAGTCGAAAACTAATTATAAATAGTGATAAGAAAATTAATCGGTACCTATAATGATGAAAAAGATTTGAAAGTGGTCGAAGTCGGTAAGATGTTATCGCAAACAGTTGCGCTATAAATATCAAAGTGTTTAGTAAACACGGATCGATATAGATTGGAGATGACTTCCCTGACCTTCCTCATATTATTATAATGTCGCTTTGAAACATTTATCTGTAATGATAAACCCTTTCCAAGTGACTTTCCTTGGTTTATCTGACAGGTCACTCGTATTATTCCGAATAACATACTCAATACGTTTATTGCATTCCACAATGTGAACTTAAGTGGTAGGTACACAAAATACATTAGAGCATTGTGGGCCCTGTCGGGCATAACAAAAATAAGAATTTGTAGGAGGCCTATTTATAACATTTTCAGTTTTATAATTAGTAATTATATAGGTAAATATTTTTTACAATTCTTATCTATATTTGGTTTTGGTATTCATATCTAAATTTCTATGAATTTAAATTATATACAATACACGTGCTTTTGTGGTCTATGGAAAGTAGACGGAAAGGCCACAGGAAATCGCCTAAGATCGTTCAATCCCGTTTTATCAGACGCACTGAAAACAGATTCTTCCGATGGTCATAGATTCGCAGTTCTATCATATTAGAGCCTAGATCTGGTTATCAACTAAATCAAAGGTTTTCTTTTACAGTTGGCCATTGTCACCCACACGTGGTGGAGGCTGGACGCAATCAAATGTCCCTAATATCAACTAACAACCGCTACCTTCACGACGAACTAGTGATCCTAGCCGAGAGGCTCGTCAAGACCTTGCCGGAGCCTCTGTCCGTCTGTTTCTTTGTGAACTCCGGTTCGGAAGCTAACGATCTCGCGCTAAGACTCGCCAGGATCCACACCAAGAACAAGGATGTCATTACCTTAGACCAGTAAGTTTCTTATGATGATATAAGTCCATTCTCTTGCGGGGTTAGGGTTTCGGGCACTTCTTGGGTCAAGATTACAGATAATACAGTCAAACTGCTTAAAAAATTGTGTCCGATGTATCTTTTTGCTAATATGCCTGGAACACTTGTCTGGGTATCGTGACGTAGACCCCCGTTTTTTGTCGTTACTTCGAGCTCTTCGAAGTGTTATTAGGGTGCTACTAGCGCCTGTTTGTTACAGCGCGTATCATGGCCATCTTACGTCTATGATTGATGTGTCTCCCTACAAATTTAACCTACCCGGAGGTCCAGAGAAGCCGGAATGGGTTCATGTGGTAAGTTGTACATATTGACTGGGTTGCACACGGTTGTAGTTGTATTAGTTTATTGGCACACATTGTCTGCCCCTTATCGCCAAACTATATTTGGAAGCTAGAGTAATCTTTGCACTTAAGCTGATAACAATAATATCTCTCCTCGATTTTTAACGTAATTACATAACTAAATCTAATTAAACTTCTTATCATATTGTTAATCTGTACAAGGATAAGAAGCCTGCTTTATAATCATATCTAATTTATCCTACCAGTTATGGCACAAATGTTGTCAAAAAGTACTTTTAATGTCAAGAGAATTTTATACGTCAGTAAAAACTTTAAGTTGTAAAATTAGCATCATGAAGAACATCATGTAGTATATTACTGCCTCCAAGCGTTACGGAGTAAGAAATCTTATGAGCGTAGCATTATGGATTAAAATTGAATATCAAAAATTAACATTAATGGAGCATAGTTCTTAATATTCAATTGTTTCACCAGGCACCCGTCCCAGATGTGTACAGAGGGAAATACGTTTACCCTAACGACTCCCTGAATGAAGAGGAGTTAGGGAAACTTTACGCTAGTGAAGTTGGCAAGATCTGTAAAGAGAGTAAGAGAAAAAATGGCGGCGTTTGTGCGTTCATCGCGGAGAGCTTGCAAAGTTGCGGAGGCCAAATCATTCCGCCCGAGGGTTACTTTAAAGAAGTTTACCAGTAAGTATTTTAAAAGACTGATAGAAATTTGTAATTGTTTTACGGGTAAATACGACCGGCGTTATTATTAGCGATCGATTCTAATTAAAGCATCGACTAATTATTTCTTAATATGACACTTCGAGGTTGGGTAAATGAATATAAAATTGAAATCAATTATAATAATTGCTAATTACATTATCCTTTTCAACGATTCATATTTTTTGTGCATTTTGGTGACAGTAGGTATCTAATGATTTTCCTTTTGCTTACAAGGTGATTTCCCGTTGTTGGTATTTTTTAAGATCCAGCAATTTTTTATTTATTGCAGGCGAGAACTTGTCGACCATATCGAACAATAAATTCAAATAATTGTTCGTGTATTGGCCTTGTGCGCTATTTGCTAGTCGTTACGCTCGAGTTTATAGATAAACATTTACAGTTGCTTCGAAAACAATATTATTTAATACTATACTATAGGTATCTATTTCTAATTTAAGGGTAAGACATACTTTAAAATTAGAATGTTTATTTAACTATCACTATTTTGAAAAACAAAACATACGCCTTGCCCTTAACATTTTGACTAAAGAATTTTGCAATGTCCATTAATATTGAAATAATTATTTTTTCAGACATGTCCGCGAAGCCGATGGTGTGTGCATTGCCGACGAAGTCCAGGTCGGTTTCGGTCGCGTGGGCACCCACATGTGGGCATTCGAGACCCAGGACGTCATTCCTGATATTGTGACCATGGGCAAGCCGATGGGCAATGGCCACCCAGTAGCGGCTGTGGTCACAACACCAGAAATCGCTAAGAGCTTCGCTGATACTGGAGTGGAATACTTTAATACGGTAAATATCAGTAAATAGCATCTATTATTGCTCTTGACATCTCCACTACAATTATGATATTTGAGTTTCGCTAGTAGATGTTATATCATATAGACATATAGATAAGTAAAATGCGAACATGTTATGGTTAATTAAAGTCAGTAAAATCTATACAAGTATCCGCTTTAAAGTTATTGATTCTGATTTTTACTAAGTGTGTTAAGTTAAATTGGATCTAAATATTAAAAAAATATGTTAGCTACCTTTATTCTTCTATCTATCATACATGATACAAAACTCAAGCTTTAAAAATAATTAACACCTTTTTAAAATTCCAGTACGGTGGCAACCCAGTCTCCTGCGCAATCGCAAACGCGGTTCTCGACGTCATCGAAGAAGAACGTCTGATGGAGCGAGCTCACCGCGTCGGCAACCACTTACTGAGCCGCTGTGAGCAGCTGAAGCATAAGCACAGTCTGGTTGGCGATGTGAGGGGCAAAGGTCTGTTTGTGGGAGTCGAGCTAGTGACCGACAGGGAGACCAGGACGCCAGCCACGGCGGAGGCGAAGCATGTTGTAAATAGGTAGGTTATTGAACTGCTCAATTCTTGCTACTCGATAAAGAGGGTACCTTACTTTTTTTTGCTATAAGGTGTGCTGGTTTATAGTTTAAAGGGGAAGTTATTTTGTAGTAGGGGAATCTGTAGGCATGCAACAAGATATTGTTTGAAAATATGTTTTACAATTTGACGTATAAAAAGAAATGTTTATTACTTTTATTGAAATATTTGTTTGCGATAAAACTGTATCGGATGGTTTTTCAATCGACAATCTGTTATTTATATTTATTATTGAAATTGAACAAGTTTTAACGTACCATATCTAAGTATCTTATATTCAGAATTCACATGATTCAAAATACCTACTTAGTAATATTATCAACATCTTAAATATGTAAACATAATCAATTATTACCTGGGTGATTCTCAGGAAAAAAGTATCACAAATTAAGAACATCATTATCCTCACCACATTTTTCATACTGCAGATTGCTAGATTTAATATTATTTCTATCTAAGCTTGTAAAGTACTACGGCTATTACTAGATGAAGTAAGAATTAAAACATTTTAAGCATCATAGTGAAGTGAACCAGTTGGTGAGGATAATGATATAACCTTAACTAGTGTATTTTTTCCGAAGAATCACCCACCTACTAAAATGCCTTCATACGAAATAAGTACTAAAATATATCATCTTGTCTAACTCAACAAACAATATTGTTTCCAGAATGAGGGAAGAAAAGATCTTGATAAGCCGCGACGGGCCTGACAGTAACGTGTTGAAGTTTAAGCCACCTATGGTGTTCTCGACGCAAGACGCTGACAGGCTCGTCGACACCTTAGATAGGGTGTTAGCAGAGCTTGATGGTACGAGAACCTCCATCAAGTTGCAGGTAATTATCCTTTATTTATTTAATTCGCTGTATTTGTTGAGATATTCAGAACAAAGAATGTTGAATTGCATTTTGAAATTCCTATGTTGGAACAAATAATATTATAAAACGAAAGGCTAAAAGATTTTTGGGTGTTAACTGTTAGTCTAACTTGAGCATTAGACCTAGTTAAGAATTGGCAAAATTGTTTTTGCTACCTTTGTTTAATTTTAATCGAAGGAATATTATCAGTGAACACTATCTTTAATTAAGTACTAGCTACAGCTATTTTAAACGTTTCTATACGATATCTTATTTTAGAATACAATACAATGCTATTATTAATTTTTTAAACAGGTTCTGGTCACACCTCTGGAAGAAAACAACGACGCCAGTATAAGTGCGAGTGTTCAACAGAGCATCAAAAGCACGTGACCATAACAAGAATACAACTAAGTTATAAGTATTAATCGAATATTAAGGCTGTAAATATAGATATTAACATACATAGACCTAAGTTACTGATACTTAAATAAGATACAATGCAATACTATTTTGTAAGAAAATAAAACAAGAATTTTGTGCACAAAGATAAGTTTTATTTAATACTGAATTATCTTTTTCTTTTATCACATTTTTTAGCATGTTCAACACACAAGTCACTTAAAGTATTATCATCCGAGACCTGCAATATACAAGGTTCAGATGATACAACTACATTCTTAATTAAAGACACAGTGCAAAAATAACAAGTGATTAGGCTCAATCAGGATACCTATGATCACTTCAATCTTATATCTAAAATTTGGAAAAAGTTATACAAAAATACCTAAAACTGTTTATCAAAAGTAAAGGGGCTTACTATGTGGTACAAAAAGATATAATAATATTTGAGCCATTGTTTTCCTGGTTTTGACAAGAGTGTTCAATTTAATAAGTAAATCTACTTATAAATACGATTTCTTAGCCATGAGACTGACAACCAATCATCTCTTGACAAAAGGTTCTACAATTTGTGCTGATCCTTTTCAAAATCCAGTGGTATACTCTTAATAGTTATTTACCATTTAAAAATGGCATGCTGCTTTTAGCTCAGTGACATCACAAATTCCTGGAATGTCATGGTTTAAATATAATAGACACAAAGTTAACTCCTATACCTAATTGAGAGCAAAATTTAAAGTAATGATCTTAAAGTAAATCCTTGTCATCCAGATTCACATTTTTAATGAATCTGCTAATGTACTCGAGAGTGAGTATTGGTGGTTTCTGAGCATTTTTAGGGTTTGAGCATTTTCTTTGTGGTTTCACTTTATACCCCTCAGAGCCAGGTGCATATGCGCAGTTCTTGTAGTTAGCTGTGTGGTCTCCTTTACAATTTGCGCATGTAGGAGGCTCTAACTCAGGATTCCTCTCACATTTTTTGGATAGATGGTCTCCAGCACACTTGACACATTTAATAAGACCATAGCAGTAACGTTGAGAGTGACCCCATTTTTGGCAACGGTAACACTGTGTTGGCTTTGAAGCTGGGGGTTCTAACTTCACATCATGCCCCATCACTTTTTTAAGCTTCAGAATAGTTTTCCCCTGTTCATCATAAGGCACTACAGCTAGTACCAACATGGTTTTGTCTCTCCGTTCTTCCTTAGTCTGCATTTGATGAACTCTTATAACAGGGATGGAAACCGATTTCAATTCTTGTTTAATTTTATTCAAATCTGTTCCAATTGGAATCCCTCTGATAACCACTTTCATTTTCCTTTTAGATGGGCTGCCATAAGTGTGGTATGGCAATTGCTTTTTATTGCAATATTGCATAAAAGATTTGTGATCATTATGAGTTACACAACTTATCTTGTAATAGTTGGAGCTGGTGCTCACTGGGTAAATTTTGATTCCCAGGCTTGCAATTTTTTTGACGTGTTGTTCTAGGCGTATTTTTTCAGGTGTATGGAGAAATATTGGTGGTACTTTCAGCTTGAGTTTTGGCCATCGCGCTAATAGCTCTGGATTGATATCACTGTCTAAGATAGTCTCACCTGGTGGAGGTAATTCTGGCTCTTTCACAACCTGGACTGGCTTTAAATCATTTTTTACTTCCTTAACCGCCTTCGATTTCTTCTTTTTACCCATTTTTTCTGTAAAATTATATGTATTTGTACTTCAAAGCAATTTGCAGTGATTTATCATAAATTAATCGGAGGGACTAAAAAATATAATAATGTTAGCTGATTTATGAAATGAATTTATGAAATTAGTTATTTCGTTGTATATGAAATCATGTAGGTAGAAATAATTAAGAAATGTAAAACCTTATTTACAAAACAGTTAACGGTATTATAATATCAAAATTTGAATAATTAGATGAGTAAAATAACTCACGTTTTCAAAATACACGTACTATTTTTCGGGATTGGCAAAATAAATAAAAACACGCCGCGCCAATATTCAAAACTAAATTATCATACCATCCATAGACTGTCATGAGTTGTCAAAGACAACACTACACTGTTCCCTGATATTCTCTGCTAGCTTACTAAAACTTATTGGACAAAATCAATAAAACGGACGCCAAATTTGGTGCAAGCAAGATTATTAATCATGTTATTTATGATTATTTTATCAATTTAATTTAATTTTGATGAATTACAAAACTGCTTGGCAATGTGCCATTCTTTGCAACAGCTTTATTTGCTAGGGATATGTAGCCTTTTGTTTCCTATTTAAGTTTCAAATATTGAAATGTATTATATCACCTCAGAGGTATCGTTGTAATTTTAAAATCATTCCTTATCCTTATTTTTGTTTGTTGCAAGTGTATTGTTATATTGTTCGTTGAATCGGAGAGGACGCTTGACGCTATTGATGTAAATTGGCGCTTCAGCGGAAACTATGAAGCTCAGTAGATTTTTAGTTTAACGATGATGTCAATACCCATAAATTTAGTAAAACTTTTTCCTTACATAAAACAGGATAAAAATGTTTAGTGAAATATTCATTTTTGCTCATGCGATAGTTCAGGGTAATTTCGAAAACGGCTGCACTGATTTTGATGAGATGTTACAAGTAGTTCACTCTGCCTCTATAGTGGCCGATTGACTTAGTATTTTTCAACTAATATATATTTTTTATCAGATCGCAGATCGCGGTAAAACTCTTGCCTTGCGCCTTCAGCACACATATTTCATTGTGTTTGATTGTCGCGTATTTAAAAACATTGTTCATTCATGCTGCAGATCCCAACATTGATGTTAAAACTGTGCTAGCTACATACACAATAACTATAGTCATTAGCTTTCCTATCCGCCGTAATTACAATTTTTAAAACACCCCCAAAACTGTTCTACATAAAGAGATGAAACAAGCAGCCAACGACCCAAGCGAACATTAATATGAAACATAAAGAAAACCCTCGCAAAAATCAGTAATTTACTATGTAGTATGTGCGTACCTGCTCAACCTTTCCGGGGCGTTTATTATTCATAGTATTATAATTTCAGATTGAAATATAATGACATAATGTAAATCGGATAGAATACCCGGTATTTCGAACCTTATTCATAGTATAAATGTATTTGAATCGTGTTAAATTGTGTAAGAAGAATTTTGAGAGTTGACGATCGAAAAAATCATGTCTATAAGGACGTTTGAGTCCTTATTGAATAAGAATAAGAATTTTAGATTTATTCTAAAACTTTTAAGAATGAAAACATTGGTCAAGTGCGATTCCAACTCGCAACACTGAGGGTTCCGTACAAAAGGGGAAGAAAAACACATTTATGACCGTAACAACTGTAATTATAGCGGCAGCAGAAATAAGTACAACATTTATGAAAATTACAACTATTTAGCGACACACTTCCTGATCCTGGTTACGGAAGGACGTATAAACAGACGGACAGACAGCAAGCCTCAAGAATAGATTTCCATTTTTATTTCTGGATAGCCTAAAAAAGAGCGCTAAATTGTATTATAAGGCATTTAGAGCCATTTCCAACTGACTCGTCTTTATCATTGACAGTATCTTTGGGCGATTAAAAAAAAAACAAAAATATACATTCGGTAAACTGCACAGCACATTGCCAATATTTTTCGATTACACAGTAAGAAGCGTCCGATTTTATGGACATACAGCGTAACATTTTAAAAGAATGTTATTGTTACAGGCTACTCCTATTTATTGCATCGGGATTTTAAATACAATAGTACATTTTTAAGTTAAATATTCAACTTAACTTTATTTATCCATAGCCTTAAAAAAGTTTATATTTATTATTAAATTATATATTTATTATCAAATTTATATTTATGAATTTTGTAACTTTCTTTATTTCTTCTGTTCATTTATTCAAGAATGAAAAGTCAATGTTCGTTAAGCAATTTAAATAAAATAAATAAAAAAAAAGCGTAAATAGGTTTAACAAAATATTTGCTATTTTATTCACATTATATTATAAGTCGTTAAACACCAGCAAAGCCCTTTTATCTGTTCGTCCGATCACAATGTCAATATTTAAATTTCTTTTTAGTAGGCAACATCGTTATACAGGGGCTCGGACCTCATAAACTGTTATCGCTTCACCTCCATCAAAGTTATCGGAAAATATACTTACGTCATAAAATACTGTCCTTACCTATTTACAGCCGATACTTTGGACACAGTGCTAATTCTCAAACCCTTCCCCAGGGCCGCCGCACCTTATTTTTTATGTTATTACCAAGAATAAAATTAAATAGTATTATCAGTTTCGCTGTTATACAATGCCCCATAAGTATTCTTTATGCTTGGTTCAATATTTTTTATATGACTTGGAAGACGCAGCCGGCCGAAGCACGTGCGCAAACTTGCCATTGCGACCGTTACATCAATCTTGTCTACCTTAGAATGTTTTGTGTACGCTTTTCTTGCGCGGATCCTTTAAAACTCCATTCTTAAAGTCCGTTGGTTTGAATAAAAAATGTTTGCACCCCTCGGGGCTGTTGAGACGTTTCGTTACCGGGAGGTGTAGGGACTGTGTAGACAATGAAGGCATTCAGAGCGTGGACAATGCGAGGATCCCGTGCTGCAACGATTAGCTGGATTTATTTAACGGTCGTGATCTTAAGGATGACCTCGGGGATAGCGGAGCGTAAGGACGAGTACGGCAACGGTTTTATTTGTGTTATGGGATCTTTTTTTTTACAAACGGACTTTGTAAGTAATGCAGTCTGCGTCAGTTTTACTTTTAATGTTTTGGTAATAACCTTTTTTAGACAGCTGTGAGTGCTATGAAGTGCAGTTTAAGCAGTCAATGTTTCACCTAATTAACCTACTTCTACAACAATATGAAACGTTTCTGAGAAACTACAATATTAACAGTTGTGCCAGCTATCACTAAACCGGCGCTGAGCTTAATGAACTGTTATTGTGTCAACAATGTTTAATAAAATCCCAGAAGAACGACACTGAGGCGTGTTTGTAAGTTTGGGCCAGATGTAGTAAACTTTACTACACGATAAAGTTAAGGAGTGCTAACGAGCTGCTCATTATGTTATCATATTGGACTTGTGAAATGTTGTTTAGGTTTCATTTGAGATGATTATATTATACTTATATAAGTGTACACCAAATTTTGGGCAGAAGGATTTAAACCTATTCTCTTTGTTACAACTTAAAAAATATAAGTAAACTTGATGGTTAGGCAAATTGAGCTCACGTTTGATCGACACGTGTATATTACGCGAACATATATTATAGAAATCCAGAGTGATAGGGGAGCAATTATGTTTGAGAACGATTAACGTAAGTGGTTTGGCACGCGCTCCGCCCGCATGTGACATGCGATGGGTTATGTCGGCTCGTGACGTCATCTCACAACACATCCTAAAATCAAAGCTGTGTTTCACGACGTTACATGAAACCTAACTTGTTGGGCGGATGGGCCCCTACACGTGTAGTCGGTTGTTGTGACGAGAATACCCTCCTGTTATTAGAAAGCTTTTAATTTAAACAACGCGACAGAAACATATATATGTATATACACAAACACATACATCATCACTTTCACGTGTCTTTTTTGAAAACGTAGGAGTCGACATTTCCTATCAGACTACCCTGAGAAGAGCAGTATTTACTTTTATGGGCTTGTTATGTTGTTTTTATATCTACATTAGTGTTCTGATTCCTAACAGACATTGTTAGCTATTGCTAAAAGATCGAAGCGTAAGCGCTAAATAAATATTTAATGAACAAACATATTTAATAATAAAAACATATTTATTCGCTGTTTACTATATTTTTCTTAATTCACAATAAAATATCCTAAATTGCAAATTTATTGTGAGTTAAGCAAGCACATTATTTACCTAGAAGTGTGAACTGAAATCAACTTAAAATCAGAATTGCGGAGACTTTTGCCGCTTCCCACTACAAATTAGTGTCCAATGAAGTTGATAACATAAACAAATCAAATATTATTTATCCCACGATTTATACAATAAAACGTGTGAATGACCGGCAGCGCTTTGATGTTGGTGACAACGACATGTGGGTATGCGGGCGGCACGCGCCGCCTCAGCACTTTGCTTTGACTGTATCTATCTCGTTACTATGAATGGCCCGCAAAAAATACAACTAACATTGTATTATTTTAAATGTCGAACGAAAGACAGGAACTGTCCGCAAAAAAGTAAACGATAAAAAAAACTGGAAAGAAGGTAGGTAAACTTTTTATTCGAAAAACTTTTTGTAGCAAATTGTTCGCGTAGGTTGCAAGTAATGACACTATCAGAACCTAATTCGAGAGCCGGGCATCCGTCACACTTTTGCGAAGGGTCCACTATGACACGGATATCACGAGGGTTGTCAATCATCCTGCAGATTCCGGAAGGTTGCAGCGAAGGATGACAGCCACCGACCCGGCTGACATATTGCCCTAAACGTCCGCTGCCCTCACATTTATATTCTGTGCCCGAACTCCCGATCCAAGATAATGCTTTTACAATAACGATCGCGATGACGACGAATTCGATTTCAATACCGAACGTCGACCTACAGACATCTATTTATTATGATAATTCGAAATGTTAAGTTGAAATTCCTGCTTTAGAATAACAAATAGTTTAAAAAAAATCTCCTTGTGTCTGAATACAATGGGATATTAATTATGTAACGTTTGAACTAGTGATCTGTTTATTGGTAGGAAATGTTAAACAGTATTGTTCATGGATGCGCTTTAAAGGGACTTGAAGAAAGCTTTGGTATTTGCATTATCGATAAAAAAGAAATGTCCTTTCAGGAAGAGGCGGTTTCACGATTTTTATTTTTTATGTCAGTTTGTTTTTACATGTATAAAAAACCTTCATCGATGTCAACACCTGTAAATATCCTCTATCTGTAAAATACACGATGTTTTCGCTCCATTTCTTAGCATCGCTTAGCGTAAAAAGCATAAAGGCAGCCTACTGTCCAAAATAATTATTTCCTTTTGTAAATCACATAATAATGGCAAGCTACATTGTAACAGAATCCAACTGTCAGCTTTCAAAATGAAATAACACTAACCCATAATGGAGCACCATTGTAAGCAAGACATAAAAAAAAACGATTGTCTCTTTACAAGGAAGAACCGTATTTGCTTAAAGTGCAGCGACAAAATCGTGCAATTTTATTCGAATCGTTGCCAGCTGGTTGAATAAAAAGCAAATTTTATATACACCTTGCGCTTGTGCTCACTTTCCCACGACATCAGAACTCCTTCGTTAGGGGCCGGATCCGAAACGACCAGCTGTACCTATAAGGCGGATTCGAAACTACGAGAGATACTAATGAAAACATTTAGGTAAAGCCTGCACTTCGGCTTTGTCGCGAAGATTTATGTTTTAATTGCCATGAAGAATAAATTCTATTATTAAAATTGCAAGCTTTGTGCGAATACAATTTAATTTTTGTTTCTGAATTAATGGCGCGTTTACATTGCAATGTAATTATACAAGCTAATTATATGTTCTTACAGTTCTAGTAACATCAACTGTGGTGTGTATGTTTATTCTAATTAAATGTTGTATTTCATTTAGATTATACATGCAACTTATTGTACGATATTGTTTCTTTGCAGGCGCCTTTGTCTCGAGCAACTTGCTCAAGACAAAAGCAAAGAGCACCAACTCCAAACTTATCTACGGGTAGATCAATTCAATTGTTATTAAGAAATTCATACAATTCTATTGGCTTAACTCACTTTAAGATAAACTATAATCTTGTCCTGCTTTTTATTACTCACCGTTGTCATTTACCTACGTAGGTATCTCGGTGTAGTTTATAAAGAAGTGCTTTCGAAAACGGTTCGCATACGATATTTTTCACGCAAATATAAACGTAAATAATGAAGGCTTTCTTGTATCGACAATCATCATTCGTCTCAGTAGACTTCTCATGCTTTAAGGGAAAACAGCCAATTTAAAATATGACAGGAAATTGTATAGATGGAGAACAAATTACGTCGATATAATTTTATAAAAAAACCTGTTCAAAGCTACGAATGAAAGGGCAAAAAGCATTTTATAGAGGAACAGGAAACAATTTCTTAAGTCAACTAAACAGGAAAGTGAAAAACTCGAGGAAAACGTACTTTATAATACAACGGGTTATAGGTACATGTTTGTATAACGACAGCTCCGTCTCCTAAAATATGTTTCCAACTTATTCTCCCCAAGATAATAGATGGGACGTCCGTAATTCTGCGTCAAATAGTTTAACGGCGAGCGACCTCTATATAATACCAGACCTATGGAGATATATCAGAAGAATAATACGTCTCAATATGCAATAAACTGGGGAAACGTATGCGACCTCAGATACGCGAGGATATCTCGAGAGCACACCTGAACTAGATTACTGTATCCGCGCTATAAAAAACCTCGGTTCAATCGGGCGCCAAATATAAGGGTGAATTTGAAAAGGGCCCGAGGCTATTCCGCGCAGTGGTATATCAAATTGAGCGCGGGTTTTTTGATTCCTATAAACAGCTTCACGTGTGAGCCGTTTGATAAAAGAAACACGTTTATTGAGTGGATTTGAAGTAACAATGACTTCCTTGCATGTAAGACTCTATGTAGGCCATCTTTTTTGATGGTTTATTCGCTTCTGAGAACGCGGGGTTTACCTCGAGTCCTTGTATAACTAGAGCTTAGTATAAGACGGTATCCGGAACCAGCAATACAGATATTTACTATATTATTTTGTTAAAGCCGTGTGAGCACATTCCCTTAATGTCCAGTTGTATATCATCTGTTTATTAAAATTTGCTGTTTTCCATTTGAATATTCCCTGCACCAGCGTACCTACTTGATGTATACTCCACTATTGCGACCATCTTACTATTTCCCGAAGGTGTCGTAACAAAAATTTTAAGGGTAATAGAATGTTAGCATCCAGGCAACATATAGGTCTCATTTTTCGTTCTCGTAAGGTAGAGGCGTGCAAAAAATATCTGAATAACTTCACCGTTTTCTCCTATCGTTGTGAATAGAAATCCTTCTATTTATCGAGGTATTTAAGAGGAGTCAGTAAGGGGTCACTGTAGTTCGTATATTTTGTATGAGCACACGTGCAACTCCTAACTTTGCTTTTAAGTAAGGGGTTACACTTGAAGGGGACCAGGAAAAAGCTTAATCAATACACGTTTCACCACATGAAATAGCTAAGATGACGGTCATAATATCCAAATTAGGTCAAAAAACAAGCGATGCCAAGCGCACTGTCAGCAAAACTTTTCCACGCTACGTTGCCCATGAAGTTGTTTACTCAGAAATAAAACAAACATTTCAGTTCTGCTATTTTATTTTCTGAACACTTGCACGAACATAAAACAAAAAAAAACGCGTCGTAATATAGGAACGCCGAGCGCGATGTGCTGGTGTAATGTTGTACGCGTATTTAGTCGTTTGCATGTGACAGCGCGCCGTAATAAAGTTGGCCCGGCCTCGTACTAGGCGCTTAATATTAAAAGCTTAAAGCTCACCTCACATCCTTGTCTATACCCTACATAGGTATGTCCTTTGCAATCTTTCCGTTGTTGGCACGACCTGAATCCCCTTTTGTCCCCCGTGAAAAGAACGGAGGCCAGAAAGCGAGTGTGTGCTTTAATAATTGAGGAGAGGCGCCCCTCCTTGCGAGATGTACTTATTAACAATAGTCATTGGGAAGTGCGTCGTAACTGCGAACCGGGTCAAGTTCACTCAGACGTTATGAATTCAATAAGGAAGCCGGTTTTCTTATAAATTATTCCTTTCAACTATCTTTGTACTTTCTTCCTTTATTGGTGTGATGCTGGCCGCTGTCTGCATGGAAGCTTAAACTGAAACGGTTGTGTATTCAATTTGGAAAGTATTCTTTTTCGACTCGTGGGAATTTTTGTAAGCATAAATGCATAACGTTTAAAGATTTATATGTTTGAAGGCAAAAAAAATATCTTACGTGATGTAGTGATAGGAAAACTGCATAGCTTATTTGATCTCTACTTATTATCACTAAAATTATGCGAAAAAATGGGAAAACTTGAATAATACAATATTCAACGCTTTCCAACCCCAATCTTTCAGCGTAGGTTTTGTCATGGAAGCGGGTTATTATAGTCGGCTGGCGGGCTGGCGGGTCCCTTCCCCCGTCTTAGATAAATCCTACCAATCTGTTACGTAAAACTTGTGAGATTTACGATTACATTACGCCTATATGAATATATGACGTCATTTTAAGACGACGAAATTGTTTCGAAAGTTCTACGTTATATTGTAAATTAGTAAGAAGATTTTCGTCATTTTCATCTACTAGGAAGAACGTTTTACCGCTTAGTTCTCATGAAAAATTGTATCAAAGAATTATGTTATGTAAATCATATTTAAACCGTTTAAACTGATATTTTCAGTATTCATATTCACACAAGCTGCTTGAAATCTCTTTGTCACAGTTTGTTTTCTGCAAAACTGCTGCACGACAAAATTCAAAATAATGTTACTGTGAAATTTACGCGCCGGTCATAAAACGTATGTGACTTTCATATTTTATGTTATTATTGCTTAGAGTTGCTATTGTATCAAGGAAGTATTCGGGAAAGTACGCCCACGTGTACTTCATAGACAAATGCATTGATTTAAAATGCCTGACACTCCGAGACGAGTATTATTGGTGACCATAATTATTTGTATCACTTTTCATTCAAGGGAATTCATGAGGAGGGACTCGGTCCTTTTTAAAGGCGTACACAGGGATACAGGTCCTTCGTGCAGGGGCCTTCTCGAGAACTTTAATTTACAATTTGATGATCTACAAGTGACTACAAGGTAAGTATCATTCACCTCCGCTCTATGGGAGAACGAACGCAAAATGACAGGCGTTAAAGTTCTAAGTATGGATATAAAGTAGCTATGGTCAGATTTGCCTTATTATGAAATCTGATGAGGAACTAAATTCAATTACTCGTCAAAATTGTTTCAAATTACTACAATAACTACAATTTCCACGCTTTCCTCGAAAAATAACAAAACAAGTACTTAGGTGCTTCCATTTTGAATTTACGTAGCTAAATAAGTTCTTAGAAGCGACATTATAATTTATGTATTAGCTAGAGAACCCCAATTACAGTGTTTGTGGGATAGTTAACGCGGTATAGCACTTCCTAAGGGAATGCCAACAAAAAGGTAAGGGATGACCTGCTTCCGAATTAAATAAGTTTGGTTCCCGGCTTGGACGTTGGATTACAAAGTTTATTTATATTTAAATTTATTTGTACTTCGGTAAATAATGGTACAGGCGGAAAATGTTCAATTCCTACTGTTTAGAAAGAGACAAGTTGGAAATTAGCAAAAATATTTAAAATTGATTTTCCATGCGAAAAGGAATGAAGGATATAAAAATAGTTTTGGTTGTGTTGCTTTTTCTTATTGCTGATTGTAAGATATAGCTTAAAAAATTAAATTATATTGATAATGCATATTATATATTCTACCTAATAATTGTAAATTTCGTATGCATTTTCCTATAATATAATTAATTATCTTTGACTAACAATTGATCGCTTCAAACAGCTCATTTTATCAATAATTTCTAAATTGATGTCATGATTACTGTTCTGCATATTAGAGAGACAATAGAACTATAATCATAATAATTGGAACATAATTAAACAGAGCAATACTTGGTTATTAATTATAGGTTATGTTCGAATACGCAATTATTAATAGTTACCTGTTTTGGTAGAACACCGTGTCAGCTGATTATTTATTAATAACTCAGTTATAGAGTGATTGGACGAAATTAAATGAGGCGGGAATATCATCTAGTAATTCTAATATGGGCTATTGTGTTAGTATGACCGAAGCTGGTATGGAGGTTAGATAGGCAGCCGTCCTCTGTGATAATGTCATCTGAGGATCTACCAAGTCTTAAATTAATATTAATATGGTTGAGGAAGCGTAAAACCGCGATACACAGCGTAGCGCTGTTTCTTCTACAAACGCGAAATATTACTTAAAGACGTGTCGTTAGGCATTAGGCCTAAGGAACTAAGAATTGACTGTAGAAAAGCTTAGTGACCAACATAAAACAAGAATAAAGCTTATATAAATTGATGAAAAGTATGAATACCTATCTCCAATGCATCTTGAGGAACAATATTATTTAAGACCTTGAATACATTTTGAAATGCGCAATTAATTACTAGTGAAGATGCAGATTAAAAAAAAAGTAACAATTTTCTGAGCTTTCTAATTTATATACTCCACCATACAGGTGAGTCAAACATAGCAAAAAAAAAAAATGCCACAGCTAAATCGCAAGTTCTTCAACAAATCCAAAAACACCAGACAAACTACTCGTCAAATATATCATTTAATACCCTTCAGACAAATCTATCAAACTTTGTAACACAAAAATCTTCACAAAAGATAGCAAACAATAATAAATGCACGTATCTGACGGAGGTATTACTGCAGAGTTTGACTTGAATCTTATTGTCTTTGAAATGCACGTGCATTTCCCCGGGGTCCCTCTCGGAACCGAGTTGTATGTAGTTTGACCATGTATGTATATAGGTAGTTATTGCTTAAGCATATGCAAGTGGACGGCACTCCTTTTGTTATTGTTCGTGTTTGGTTTGAATTTACTTCATTATTAGGGTAGAAATTATTGCCTTTCAGTTTTGTGTTTGGGTTTTTGGAAAGTTTTGGCTTTGACTGATTATTTAACGAGTGATAAAAAAGTTGACAATTCAGAATTAGTCGGTCCGTATTCAGTGTATCATAAATCCTGACAATTATCGATAAAAATATAAATAATGTTGTTTTCACAGAATTTATAATAAAAAAAGATACAGATCTTTTTCAGAATTATGAGATATTTAAGCATGTTATTTGGTGTTTTCCTGCAGGTTCCGTGTTACATTCAATGAATGAATAAAACCAACAACAACATAAAGGTGTCTCTACTTATACCAATAACGAAATGTTTCTTAAAACATCAAAACTTTTCAGCCAGTCCATAAGAAAGTTTATCCCACTTAAAGGTATAATTTCACGTAATACACAAATTACTTTTAAAGCTATTTACTTTCATTCTAGAGCTTAACTATACTTAAATTTGCAGAATGGCTCTCCAGATAGCCGTGAGAAGCTTTGCGTGAAGTTTAAGAGTTTTTAACGGAAAATGTGCAAAAGAATCTATGGGAAGTTGCTTTTATATTGCTAGGGTGGATTTCTTAAGGATATTAAACTTAAATTGGGTGACGTTTGTTGTATATTTTGTTTGTTACTGTCCAATGCGGGTTTGATATTATTTATCGTGATAAAATATTGTCTCTATCTTTGGTATTTAAAATTACCTGAAAATAGAAGTAAAAGCTAATAGATTTTTTAGTAAATACAAGTAATAAAAATTCTATTAGCTTTTTTGGTGTAAATGGACCCGAATACAGAGTTTATTTAACATGTATTTTTTAAACTACTTCCGCATTAAGTTATTTAATCCTTGTGTCGTGTAGGGTACAAATGCTTGGCCTTTTATTAAAAAATAACAACATTTCGTCTATCTTTCCCATTGCTCCATTCCTTGTCGTTTTTTTTATAGAAAAATCCTTAACTAGGTACAATAATGTCACAGTAATTATAGAAAGCTAAACTACAGTAATTTGACTTTATCGTAATCATCCTGTTTGTAGTTAGGAACTTGTAATTAACTAATGAGACAATTTGTAATGTTTTAATAATTGACAATTAAGATAATTGACGATTTAATTGTTTTAAAGTAAAACTTGTCCCTTAAATATTTTGTCGAAATTAAGATTAGATAATTATTAATACTGAATGATAATTGTTTTTGATGAATTATTATTATGCTATGCTGACATAACTCGTGCCGAAGACGTAAGGATCAAGGACGATGAAGATATTTGCCCAACTGTGAGCCTATACAGTAAAACTGGGACAAACCTACTAACAAGTATTCCTATTTTTAAACCATCTAATTTGAGCTACTCCTCTCGATCATACATTTGGCAAGTCGTTAATGTCAAAGAAGAATATCGAATGTCATCATGGAAACAAAATAACATTTTCATAGATCTGAGATACGATAATGGAAGAAATATCACTGATTCGTCCACAATTGTGTATAACTAATTAACAACACTAAACGGATTGCTCTTAAAATCTTTGTAAATACGACAGGTTCAGATGCAGGTTTGTAATTTTACCAAAAACTTAGAACAAAGGAAAACCTGTTATAAATTCCCTGAACTCGTATGTAGTCTAGCATCGCATCGTCAACCGAAAAGCTTCTAAAATAATTCTCTTAGGACCCACAAATAGACTTGACTGGACGCAAGCTACAAGGCATGGATCAGTCAGCTCATAAATGGAGAGACTAATGAAAGTCGCTTTTAGATCTCTTTGAATTCTCAGGGTATTTAATCGCCATGCTCTATATTAAATGCTTTAAAATAAATACATGCAGTAAATACAAATCAAAATCGCGACACTAAGAGTTCATAATAAGGAAATTAAACTGTACCAACATTTGCCTAACCTCAAACCTAAAACCACCCTTACTTTGTCTTTTAAAACATCAACTTTCTGCCTATTTTGTAACTTACCTCTTCTTATCCACACAGCCTAGGACACATTCACCACTTATTGTCAAAAGATAGTTAGCAAAAATAACTAGTTTTTGTAATTCTTAATGGTACCTATTTATTTGTATACGTATGCTTGCTTAAAATATCTAGCAGCGAGAGCGCCAGCTGTTTATTTTTTAAGGGAAGGTGATTAGTGCCGAATTTCTGGCGTGCCAGTTACAAACACCTGTAGCGTTTTGACACAGAATGCCAGTGATTACCAGTGCCAGTAACTGGCATTCCAGTTCCAAGTGAACTGGGTTTGTGTATCACAGCCTTAATATATGGCAGACATTCAGATGATATTAGCATTCGCAACTGCAATGCCGCTGATGATTTTAGTATTTGTCAGTTTTGCAGGGATAAATATAACTAAGTATGGAATAAAGTTACGATTAGGATTGTTTTTTAAAGGTCTAAGTTTTCATTCTATAACGTAATAATATACTACAGATACAGAACAAACTACTCGTATAACATTATTTTCTGTAACTTGAAAACTGTCTCGGCAAAACCCAGCCTCATCAGCCTATTGTGCATTCAAATAAATAACTTGCAATAAGCAATTTTTAACTTCCGTCTTACATTACTTTTTTAGCTGACATTTTTTTACAGTAAACCCAATATTTTTTATGAATTTTACGGTTTAAAGCTAATTAGCAAATGACCGCGGTTTTCTTAAATACTTGGTAGATATGTAATACATCCTTTTCAGATACCCTATATATTTATCGATGCACCTAATCCTCCGTGGAGTCCAACGCACCTGTTCCTACATGTTCAAATCTGACATGCAGTGACAAGAACACGACATTAGCGCTACAAACAGAATGCCGGATTTAGTGATGTTACATTACAGCAGTGTTGTGCCGTGTCTGTGTGTACCGTGAGAATGTTCGCGGCAGTTGAGTCACATCTGCCCGGTTTATTGAAAAGAAAGTGTTATAAAAGGATAACTGACTCCTTGCAAAAACCTGTTCACGAAAACGAGCGTTTTTAAACGGTTTTTATTTTGCTTTTCATACTTTATTATGAGATACTTTTTGTCCAACTTGCTTCAATTCTAGGAGAAAGAAAGAGAAATTTTTCGATTCTTGAGGAACACGAATCTAAAATTATTAATGCGAACTTATTTCTTTTTTTCTGCCCATCAAAACTTTGGCTTTAGGAATGGGAATGCACATCGTTATACTATAGGAGTATCCCTTGATCTTGAGAATGTGAAGACAGACGTCATATGTTAATTAGGGATGTGGGCATACAATCCATGCCCAAAGTGCCCACAACCGCGCTTGTCTTAGATATATTAAAGCAAATAACAGAGCATTTATAATTATAACTATCATACAAAAACACACACGACACGACACACACTACAACAATTAAAAACAGTTTGATGAGACCAAAAATGCTCGTAGAAGAAAAGCTCACTGGTCTAAAGCTCGTTTTGTAGAAGACAGTGTGAATGATTTTCTATCGAAAACAAACAAGTGTTTTCAGAATCAGCTGTTTCATAAACATGTCCATTTTTCAACGTACAGCGCAGATAAAGTTGTGCTAGACTATTTTTTCTAGGTCTGCTCTTGAGCTAGCCTAGCCTGATTAATGGCCTAGACTGGCTAGAATGATATACATCAAAAACATTGTCAAACAATGTAATACAGTTTTATTGTGACCTTTGTTATTTCTTTAGGTACGAGTTAGTCTGTTTGTTATTGGTCAGTCGAATCTCGTGTTAGATTTTAGAGTAAATTTGTAAGGCGTTTTTTTTGGGGTCATTTAGAACGGTTGTTTCTTTTTGATTGAATGAGACCTGCAAAAATAAAATTCTAATATCCTACCAGAAATTCAAGTGATAAATAAATAAAAAAGCATTTAATAAAAATGAAAATAATACGAGCTATTTTGCAGCTCCGCAGTGAATTGCACTTATTTCAAACGCAAAAGCGAGGCATTCACAGTTAGCCTGGACAAGCTACGAAGTCAAAGAACCATTCCATTAACCGCCCTCTTTTTACCTTAATAAAATAAAGGCCTCATTATATTAAGCAATGCACGTTCTCGGGTATCGCTGAAAGGATCTTTTGTCAGGCAGCGAAACACTTGGGGCGAGTCAATCGGGCCCAGGCCGGGGCGCGAGGCCCGTTAACCTTTGTGACTGCAAATTAATGAGTAACAAGCACTTACCTTACGCAAGCACTCCTCATTTGTTTTACTCCCTAGATTTTTAGGCTTCGACTGTTCCGTACGTTTTACGATCGGTAATTAATATGGTAGAACTTTCCCCGCCAGTAGTGAAACATTTTAAGTGGCGGTCCAACTGAACTGAAATTCGGCGAACAGTTTACGGAATTAGCTCGAACGTTCGGATAAATAGTCGCTACATAGTCGAGTAGTTGGGGTATTTTTGTTGCATTTACTTTTTTACGTTTTGTATGGGCAATTTTTAAAACTACATACTCGTATGAGTGGACGGATTTCCTACAATTTGTAGTATTTCTGTTTAAGAGAATTTACTTGGGTCATTTAAATCGGCTGTTCTTCTGGTTTCTTTTTCTGCAAAAATCTTCTACAATAAGTAGAAAAAGTGAGCTCTTTTATGATGTACCTTATGGCGGCATACCTTAGTTGGCTGTAAACATATCGATCTGTTACTATGAGGATTTAATTGTTTGGCCGTGCGTATTATGATGTTAACTCTTAATTCATGATAAAAGAAATTCATTATAATATTCTATTAAAGTAACTGTTACTCTAAATAACGAATTGATTGATGCCTTCGGAAACAAAGGTTGCTTGATAAAAATATAAGTAACCAAGAATAAAATATATATAAAAGAAAGAAGAGAATATATATAAGAATTTCAAAATCTATGAAATCTAAATTTTCACATTAGTTTGGAATATCAGAGAAGTTTGATATGAACGCATGCGTATAAAAATATTTGTACACAGCGCACAAGCTCAGCGCTCGGTTCTCGGAAATATTTCGCCATTTTCGTTGAATCACTGAAGCGATACTAGAACACACTAGCTTAGAACAATATTGTAGAGACCTGGAGGGCTACCACGAACTCTAAATGTTAAAGTGTGATGGCTCTGGAAGTGTACTACACGGCAACGGAAGAGCCTTAATAAGAGAACGGTGGTAGGCCCCTTGAACTTTGTCGATTAGCTCCAAAAATTGCAAGAGCGCTGTTTGCTGCCTGCATCAACAGAGCGGCATCGTATACACAGTAATTACTGGTACCTTAATTGGTACGAGGAAAATAATGGCAACGGTAATTCCGATGCAGCGAACATTACTCTTGAAGTATTTTACATAACAATACGCAATACCGTGTGAAAGTCCGGAGCAACCCTCTTATAATGTGCATGATTATCGTCTACAATAATTCAATTTCAGTTACGATTGCGTATGTTCCCACCGGGCGAGATTTCTCCCCTAGCTCACAGGTAACAGATAGAAGGTAAGACGTTCGAGGGGACGGAATCAATGCGCACAAAGAACAGGGAACCATTGTGTGCGCTTACGCAAGGAGTCCACGTGCGCGTACGCTCCCACGGTCGCAGGGAGAGGGAGTCCGGGAACCGTATAAAAGCGGGTGGTTCCCAAAAATGCGTCACTTCCAAATTGCAAGCGTCCGAGTGCAGTGCCCCGGGGAGTCGCGGCCGCGGCCCCCGGCGGCGCCGAATAACTTTTCGGTTCAAGTTAACAGTTTGTCAATTAAAAGTTAAAACAAGTTGTGTTATTTACCGTTCAAGTAGCTGGAAAACAGTGAACGCTGAGTGCCGCCCTTCACAACAAAACTTCAGGCCCGTTTCACGGATATTATCGGTAAGTTGTGTTTATTGCAAATCGAGTGCTTTTGACTTTCAAAGTTCATAGTTCGTCAGTATTTTATCCACATCATATTTTCTATTCCACCCGTGATGAAACTAACTTCGTACACTTCAATTTCTAGTTGCTAATTTATTTCTGTTTGTTACAGATTATGAATGAATAAATTGAAAAAAAGGAATGAAAGACAGAGGAGAGTGTAGTCAGCTGTTGATCAGCGACAGACAACTCCATCTTCATTTCGATGTCTTAGGACATGAACATAACAGCACAAGTTACCATCGACTGCAAAGTCAACAGTACAGTTTACACCAAAGGAGAGCCAAAGATGTGAAGGTGAATATCTTTCTAGACTCCCCAAAGATAGAGTAGGACTTTCTTTACTTAGAACTTAAGGCTTTTGTGTGGCGTAGGTAATTAAGTGAATACTTATAATGTACACTTTAATTAAAACTCCAGAGTTTTCAACGTAGGTTAGGGTAGTATAGGTTAGCTTTCAGCAAATAACTTCGTGAATATTGAAATATCCATTATGCCTTAATTGTCGGCGTTGTTTGTTAATTCTTGTTACGTTTCATGTTTTTGTTGTGTTACAAAATGTTCTGTGTCAAATTGTCAATCAATTTGATTGTAGTTATTGAAATTACAATTTTCTGTTAAAATTTGGAGTTCGGACTTTTTGTAGCCACATTAACAGTTTGTTTTCGGTGAACTTCGAATAACTATTAGAGTTATTTTGCACAGTATCACCATCAGTAATTGTTAAATTCTTGAGTTTTTATTAAGTTTGTCTCTCTCTTTCTGTTACTGAACGTACACGTTAATGTTAAATTGTTGATTTTTCGTTTGACTTACTAACCAGCTGGTCTGGTTACGATTTGTTAATGTTTTTTATTCATTGCCTTTGTTTCATAAGTGTTCAAATTGTTTCGTTATTTCAATAGCATCTGAATTGGCTGGACCAATACCGTGATGTTAAGTTTGTTATGTAAATTGTTTTGTTGATTTTTTGTTTTTACACTCAACCCTAAGTTCTTGTTTCTCTGTCTAAGTATCTGTTTTTGTTTAACCATCTCAACAACTCTTGCCATAACATCTGATAGTACAGCTGTATACTGATTTATAACAACCATACGTACAACCATACGTACAACCATACAACATACTCTATTCTTCTTCAAATACGTTTTAGGATGATACATAAGTACAAGTTTCAATAACATCAAGGTAGTTGTTTAAGTTTTAGTTTTATTTTTTAACCGTTTTAAACATTCGGAATTAGCATTTTGGTTCTTTTTTAATTTCTGTTTTGTTTTCTAAATTCGTTTCAACACTAACGTACAAAACTGTTTTTTGTTTCACAATTGTTGATTTTTTGTTTTGTTATATACTTGTACAATGACAATAATTAGTTAAGTTTTTAACCATTTCTGTTTCAAACTTGTTGAATTTTTGTTTTGTTTTTCACGTTACATCAAACAACACTAATTCCATAACATCTTTGAGTTAGAAATTGTTACTGTTTTTTGTTAAACTAATTGAATTTTTGTTTTGTTTTTAATTGACATGAAGAATCTTAATTTCAATAGTAACAAAATTAATTGAAAATTATTTTAACTTCTAATTCGTGAATTTCGTTTCGTATTTCAATAACAACAAGAAATTCAATTTCACAACCATCTGTTTTTGTTTGATACTTGTTGAATTTATGTTTTGTTTGTAATTAATTAAGTATTGCCTGACAAGGTGATATCACAAACACGGGTTAAGTTTTCACATTCAAATTGTTAACTGTTTTTTTTTTAATTAGAATCAACACAAACTTTGTTATTCATTTTTGGTTGAAGTTATTTGTTATCATGTTTTTTTTTATTCTTGTGTATCTGTTTTCAAATTAAGTTTTCGTTTTGTTTGCCTTTTTCTATTGACAGTATTGTTTTTATGTCGAACACAACATGTAAGTTTGATTAATTAACTTCCGTCTGTTCAATTTCTGTTTGAGTTTGCTGTTACGTTTTTGTTTGACTATTGACTTGGGTCTAAACACCCGTCAGTTGATTTAATTGTTGATACAAAGTTAAGTTTGTTCTCTTTGCCTCCCATCTTTCGTATTTCCCTTCAAAACTGTTACCGTTATTCTCCTCCGCCTTTACATTTTCATTTATTTTAGTATTTTCTTTTTGCCGGAAACAATCACATTGTGCCTTAACACCTAATGTGCCTGATATTGTTTCATTTTGTTTAATGTGTACTTTGCCTTCAAGTTGGGTTTTGTTAATACAGAACCTTATTTGGACGCCTTTTGTTATATCGTGTTATGTAACTTTCACCTAGAAACACCACATTTGTAGATTTCGTGTTATTACATTAATAATACTGCCCTACTTTATGTTTGGAACAAATGGAACTGAATTAAGATCCTCAGTTATATGTGTCATTGTTACATGCACGATGTACTTGTTTCGTTTGTTGTTTTTAGCTTAGTGATTATTTTGTCCCCTATAATCTTCGTAGCAAGCCGGTATGGGTAGTCAGCTGTCGACAGACGTCTGATAACCCAACTTTCGAGTATTATTATCAACCACGTTGAGGTGTTACTATATTCCGTGGAGTAATAATACTCATTTACATTTAAACAGTCAGTTCAAACAATGACCACACACATTTCGTTAATTTCACATCTAGACTATACCACAGTAATTACATTGTTCATTTCATAATCAAAATTTATCTCAATAGTTACCGAATTGATTGTCAATGTAGTTTGGGGACAAAGTTGTCATTACGCAGCCCTTGTTTTTACCATTTGGTATAAATCGTTGAGCACCAACATTGTTAATGTTACCTAGTTATAAGTGTTGAATTATCGTTAAGTTTTTATTGTGATATTATTGTTACTCGACCATGGCTGTGTTTGCTAATTTTATGTTAAGTTTTCGTTTTAACCATTAAGTTGTTCATTGTTTGCCGACATTAAGGCCACTAGACGACACCAAAGTGACCAACCCTTGTAATATATTATAGTTAAGATTAATGTTAGTACCTACTGTTTGTATAAACTGGTAGTTAAAACCGAAGCTTTGTATAAAATTAACAAATAGCTTAATTAGGTTTAATATTTATTAGTGATGTATGACAGTGTGTGTGTGAAATAAACCTAAAACAAAATAACAAGTTGGTTTCATTGACTTTATTTTGTTGGTATAAATAATTTTTACATCGTTAAGGAGGCAGTTGGATGTCGTCCAACTGTTTTGCCATATACGAGGAAATCTAGTTCTCGTAACGGTCTGTGTGTAACGCGAATGTGGTCGCAAAACAATGTTCTGTGCGATTTAGATAGCAGATACACGGATCCAGTGTAATGAAGATAGTTTTCAGTGGGAAAACAAGAAGTTCGTGTGATGCAATCGCACCGTGCGGCTTCTTCTTAATTGTTTTAGTTTTAGCGGGACCTCTTTATGTCGCGTGTCGGACGATACACAAGCAGCTAAAGGAGCCAGTCGCTAACCTCCGTTTGTGGACATCGTCTTGACGTCTGAAACACAACAAATTATATTGTCTTTATCGGTATCTACTTATACATATTTTCAAAGATGTGTAATTCAACGGAATTGCGTGGTGTTTGAATTTAACCTTCAATAACGTCTTTAGTAACTCGGGTAATTAGGTAATAGATTATTTAGGATTATTCAGCTATAGTAACAACACATTAAGACATAACACAGAAGTGACAACAATTAAAAGTAAAATATTATAATGGAAGACAAACTTTCATAAGAGTTACAGTAAGTTATTTTTTTCTCCGCCTTATCACTAACATTACAGGCTTGAATCCTAATGCGTTAGTGAGGCACTTTTCTCATAGCTATTATGTATCCGAAAGCGGTGTGGACAGGAGTGAGCTAGTGTCTAAATTCAAAAGGCAAAAGTAGAGGGCTGCGCAAAATGCTGCGGGTTCAATTCCCGCATGTATGTTGTCAATACGTTCTTTGTGTTTATAATTTTTATAACGAGGGAGTTGCTTTATTGAAAATCAATATCAAACTAGTATAATATAGCTATTTAGTAAAGTCGTGTTTTTGAAACGATTTATTGCGATTTCTTTGTCATTTATATTTATAAGCGATTATAGAAACCTGAACATACCGTAGCGCCAACTTGTGTTAGCTATCTAAAACAAGTTGGCGCTACGGAAAAAAGAGCGAAATCAACAGTGTGTGAGACAAAGATAGAAATATTTCGTACCTCCTTTAGCTTTGCTACGTACCAAGATACAAATTAGTACCTACTGATCAAATACATAATCTGTCTGAAATTCACTCCAGTCAGGTAACCTAAGGATCCCTCTGTATCTGTGAACGCCTCTACTCAGTCGTAATACATAGAAACGCCGTTACAATAACCAAATACATTCGAACGGAGTCACACATAACTGGGTTTATCTGAGGAACCAATAGTCATAATAAACAACCTCAAAAGACGTACAAGTAACTAGCGGCCAATAAAGGAAAAGTAAGAACTTCCTTTTCCTACTTATTATTGGAGTTTTTTTCTCTCCCATACTTCGTTTTTAGGGATCTAAAGGGTTACGCGGCATCTATTACTGCGGTACTTTTGTCTGTCCATATTTCAACAGTTGAAATTACCCGAATGATGTTTTTGAGTTGCCGCTAGAGCAAAAAGGGACTAAAAATTAAGTTCAAGGTAAAGCAACTAGTGTTACGGTCATAAATTAGTTGGGTGCTAAATAAATCATCGGGTACCTCATATTTATTTATAATCGATTTGTTTTTCTTTAGCCTACATATCACCAGACTATATACATCCCATTGCTAAGTATAGGCAACTTCCCGTATTGGGGGGGATGGGAGCATTGATCACCACATTAGCTGACTGTTGATTGGCGATTACAGATTAAAAAACGTCACATTTATACTTGCGTTGGAATCGAATCTGCACCTTGGGCAATAGCAAATGCAATTCGACGCACAGAACCACAACCGCACTTTCTTTATACAAGTCGTACAGAACCATCAGTGTCGTGATTACGACTCACACTTGGCCGTTTTTTTTGTTAACGTAGGAAGCTCAAATTCCCACAATATCTTCCCAAAGCGCGTCTAATCTGTTTTCAGGGTTATTTGATTTTATTTTATGACTACACTTAGACAAATCACTTTATCCCTCCGTAACGTTTTTCCAGTTTGTTACCTAAAAGTCTTTATTTTTTATCCTTCATTGGCATTAATTTTTTGTTCGGAAATGTTTTGTTGTAAAAAATTATCGTTTATTGTAAAATAGATTATAAATTACATGATACAACAACTGTTAAGTACGAAAAACACAAAATATCACTTTTGAATTTCATTATCAATTTTTGTTCTAGTACAAAGCGTTAAAACGTTATTTCTGTATCAAAATATTTCTCCTGAGAACCATTCAAGTGATAATTCCTTGTATTGTGACGCAAACAACTTATTCTAGCTACAATCATGTTCAGAAAGTATAGGAATGACTCAACTCGGAGGTACAAGTATTTCAACAACAACAAACTTTAAATAAGTTCGCTGGAAGTCAAGGAAACATAGATAAAACTCTTTAGGTACTTATTTTGTTCTCACTCGCGTAACTTTATTGTGCAGACGTTTGAAACGAGAAATTCACAAATTCGAATTTGATAAAATAGAGCTCTCGAGTTCCCGACTTTGTGAGCTACAACTCCATTGTATACGAGAACTAATATTTAGACACAACTTAGCAACTCGTTACGCGAATATATCAAACGTTCCCGTATCAATGCTTTACTGCCTTTAATACAACGTACAAAGATAATAGCTATGCTTCGAACTACGTTTTCTGTCCGACGTTGCGCAAAGGATAAAATATAAAAGGTATTCGCTTTAGCAAACAGTGACTCGCCTTCGATTCAAATATCTGCAGGAAAAGCTAAAAATATAACGGGACTACGAGCAACAGAAATTTTACCGTCGGTCTTGGAAAATGGGTTTGTATTTGTCGATAGAGGTTTGGATGCTACGGTTCTATTTATGTTCGGAATGAGGGATGGTATTGCTTACAGTCCACGCGTTTCTGGTTGAGGAGATGGTGTCGGTGTAGTACAGCGCCAGGGCGTCCAGCTCCCGCGCGTCATCCACTGACAGCGCGCCCCTGATGCTCGTCACTACAGTCTTACACTCCTCACTCCTCTTCAGCTGCTTCTCCGTCCGCTCTTGAGTGGACATCAGTCTCCTCTGGTCCAACTGAACGTGTCTCACTTTCTTCCTCACCAAGTTTATGTAATAATCTATTTGCCGTTGGAAGTGATCGACTGACCAATAGAATTTCAAGTCAGCAAGAATCATTAGCAAAAATCCTCCGTATAGTACTATCAGGGCTATGCCGTAGTAGTATAGGTTGGGGTCCATGGTCGAGAAGAATGGGCACTCGTCGGTGAGAGTGACGCAACTCCAGAAGTACGAGGGCACCGCCCGGGGCGCTTGCACGTGATTCATGCTGACAGTAAAATATTATGTAAATTTATAATAATGAATCTAAACCAACATGACACAGCTGTAATGTCATATTTGAAGAGTATGTAAACACTAGAATCAAGAAGACGGATCACAGAGTAAAATTAATCACTATCGACAATTTACCATAAACAATGACCCGGCTTCGGGAAACCTTCTTATTAATAAGTTTTCCATACAATTTAATAAACAAGTCCAAGACCAAATATCGATGAATGAAATACTCTGATAAAACATTTATAGAGTCCTAAGTAAATAGTACATACAACGAGTCTTCAGTGGCCCGTTTAAACATTATTCCTGGAACCCCCATAGGTAGTAGAACGCGACCGCTAGGAAATTTATTGTTATTTTTATTGCTCTATAAATTTTAAATCTTAAACGACGGAAAAAGTTACAGCGGTATATGTTTTCAATGTTATTCTGTGAGTGCTCGCAAACAATGGGAATAGGCGGAATAGGCATGTTGGGATTTCAGCTATCAAAGTTAGAATGGAGGCTTTTTCAGTCCAATTTATCATCGATGAATAATTCAAGTCTCGTTTTTTTTAAACTGTGCGTTTATCGTCACTGAAACAGTTTTATGTGAACAACTATGTACATATTCTATTGGAGCGGAAATATTCTTATTCTGTTTTATGAAATAAATCTATCGTAGTAATCAAATTGTATTTTATGATTTATTGTGAAGGTTGACGTACCAATAATTGTTACTGTGTATAGAGGGACTGCTGGCCAGGCAATTTTAATGTTATGTTCCCAAAAATAATAAATCCCTTAACCCAACAAAAAACCTTGCTTACTTTAAGGCACATCATAATTATCAATACATATATAACATAAATAGTGTACTAACAGCCAACTGAATCCTCTCAGCTTACAACGGCCACGAAATAGAAAAGTCATACAGAGTTACAATATCACAATTTCAATCCCTTTCACGTCTAAGTGTTTTCTAAAGAAAGAATACGATACCGCAATCATCTGAGCACGAGCAAGTGGTATCGCTCACACTGACAATAGCGAATAAATGTGCACAATGCAGCAAGAACGCCTCACTTGAGGCAATATCGAATTCCCTTGGACCGTTCACGAGACAGCGCCCGTCTCAAGGCGCAACACAACATTGCGACCAGTCTGCCGGCCCCACAAATATTCGGGCTTTTAAACTCATGACGCAGCTACGTAGCTAGATAAATGGTTTAGTTCTATGTACAAAAGAGGCTTCTACCTATAGCCGTGTGTGATTCGTAATTAGGGATTAGTAAGTCGGGGCTACAGTTTGAAGTATTATTTTGCTTCCAACGTCACCGTTCTTTGGCTAATTTCGGAGTATATATATGTATACTCTTCACTTCTAGATACATTATACATGTATATTTTTTAAGGAAACGGGCCTTGCTGTGAAAAGATTGATCCTTGAACTCGGAGGATTTCAGAAACATTGAATCGTGGCGAAATTCGTAAATATAACACTCGGCTATCCGTGCTTCGAATTCATCAGGTTCCTCAAAATTTCATTTGTTTGTTTTGTGACAAAAGTTTATATTAAGTCTTTGAACCTTACATAATAACTTAAAATCTACGTATTTTTTGAGAAGAGATTAACAGTAGATGTCAATCCAATGAGAATCAATTGTGTTCGATAGTTAACTACACTATTGTCAATGACTAGGTTAACTCGGGGTCAACACATAAACATATCAGCCCAATCTTGCCCTTTGCATGTAAATCTTCTAACTTATCTAAACTAACAAAATCTATCCATCTTTCTAAAAATACTTGGAAAATATAATATCGGATAAAGAACTTTGTAGTGAAGTTTCGCTTTAAACTTTAGTGTTCGCAAAGTCGCCTATATTTGATATTTCAATACAAGTTCTTTCTGAATGCTATTTGAAAAACTTTAGCTGGCATTTCATTGCCAAAGTTTGTGTTCAAAAGATAAGATTCTGAGCCAACGTCAATATGATTTATTATATTTTATACATTGTGTTTTTAAACCTTTGTTTGTTTTGGCATCAAAACAAGTTTTTTATAATAATATGGAAATAAGTCTTAAAGTGTTAAGCCCAATAACTTCATAGATTGCATATAACCTCACCCAGCTTGGTTTATAAGTTCATTCCTTTACTTTAAAAAAACTTCTCAATCTTTATTAACGTGTAAGGGGAAAATTACAAAGGAAGGCGCCACAAAGTACACATCACTTACTGCCTTACCCTCGCGTGCTCTAAACACACTTCGTACAGGTTTCAAATAAAACAAAACATTAGTTTCTCACTACGAAGCACTTTATTTTAACCCGACGAGTCTTTCCGAAACGTCCCAAAGTTTCTGAGTCAACCTTCTGTCTTGCGATATGTTTGAAACGTTCGCTTTGTGACAGTCAGCGAAATGCTTCCCACTCACGTCGTCCACTTCAGGGGACACAGCCAGGTATATGAAGGTTTGAGCTCCTTCCCATGATGTCTTAAAAAAGAACTTCACTATAGGCTTAAGGAAACATAACTATGACATTTCTAATACTGGGAAAACATCTGACGGAGAAGCACCAGGGTTCGCACTATTAACAGTGACTCCGGTTCCTTTTAAAATCTGAGCTAACTCCACAGTCGTTAAAACATTACACAACTTAGCATTTCTGTACGCCTGCTTATAATTAAACGTTTGTTCGGTTTCCCCCTCCATGTTGAGATTATCTAAGTCAATATTTCCAGTCCGGTGCGCGATCGTCGACATGTTAATTATCCGGCTGGGAGCCGATGCCTTCAGCAGCGGCAGCAGTAGAGATGTCAAAAGGAACGGTCCAAAGTAATTAATCTGCATGCCGAGCAGCAAACCATCTTCAGTTTTAGAGTAATTAGTATCGCACACGCTCCCATTGTTGATGAGGACGTCGAGGCGTTTCTCGTCCCTAATTACACCATCAGCGAACGCTCTTACCGATCTTAAAGAGGTGAAATCGAGTTCTCGATAATGAACGTCGCGATTACCAGTCGAGGCGATGATTTCGTCTCGAGCAGCCGTCCCGCGATCCTCGTTACTGCTAGCTACGATCACTCGAGCCCCTCTCTCAGCTAAGTTCTTAGCCGTCTCATATCCTATTTCTTCATCGACTTTTGTTACAATTACCACTTTGGAAACTAATTGATTATTACATGTACATATTCCGGTCGTTAATTTGCAGAACACTTTAATTATTAAAGCACAAATAATATTTGTTATAATAAGAGTTAAAATCAACATGGCTGAGGATGGTCTACACGCCGCGATACTAAACAACTAATCGTCGAGAATTTAATTTATCAGTAGATAAAAAAACGTGTCATTATTTCCAAGTACATAACACCTAACATGTACAATAATCATAGCGCAATACAATATCAATGAAGGGCAAAAGTGTCCTTAAGCTACAGTTTACCTTCTATAAGATCTTATTACTTTAAAACCTTAATAAATATCTCCAACGGATCGCAACAAGTTCTGCACGAGCATCAGACACGTAGTCTAGGACACGATGGATATATTTGCCCCTGTCACATATTTAATCTATGTACAACTATAGCGTATTGCTATTAAATATTGAAAGGCGCTTTGAGCAAATTATTTTTCCAATTAATTTATTTCCTTGTGTGTTCTGTTAGAAAACAGAATCTTCATTGAATGAATAATATTTTAGTTGAAATATAATAAGTTAAACTATAATAATAGATTATAGTTTAAGACAAATTAAATAGTTAACTTTAGTATGCTTTTTTATTAAATCTATAATATTACCTAATTTTTACACTTTGAAACTAACTTGGATTAAACTTAATTTTTGCAAAATGCTAATGTTTTACAAAATATGAGATAAAAATAGTGCTTTGTACTAATTTAATGTCAAAATGAAATATTTTGTTTCCTAAAGGCGTGGTGAAAGCGAAAAGCTATTATTGTATAACGCCTTCTGTTATTGAATTTGTTTGTAGGGTTTCAGCGTTTTGCTATAAAATGCCGGCAGGCGCCAAAGAACTTTGTATTACATCACGTCAATTGTATTTGACAATTTTCTTTATGGGGACGATCTAGAACCATTTATAAGGTTCGTTATAATTAATCAAGTATTTGATCGCTTTTTAATTAATATATTCTTTATCTCTAAGTCTTGGTATTTAATGCAGATATTGATTACGAGATTCACTTACATTACATTCTATCTATAACATTTTTTAAATCCTTTACTTAACGATTTCGGAGTATTCTTTTGGATAACAATTTTCCCTTTGTAATGTTTCCCTGGTATTAACTAATTATAAAATCCACTTCACCATTATGAAAGCTTTATAAAACTATAATTTAGGAGGCTACAAAATGTTTTACAACATCATTAAACAACAGATTTGCTTTATAGTGTGCAACTTATACCGGGGTGCATTGTAAACTGGCTTTTATACTAACATTAATTGCTGCTAGGGTATTACGAGCTCGAAAGTTCAACAATAAGAGTTTAACAGGTTCGTAAAACAAGCCTTTCTCGGAGCCGATGTACCGGCCGCGACCCGCCATGTTTCTGGAGGCCTACTAACTCTTAAAGTAATATTAAGTCTAGTTTAGTGGTTAGTGACCCTGACTGCTACACCGGAGGTCGTGGGTTCGATTCCCACCCAGGACAAATCTTTATGTGATGAGCACAATCACTGTCTGGGTGTAATTTATCTGTAATATGTAAGTATAAAAGAATAGTAAAAATATGTAAGTATGTTTGTCAGATGTATAGTACTCATAATACAAGTTTTGCTTAGTTCGAGTCTAGATGGCGTTGTGTGGAAGTCGTGGAATATTATTATATTATGTTATTGGAGTAGTAAAAACGTGACAGCACACTATACCGAATAGAACAGCTCTCTTTTCAATAACTGCAAAAATATTACTTTAAAAGTTGGTGGTAGACCCCCTGTTCCAATAGCTAATTTGCCAAGGAGATCTTAATTAATTTATTACAAGTTTTTACTCTTAACCAAGCAATTTATTAGCCATCGAAGTTTTTATTGTTATTGAATGACGAGGAATAAAATATTCGGGCGCGACGATGACATTAACTCACTGCTTTTTTTATTAAGTTTGTTCGGACTTCGAGCCAGACCGTGTTATCAGTTTCTATCGTGTTGAAGATTAAAATTACGACATGAATATCGACCTAAATAGTTCATCATTTATGGAGGTGCGTGATGTCATAATCCCTGAAGTTGGTGACACATTAGTGATACACAATTCACGCTGACGAAGCAGTATAAAGAAAAACAAATACATACAATAAATTTGTAAATAGTCGAATAATAATTTGCAAATCGATAGGTATTACTGTAAATATACCCGCTACAAATCGAAGCCCGATGGCAAGGGAACATAAAATTGGGATAATACTTATCCTAAATGCTAATCCTGGTTTCAAACTATCTATGAACCATGTTTCGTCTAAATCTGTTCAGTGGTTTTTGAGTGAAAGAGGAACAAACATCCATACATACAAACTTTCGCGTTTAAAATATTAGTAGGTTTAGTAAAATAAAAAGTATCAAGTTTTTCTAAGAATTTTCATGACGGCGGAAATATCAAGAAGTTTTATATTTTATGACTACCTATATATGTATGTCTGATTGTAAATACGGTAAATAAGTTCTCAGAATTTTGATAAAATATAAATTGCTGTTTATTGATTTAAAGTTGGTATTATATGGCAAGCAATAGAATCGAAAGGCAAGGAGTTGGTAGAATAGAGTTTTTATTGTACGTTTTGTAATATCTAGTTATCATCGCTACATAGTGCATAGCTTGAGTGAATACTGCAGTTGCAAAAAGCAATTGTTTTAATTAACATGCTAATGTAATATACTCCTATTCTGTATGTAGAACAACGGTTGCGCGCAATGCATTTACAAAGAAAACACTTTCCAATAGAAAAAAATAATATAATCTTTATTAAAAAAAACAACTTCAATTCTTGAATAATGGAATCTATAATTGGAAGTGTAAGGTTGAAATTAGATAGCATTGATTTTCAATAACCAATTGTAATACCAGTGTCAATTTCAGCCTTTTCTAATATATTTAGTTATGAGTCAGTTTTCAAGTATCGTCTGGGAATTTTTGAAAGTCAAAAGTAAGGCAGTCTCAAGAATAGAATTGTTGTAAGCACTAGATATTGTGAATAACAATTTTCTACAGATTTTAATAAAACCTTTATAGGTGTCCGCGGTATCTCTCCAAATCATTGATAAGTAATATTTTCAGTTGCAATATACTACAAAATAAATGCGATTTTAGAAGTCTTTTGACAAAATTCGTGCCACAACAACATTGCAGTATTTAAAACTTGTAAGGATTCTGTGAAAACCTTACACTCTTTTTCTGGCTCGTCAGAAGACCATTCAATCGTCTATTAAATAAAATTCGCGTGTCACGGCGTACGAAATTGTTGTCCTCCGAAACGGCTTAACCGATTATCATGAAATTTTGTGTATTTTTTGTGTAAATCTGAGAATCGATCAACATCACTATTTTTCTAGACATTTTTTTACATTTGTAATTCTTTTACGTGCTCTGTGGCAAAACAACGTTCGTTGGGACAGCTAGTAATATTACCATCATCGGCCTAGCCTTTTCCCAACTATGTTGGGGTCCGGTCGGCTTCCAGTCTAACCGGATTCAGCTGAGTACCAGTATTTTACAAGGAGTGACTGCCTATCTGACCTCCTCAACCCAGTTACCAAGGCTACACGATACCTCTTGGTTAGACTGGTTCTCAGAATTTCAAGCTTCCGACTAACGACTGTCAAAGATGTAGGAATAACAGCCGGGACCAAAATTTAACGTGCCTTCCGAAACACGGAAGCACGGAATACAGCTAGTAATATATACGTAGATATAAGTTCTTTACAAAGTGTAACCCCGGTCAGTTGATTAGATATTTAACTAGGTATGTACTATAAAGATGTTTGCCGCCGGCCGCCCGCCGCCCTCAAGTGTGCAGGGATTGTTATCTTAATATCAGAGACCTTATCATAACGCCGGCCCTAATACGGGCCCTGATTCATCAATAACAGATAACATTTGACTTAGCTGTGTACTTTTGGATGTCACTGGAGTTTTATATTTTTTCTTAGGTAGGAGGTAAGACTATGACGTATAATCAATTATACGATTAAAATGAGTTGAGTAATTTATTTGGTGTTTGTGAATCTTACTTACTCTTATAACATTTGGGGTGCCCTCTGGCCGTATTTTAAATAATGCTTCTCTATAAAACTGGAGAAAAATGGACTCCCGTATCTTCATTTTTGCTCAGCTGGTGAAAATAGTTGTATATTTCTTTGAAAAAATGGAGTAATAAAAAAAAAAGTTCAATCAAAGTGTACACAATATTACAATGGGTAGAATTAAAATCCTAAGCGGGCATCGAACCCGTGATACGTGACGCACAATGGGTTTGATGTGCTGATCTATTTGGCTATCCATGCAGTCAAGTTTGGCTGTAGCCACTAACCTAAGCTTGCATACACTACAAATCGCTAACTTACAAATACAGCACACTAAACATTGATACTATCTTCTTTAAAGTATCTGATAACTAAGTTCACTCGTTATTCAGTGTACTCAAGATGTTATTGGAATATAATTCAGGCTCTAACTAGCAAACTACATCACAACAGCGTCATACAAGGCGAGGGGATGGCTCGGCAGCCGTCGTAATGAGCTCGTTTGATGTGACTTGACGCGACAAATTGCTTCGCAATCGCACATACGGCAACTTTGACGCGTCAAGATACCCAGTGCTCATTCTAGTGAGGAACAGGTGAGTGTGTCGATTTGAATGTCATCAGTTGAGAATACAGGTCCTTATAATATTTTGTTACTAAATGTTATAGGACAAAAATGGTCTGAAAGGAAAAGAGATGAGTGGTCTAATACACAATGGTCTAATAAACATTATTATTTTGGAAAACAAGTGACTTTAGTGTGGTTACTTATCTGAGTTTTGTCTGTGTAAAAAAAGTGCGTGTGTCTGTGCTCATGTTTTGTGTAAAGTAAATCAGTTTCAGGCTTTCTGTTTTGAATAACCATATGCAGATGTAATTAACACAGAAATTGGTTGCATATGGTCCTTATAAATATTCTACAAAAGGAAAAGAAAAGCATTAATAGGCGCAGTTTTTAATTAAGGCAATTTACTATTAAGACTATCAAAACAATGACACTAAAACATCAGAAATAATTATTCATAGCTACTTAGCTAACACGCTGCGAGAATTCGTGCATATTACGGTAATAGCCGAAAATACTCAAATCTTGTGCAAGTTACAGCCCCATCTCATTAATCTAGAAGCCTAAATTTAATTAGTTTGTAGTACATTTCAAGGCTATTTACGTAAACATGTCTGCCGTCAGATTAGCAGACAAGCGTTTGTTGTTATGGTATGGAGACCATTAGGTTTAGTGGTCCCAGTTATTATGATGCGCGTAGCGACGAAGCGAAATGTCTCTTCTGAATATTTAGGTACTTTATTTAAGTTATTTATTTTCGTTATTGTTATTATGGTTCTTTAAGTGATGAGATATAGAAAAGAGTTTGGTTGTAAAAAAAAAACCGGATAGAATACAGTAAGTTAAATTTTATGAATTGAGAATTTATATGTTCTTAGTTTCATGTGTGTGTCTATGTGTATCTATCTCTCTCTGTTTATATGTTATGAGTCCTTAGACCTTAACTTAAGGTACACTTTGTAGTAAGGTAAAGATATACATGCATTTATTCAGCTTGTCTTGATGTAACTAATGGATGCAGAAATGGCAATTAGATTTACATCACTGTTAGGATTCGCGCTCTATCAATTTTTAACAGAAGTTTTACTTGTTTGATACAACGCCCAAGTTTCAAATTAAGAAAAGTTTGTATTATTAGTACTAGACAGCGTACTAATGTGAAGTCTAAGTTGCTCTTAAGTCTCTCTGTCTAGCTGATAAATAATTGTAATATTTCTTGAATCAACCTCGTGCATGCTTCTCGAGAGCATGATGGTAGTGTCATAGTGTCATCGTTACTGACACAAGAGGTCACGTACCATTTCTTATTTGATTAGATTGTAGTCACTACGCAAGTACCAAGTCCCGTTATACTGACACATAACGGCCCGGATTCTATGCGATGAGGAAAACAGTCGACTTAGATTAGATATACATTTTTATGAGCGTAAATAATATGCGTTATGAGGATATACATCTGTCATAAAGAACATATCATACAGGATAATGGCAAACATACGACGACTACCAAAGAAGTTTTATTGGAGCATCCGTTTAATTGCTCACTCGTAAACAATTTCTTTGAGAGATTATGTTCGACATATTATCTGTTGTGGAATGCGAAAACTTTTCCTGTCACATTAACATGATTGTAACAATAGAAGTATACCTCTACATTGTCCTTAGTAACATTAATTAACTAATTATCAACACTAATCACAGATTAAAATTCAATAATCTATAATTTTTCCCACCTGAAAATAATTAACGTATCTACGAGAAAAAATGCTTATAAAATGAGTTTACGTTTTTATAAATCCAAGGTGATATCGGTTTAGAACGAGCTCACGCTACTCAATGACATAGTTATGTAACGCTGAGCGCCCGCGACGCAACGGCGCGTACGCACGTTTGGCAACTAGTGTTGTTACGAATACGGCCATGAGTGGAGTGTGACTAGTCTAGTCGTGTGTTATACGAAATCATGTGCGAACACTGTCACCGATAAACATCATACTTGTGTCGCTCTGAGGTCGCCTGCAGTTCACCTCACTATCACAACAAACACCAAAACGTGTGCTCCAGAACTTAATTAAACAATCAAAATGATCCTGTGGATGTTATTCGGTGTTACTATACTGATAGTGCTGTTTGTGAAAGTTTATCAAAAACTAACGGTGGGAATATGCAAGACGAGTGCGCACATGGTCGGCAAAGTGGTGATTATAACGGGAGCTAACAGCGGCCTCGGGTTGGAGACCGCTAAAGACTTGGCGTGTCGCGGCGCGCGACTGATACTGGCGTGCCGGAGCGTGCGCCGGGCAGCCGCCGCGAAGGCAGAAATAATTAAAGTCAGTGGCAACACCGACGTTCACTTCCGACAACTAGATTTAGCGTCTCTCCGCTCGGTCAAGGAGTTCTGTGATCTTATTTACAAGACGGAGAAGCGCGTCGATGTCCTGATCAACAACGCGGGCGCCGGCGGGCTCGGCAACGAGAAAACCCCGGACGGCCTGCACATCGGAATGCAAGTCAACTTTTTTGCTCCGTTCCTCCTCACTTGCTTGTTAGTGCCGTTAATGAAGTCTTCCGCTCCGAGCCGCATCATTAACGTATCCTCTATGATACACAAGTACGGAGAGCTAGACTTCGAGAACTTGAACATGGAGAATTATTGGAGTGACTATTTGGTATACGCAAATAGTAAACTGTTCCTTAATTTGACGACGTTAGAGTTAAGTACAAGACTGAAGGGTTCGGGCGTGACAGTCAACGCTCTGCATCCGGGGGTGGCCGCCACTAACATATTCAGGAACATTCCTAGCGACATAATAAGAAATGTCGTTGAGAGGAGTATTGGGTTTTTGTTCCAAACTCCTTGGGAAGCTGCTCAAACTACAATATATTTATCTGTGTCACCAGAAGTTAAAGATGTAACTGGTAAATACTTTGCCGACTGCCGAGAAAAAACTCCTTCCAAGTTGTCTCAAAACGCAGAACTGGCGAAAAAACTGTTCCAGGAGTCGGAGAAACTAGTAAAATATTCATTGCCAGAATGACAAGTGACTAGTACTTAATAGCTAATACATAAAGTGTATTTTGAAGTTAGCATAAATTATATTTTTGTATGGATTTTGTTGTATCTGTTGATGGCCGGTGACAAGTTATCGAATGACTTTAGTGTATTCAACTGTGATAGTATGGAGTTAAAGATATTCCGTTGTTTTTTCATAATATAATTATGTTGATAAATAAATAAGTCTTATTAAATGGTATTAATTGTGTTATTCCAATAAACAATAGACTTTCGACTTACAGTCCAGTATTTGATTGAACAATAAGTTATACAGTTCAATAAATTATTTACAAACTACGGTGGCCTTGGTAGTATTCAAATGTAAAGGACGAATGTATTAAATTTTTATTTATTAGGAGCAAAAAAATGTACGGCAGGTAATCTATAATGTTAATCGCCAAGTAAACGGTATGTACTGTACTATAGTACACAGGTTTTATAATATTTATGTACTGGCCAGTTTTTATGTTGTTTATTTCATAGAGTTGACCTCTAAGTGTTTCTCTACAATCGCTGGATTGGAATCGAATTGTTTTTACTTAGAAACGAAAATTCCATACATTTTAACTATTTGTAAAAGAGTTACATTAATAAAAATCTTACTTTTTTAAAATCCAAATGCATAGTCAATATTCATCACTATATTATTCTCAACAACTTGAAGAATTAACTTAATGCTTTTTATTAAAGGTTTATTTTTTTAGTATATCGATGTAATGAAGACAATATTTTGTTTCTTTTTGTAACTACATATGTCGAGTTGTCGACTACGACTGTCTGTATTATTTTCGTACAATGTTTCGTTAAAAATAAATATACTGGGTAGACAGCTAGGAACTTTATACTAATGTGAGGTCTCTTTCAAAGTATTTTTATCTTCCGATTGCTGTTTTACTGGGTCGCAGACACTCAAATGAATATAGCAAACAGATACGTAATTCTTGTGTACTAAAGTTTCTTTCCAGTTACTAACTACATAATATTTAAAATAGTTTTAAAAATGAAGGTTTAAACAAATGGATGAAAGGCGTAAGAAGAACTAATTTATTTATGTGTTAAAAGTTGTTAAAATTTTTGGTCAAATTCAAAAGATGCATTTGAATGGAACCTCTTTGTGGAAAATCTTTTATATCGGTTCTCCGATCACTCGCACTTGGATTGTTTAAGGCTTTTTATAGTTATTTGATCATCTAGACGGAATATGACAAACAAATTAACCTGACGATAAGATCTGGTTATGATTAGAATTATTTCTTGAGTTTGTGACATCCTCTTAACATTATGTTTAACTAAATACGTATAAAAAACCTGTCCGATTAATTACGGGGTTGTAGTGTAATGTAATGTAAAATAATTAATGGGAAAACCATAGAATTTTCCCCGATCAATTTAATTAATTTTAAATAAAATCGTTACGATAATGATAATCTTCTTCTCTACAGCAAAACTGAAAAGTAATAAACCATAACAATTAGGTAAAATGATCTACCTAAATTTGAATTTCGTTAGTTTTGGGAAATTTACCAAAACATATGATAATATTCGTTAAAAGCCCAGCTAAAGAATTTATTTTGATGTTTAAGTTAGGTTTAGATACATTTTCTGTTTGTTTAAGGACTTCTGGAAAGACACTTATATTGCAATTCAATATACGTGCTGTAGGTATAGATTGCGAGATTTGACCTCATACCCTTTTTCATAACAAGGTCCCTATTTACACAATATAAAAATACATACACAAAAATACAATAACTTGTATTCGTTTCTCACATTAAAATAATAATAAAGAATGATTATGATTAACTTAATATTACATTAAAGCATTTAAACCTTGATGATTTCAAACCCAAGAATACACTTATTACAATACAACCGGCCACACATTGTTGATATTTTCTACGTTCTCTCATACTTATGTCCATGCAATAAGGTTCAGATTCGCATGGCAATTTTACCATTTGCATGCAGTCGACTATACTTCGCTTATCGTTAAAATAATGGTTTATTGTTAAATTAGGTAAAGAATTAAAAAATGCAGTGTTAGTGAAATTCTAAACAGTATTGCAATCTGTAAACCGAATGATATTGCTTATCACTATGCGTTTTGTGTTTACTTCATTTTAACTACTTGAGATTAGTGTAATTGGTTTTTTTCTTCTCTTTTCATTTGATTTTCAGGCTGCAGGTTAAATCGGAATTTTATCAGAAAGGCTCTGTTTGTCCGTCTGTCACCAGGTTGTATCTCAGGAACCGTGATAGCTAGATACCTACTTGACATTTTCACAGATAATGAATCGAGTTTAATAAACGACGTAACCATGATATTTTTTTTTGAAAATTAGTTTTTCTTTTGTCTACTTATGTGGAATCATCAGTGACGTGCAGTACAAGATTACATTAGAATTTATGATACTACTATTTACGATACTTAGATGTCGAACTCTTCAAAAGATATTCCCAAATTATAACAAAGAGTTGCTTAGCAACAACTTTAAGACAAAGTAATTAGCTTGTTAATTGTCTGGACAACAATATATAATTATAATATTGTTTAAATTACGTAGTAAAGTCTTGCGGATGTAGCCTCTTTAACATTTGGCCCGCGACCTCTGAATAACCTATTAAACACAAAGACATAGAATTAACACGTTGTTCTTTTCCAGAGAAACACATTTTGTAATTTTGATAAGTATTTTTTTATGTACAATGTATATTGAATCTAAGATCACTAAATGATTTGACTTGCAAACTCGCCGATATGTCAGCTCATGGAAATTTAACTTTAAGGACTCTGGTTAGGTCTGAAATTAGTCGTGCAATATCATTTAATAGTAACGATAAAGAAACTTTAATATCATTGTGTCGTATGTTTACGATATTTATTAAATTAATTTAAAATATCATCATCATTGGCCTAGCCTTTTCCCAACTATGTTGGGGTCGGCTACCAGTCCAACCGGTTTCAGCTAAGTACCAGTGTTTTACAAGGAGCGACTGCCTATCTGACCTCCTCAACCCAGTTACCTGGGCAACACGATACCCCTTGGTTAGACTGGCTGTCAGACTTTTTCAAGCTTCTGACTACCTGTAACGACTGTCAAAGATGTAGGAATAACAGCCGGGACCCACAATTTAACGTGCCTTCCGAAACACGGAGGAACTCGTTATGACAAAGATGGTCACCCATCTACGGACCAACCGCGTCAAGCATAGCTTAACCTGTGATCGAATCACTTACGCAGTTATAGCTTAGCCACGAGCTCCTCTTAATTTAAAATAATCTTTAATAAAAACCTGTGACTATAATCCAAAGTTCTTTTTTTAAGTAACATTATTAAATTTGTGGAAGAGAGACACAGTTCTACGTCATCTAGAGCACCATCCCTTTCACAATTGGTTTTACTTTATCAGCCGTATTGGCCACACAGTACACAATAGGTAGGTCTTTACCGTTTCATATGCATAAGCGTATGAAACGGTACAAAAAATATTATTTTAAAGGTACTAAAATGAAATAACGTCTAGGTTTCTCGAAATTATTCAAAAAAAGAATATCACATTCAAATTACACCAATCGCATTTACTTTTGCGATATTCAATGAATAACTATACTTATCATTAATCCCGGTCCTTAGTTATTATAATGATAATTATTACAAAAGATAATGACACTTCTCTACTAAACACAGATTACTCAAGCATCCGCGTTCGTCACATCGTTTTGTATTATCACTGATGATTAATGACTAATGATTTGAATGTCCACATAGCACCTAAGTTATGTGACTTATCTAAATCAATGTTTATTATACATTGTCATTTTCTTACTGATAAACGCTTATTAAAAGTAATTAGTTCGGGAAAATATGTCGGGATTAGAATTCCTGGTTTGAATTGTTTTTTTTTTTCTTTTCTATGTACATAAAGGTTCTTTACAAAGAAGGCGTTTATAAGATCACGTTACGATCGATAGGAGATTAAAATGAGTGAAAACGCGGGGCACAGCCACTTATGCTGAAAAAAACATAATTTCGAAAACTTCTGTCAGAGTCCAACGTAGTTATTTATAACAAAAATTTTTAGATGGCTATCGTCATCATTTTCTGTTATTTTCATATGAATAATGCAACACGGAAGCCATTAAAACGATCCATACCCAAGTACTTACTGTGATAATAATATATGTATAGATCAAAATCAGTAGTAAAATAGATATTGTATTAATTGCAGGAGGTAAATAGTTTCACAATAAGCGAGCAACGGCCGAAATAAAACACATCACACGGATTAAAACCTTTTTTTGTACACGTAAAGTTCCCAAATTACAAAGCCGACTCTTAAAACATGTAATTTGATCGCGTTCGCGAATAGCCCATTGGCAGTAATAAGTAATTTTCAATTATTACGAGTTAATTAGTGGACAGTAACGAGAGTACCAATAGTTTGTATTGTGTACACTTAACATTAATTTATCGTGCGTAGTTGGCGTTAAATTGAAATTATTCCCTGCGATGGGCGGGTGTAGCTGCGGTCGGTTTATTTGGGTATAAATCTCTCGCGTGGTACATCTGATTTACAGTACTGCTCTTTGTGCTCGCTCACCTCACTGTTTGCGGGCCTTTGTGGCGATATACTCACACAGTTTTGGTTTATACAACTTAAATTTATTAGACTATAGACGATTAAAATAGAGGTTTCGATTCGCTTGCTGAGTTCGACATTACGGATACGCAATAGCTGAGGTGTAGCGTTTTCCTATTCTCTAAGATTACATAGTAAAACTCTACATTGATACTCATAGATTATTTTTCATGAGTACCTACAAAATATTTAATACTAACTGTTGCCTGTTGGCCTGCCCACTTCAAAACGATTGGAAATCGGGTGAAAATTGAGATAAAAACTATCCTATGCGTCAATCCACGTTAAAAACTATATGCGTACTAAGTTTCATCTAAACCCGTTCAGTAGTTTTTGCGTGAAAGAGGAACAATCATCCATCTAACTTTCGCGTATGTAATATGAGTAGGACTAAAAAAATCGCACCGAGTTTCAATTTAGACTCAGTTATAAAGTAGGCAATTTAGAGTGTTAAATTAGGCATTTCCTTACTTACTGTATTCTCTGCAGCCGAGAACATTACAAAACTGTTTCTACCACTGTCGGGAAGTTTAGGCAATTAACTAATAGAGCTCAATTAAAGCGTTAATCCTTTATCGCAGATCGTGATGAATAGGAGCCATGAACACGATGTTCCAACACGACTAATTATTAGTACTGATAGAAATACGGATTGGAATAAAAACAAATCTCAAAGTTGTTCAAGTTTAAAACTAGCTGACCTGTTTCAGAGTCTAACAGCTGTCTAAAACTTAAGCTCAGAGCAGCGTCCAAATTAGCCACGGGGCTAGCCCAAAAGAAGCTCAGCGTTCCACATTTCCCGACAAGAAATAAAAGCAAAACATTTTGTTCTTGCGTGCTCGACCCGCGTTGATTTGCTGGGAGCAGATTTAGAGGCTGGAAAATAGGCGGTTTGCCGACGGAAGTGCGGACAATATTAATGTGTTCCATAAGTCACGGGCAGGCCCGTATTTTTCTCTCTCAGTAGCTAGTGGGACAGGAGGCACCACTAATTAACACCATTACCATATTCTTTCAAAAGGGTCTTTTTGCACCCAAAAATATGTACATAACATCGTTGTACTCGCGTCAGAATGTTGACTAATTTCCGTGTCCGAGGCGAGTGCAAACGATCTTATTAGCATGAAAATTAATGATAATTATTATTAGCATATTATGATAATTGCCTGTTTGGGTTTGAGGTTTTAATTTTGGTTTATTATTTTGATTCCGTGAGTTAGGTTGATGCGACTTTTGTTTTATAGTATTTTGCAGTTGTTTTAATGATTGTAGTGAACTCCATTGATCTTTTCTAATGCCTTTCTGATCTCTTAATTTAGGGTCCCGGCCAATGATGATAGATTGTACATTTGGGAACTACTAGGCGTGGGTTGTATAAACGAAATTAATCAGTTTTTGATTTTTGAGAGAGGTTTTAGAAGATTATCAACTTTTTAAAATTCACATGGTATTTTTGGAAAAAAGCATGATAAATTGGTTTTTAGCGAGCAATGTATTTCTAATCCACTTTCATAGAGAATTCAAATGAAAATGGCCTTACTGTGTTTTATACTTTTTAAAAGTATAAAACTTGGGTGATCCTAAGACTCGGAATTGTCAAAAAATTCTCCGAACAATAAATAAGGTTAAAGTAAATACACCACTGTTTATCTGTGGGGTTGTTTATTCTTTGAAAAGTGTCACTTTTATTTTTTAAAACATTTATTTTAAATACTTTTGTTTTTTTTTTACATTCCTCCAAAAAGGAAAAACATGTTTTAAGCTTTGTATTACACTCTGGTTGCACGTGTTTATATAGAGACGGGTTCCGTACCCGTATGGTAAAAACGTAACCCTATTACTGACGCACCGCTGTCCAACTATCGTCAGGTCGTATTTTATGAACCGTGATAGCCAGACAGTTGAATTTTTCGCAGATGTTGCTTTGTTGCTGTAACCAGGAATAATAAAAATAACAATTGAGTTGAAGCAACCATTACCTCAGTCAAATATTTAATGGGCAGTTTCTTTTGCAAAATTTTGATTTTCTTTATTTGAATTGTACGGAACCTTCAATATCTCGACTCCAACTCGAACTAGGCCGGGTTTTTAGCTGTGAATGTGTCTGACAAAGTACTAGGGCTACACGCAAAGAAGGGGTAACGAAGGTGCTTTCTAAAACGTTAATGGTTGTGTCACTAATGATGCAGACACGCTTAATGATCTGCCACGATTATGAATTTTTAAAATCTTTCCTAGTTATAAGGTATAGTTTTGTTCTACCAAGTCCCTGCTTTTCTGATTGTCTCATTGTTAAAAAGTAAAATATGAATTATATAGAAGGATTGAAATATTTACAAATAAAATAAATACCATTTAAAGGCATGGGTAAAAAGAAAACCTTATTACTACCTAAAGCTCCGCTGTCTGCTAGAATGTCCGTAAGTCTATCACTAGGCTGTATCTCCTGAACCGAGTCTGTGATATGTAATTTTTTACCCAAAAAAGGTTAGTATGTAATTTTACGGTTATCAATTTCATTGCGATTTATTTCTGTTCCAAATATGTTTTTCTTCAGACTAATTATACAGAATCTTTCATTATATTAAGAAACTAGCTTCTAAAGAAGAGAAAATTATTAGTAAGAAGTTCTTTAACTCAATTTATGTCCGTCTGAAACGTTTGTGCGAGGTATCAGACTGCGACGATTGCCGAGTTAAACTTACTTATAAAAGGGGTTTACGATTGTGTTATTTACTTTGCGGTGCTCGATAGACCGAATCAATTTTCTATGATTAAGTGTTGTAAGTAAGATTAAGGCCTTTGCCCAGCAGTGGGACACAGTAGACTAGGAAAAAAAAGTGTTGTAACAAAGACACGTCTGATTAAATTATGTTAGATTTTTCGAAATCTTGAATCATTGTCATTTTTAGTATAATTTAGGATTGCATTGTTTCACAATAGGAATTCTAAAAAATAAACCTCCACTTTCCATAAACCATTAAGTTTTAAGCAAGTTTTTTTTTATATCAAAGCTCAGATGCGGTGAATAACATAATCGATGTTTTTAAAACCACGACAGAGACTTACGGACTGTTACAAAAACACCGGAATCTAGTACAAGAGCTAGACGAAAAGAAATTTGTTCGTTAAATCGAGGTGACTAATAAAGTAACTGATTATATGTATATTACTTGCAACATTATATCTTTAATGCGACCTTTGCAATGATCTTTAGATAGCAAATGGCAATGACGGCGGCAGCGAATCAATGTCAATGTTTACCTACATTAAAACGTAATATGCACCTAATTTAAATACCAAATTAATCGGAACTCTTAGGCACAGAATATAGAATTGTAATACTTTTTTTAAGGCTGTATACAAATAGAAAGTAGCGTTCGAAGACAATTTTTTGTTGAAGATATCCATAGTTATATTGCAAGTGCTTTATTTTAAGAATATCTACTTTTTCAGGGGTCCGTAAAACAATCATAAAGATGGCATCCTGAAGCGTTAAACCAGTTGAAATTAGCACACCTTAAAAAATAATGAGTTATAATGTTTTTGGCAAATATGTTTTTTTTTCTCTCCCAGTCGCAAAAAGAAAACGGAAAGAAAGAAGAACTTTAGAATAATTATAATTATCAAAACGTATATTTTCTGGACCACAGTCGAATATATTATTCAAATATCAAAACTCTGCTTTTATAAAGAGTATCTAAGTGTGCGTAAACGAATTAGATTCATCGGTTCAGACGGTTCACCGATCAGACGGTTTTTTAGACAATTCGATGTATAGATATCATAATTGTTTTCTCAGTAATTGTTTTTTTGGGAGAAACGTTTTCTGTGGAAACAAACTTTTGTTAGTCAATGTAATTTACTGAAAATTCAGTATAAATGGAAAGTTCAATAAACTCTGGATGAAGTTCGACTTTTAAAAACACCTAAAATAATTGTCTATTTAAGTGTATATTTATTTATCAGTCCACAAGATAAACTGAGACTAAATTCGAAAAAAAAAATGAACAAAATCGATCAAAAAATTTACCATGATGTTTACCAATATTAATCGTTTTCACGAAAAAAGACATCTACGTCTGAAACAACTACCTTAAAAAAATATTTCATTTCTTAAACAAATTCACATTATAATTTTTTACTATCCGATCAAGATACTACTGATTTCTTGAAGAATGTTCAAAAGTTACTATACATGCAAAGCAATGTGTAAAACAATGCAGCATCAAAAACCTATTCAAATCACACTTAATTCACAGACTGCCGGCTTCCCAAAATAGCGATCGCTCAGATAAAATATATCTAATATGAAATCTGTGTCTAAGCTAGCGGAGTCGGGCGTGTAGTACCGTGTGTAACGTGCTACCTATTGTAGTTCGAGCGGAGTGTAATCCCCAGGAAAACGGTTTTGTCGGCGGATTCCAAGATCCCTTTGTTCAAAGGATCCAACGTTCGGTAATGCGATTCTTATTCATTTGTTTTTTTTTCTCCATTTGATCGTAAATTAAGTTTCGATGGATAGTTTTTTGTTTTTTGTTACGTGTTACCTTCGCAGTTCTAAAATTTGAATGACGAAGACTACGGAGAATATAATTTGTGTTGATTATAAATAATTTATGATTTTTAATAACGTATTTGCCTGAAAAAAAAACCTTAAATATAGATGAGTGGTTGCGGTTCTTGCTGCGGGAGGCGTTTGAAAGTAAACTAAATATAAAACTTCTTACTTATTACTTCATACTAATTTTCTTCCTTTTTATGTTTATAGGTGGGCGTTAAGTGTATATTGGGTTTTTTATCTTGCTAATTCAACTCTATATACTTAACATTTTCGTATAAATACTTTCAGTCTGAATATTGAACTATAAGCCCTAGATATGGATAACCTCATCCTAGATAAACATAATGTATTTTAGATAAAAATATTGTTTAGTTCTGGTCTATTTTAGGTAAGGCTTGATAAACGATATGATCTTAGATAGAGCGAGCGAGATTTATGTACATTTTTACCCTAGAGAATCCAGGTTCTAGCCATTTTGGGTAATACAGGCAGGCGGCAGCAAATTTCACCCGTTGACAGTTTAAGATAAGATACGATGATAAGGGAAATTTGAGGGAAAAATATTACGTAGAGCCCTTTTTTATCCAAGAATAGATTTTATGTATGTAGTACATATGTCGGTCGTTTGATAGTAGAATTTTTGGTGGAGTTTTTTTTGTTCTAGGTAGAGTTAAATTGCTTTGAGTTTAACCAAGGAGTTCGCTCGGTAAATGAAAACGAATGGCAGATTTTGTGGGGTTCCATACCCAAAGGGAGAAACCCTCTGATCTTTGACCACGGCGTATCCCAAGAACCGTGATGACTAGATAGACGGAATTTTCACAGATGACGCCCAAAAATAAAAAAAAGGTGATGTTAAGCTCGAATAATTACGTTTTTTTAAACAAACAAAATGTCATTTAAAAATGGCAGCTAGATAAAAATATATAAATTCAAATAAAGAACAAAAACCAAAACATGCGCAGCAGTAATTGTTTAATCCCCGAAAACATTTAATTATGCAACACCGCGTTCGGAATACAAAAATATAAAAAAAGAACTAAACATTTAAAATCTGCGTTTTGCAATTCGAACGCCACTGCTGTCATATGCATATTAAGGACTGTATTACGTAGAAATTAGTTGGAGCCCAATTAAGGACAGTTGGCACCTAACAATCGTGCGATACAAAGAGACCGTGCTTGTTTTTGTTCATACTGCCGGGCAACGGGCGTGGTAAGCCGCTCAATCGCTGGTTTCATGGCTTACACGGTCAGCGAAATGTGTACAGTCCTTTATAGTATTGGCAAAGCTTGTTACAGCCAGTTATGTCTGAATGTAATGAACGAGAATTTTCTGGAAGTATTGAATGGGTGTGTTTGTTTTGGTTCCGAATATTAATTTTTCGAATTTGATTGGGATTCTATGAAATATTGGGTTTTCCTTGTTAATTCAAAACTGCAGAAATGAATAGGTAAAAGGCGGGAAATCTACGTTTCAAAAACCTTTTTTTTGGTAAATATATTTTTATAAAATAAAAAAAATAGTTTTATGTGATTTTGTATTTATATTACGCAGATAGCAGATACGCAGTTTGATATTAATGATATTAGCATCTTGGACAGATTTAACTGTTAGTACAATCCAATCTGTCAGAAATTCAGCGCCCAATGGCGCAAATACGTCCAACCAATCATAACGCCTATGCATCGTAATATCGAAGCCTGAATCATGTGCTACTGCTGACACTCTCAACGCATAATCAACAATAACTTCATCACATTAAAGTACAAAATCGGTTATTCCGATACCTGGTACAATCAGTACACTTGGAGGGCGCTTACGTCCTTCTATACATTAAGTCGGCGTCGACAGAGGTAAATTATATAACATCTGTTACACTGTATTTATTAATGGTATTTAATTTCGGACAGACTTCAAACGATGCTGTGTAATTTATAGCGTCGAAGTAATAGGGGTGAACTGTCTGAATGGTGACCGCAGATCGATGAGCTCTTTATTTTAATGACCTTTGAAGGTAGGACACTTGAACAGAAGGTATAGTACCTAGGTTAAAATACTGGGAATATTATTCATAATAGACAGAGAAAATATTATTAACAATTAAATTTATTAACAGTGAATCAATGAATTTAATGTCCTGTTACGAATAACGAACAAAAAATAATATGTAGGAACCTGCGACTTTGTATGTAGTAAATCATGGAAATCCATCGAAAAAATAATAATACCGTAACTTTTTCCAACATGAGATATTGAGAACAAACTACATCTAATTCATAAAATGCTAAGTACCTTCTGAAATAATATACCAAAATATTAATGCTAATAAACTACTTCATTCTCATGTAACATGATAATACGGTTTACCACGTAATCCTAGGCAATTATACCGTTCAGTAAACAACGTCCAACACAACACGTGCGAAAATATCCCTCAATACATAATCATGAAAAATAAATATATTTCGCGCTAACTGTCGAGAAATTCGGGAATAAATCTCTAGTAAAGAGATGGTATTGACACACATCAACACCATTACCATGTCATTGCTGTAGTGAGAGCGGAAAATTACATGATTTACCGACAGAGCCGGTTTATCGAACCGTTTTACCGACGGAGCTGAAGATTGATGTAATTATGTGTTAGAATTTCAGATCGAAGTGTTTCTTCATAAAATATATATTTTTTTGTGGTCTTAATTTCAAAAGAATATTTAATATTTAAAATACAAAAAACACGGCGGAGCAGATAATACTTTCAGAAAAGTACAAATAATTCATTGGAAATAAATTAAAACCTTAGACTGGTTGACTCGAACCAGCAACTCCACAATACTAAACCAAAATTGATCTCTGTAGCTTAGTTGGTAAAGCCACTGGTATCTTTATGCAGGAGTAGCTGATTCCAGTCTTATCTGAGGTTTAAATTAGTTGTGCTCACAAAAATGTACCCCTCCATTCTAATATACCAAAAATTTCGCTTTTAGTCCATAGAAAAATAAGTGGCTCTTTCATCTCACCTCAAAAGTCATAAATAAATATTCTTAGAAGAGTCCTTCACTCTTCAAACTAAATAAAATACATTTAAGATAAAGTTACCAGAATTTAAAAAAGTACTTGATCAGTAGAAGAGAAAATTATTATATTTCTACAGCTGGTAGGTAATATTAATAGAAAACGTATCTACGAGTAATATTAAAATCGCTCTTCGAACGAAGCAAAGAAAATAATTACTGCATTTTTCTTTACGTGCATGTTTTTCCTTATGTTGAACGTTTATTTGTATCAGTTTCCAATATTTTTTCTCATTAAGATTTTTATTTAGTTTTTCAAACGTTGCGGTATTGGTTTACGGTTGACGAGTTATCGATAACTCGTAAAGGAAAACCTTAAATAGAACGATTTCTATTTAAGGTTTTTTACTTAATTCTGCGCATAATTAACTTCGACAGTTCTACTGATATTATTTAGATAGTCAGTGTTTTTGGTTTTTCTGTAACAGAATAATTATTATTCTAGCCTTTTCCCAACTATGTTGGGGTCCAGTAGTATCAGTGTTTTACAAGGACCGATTGCCTATCTGACTTGCCAACCAAGTTAGATTACCCTTTAGTCGGACTGGGTGTCAGACTTTCTAGCTTATGACTCCTGTAACTGTCAAAAATGTGTAAGTAACAATTTAACGTATAATGTGCTTTCAAAACACGGAGAAACACGTTATAACATAGGTCATCCAACAACGGGCTGACCGTATAAAGTGTAACTTAATCTGATTCTTGTGGAGTTATAGTAGTTTAGCCTTTAAAAAGCGTAGGGATCATATCTAATTTCCCTACAGACTATTCAAATAAGCACAAACAATACCTAAATACATGTAACCAAAACATTTTCTGCGTTGTTGGTTTTTATTACAACAGATGCAGGGAGTACCTTGACAAAATTAGACTTACTCTATTAAGCGAACGAGAATATTTTAAACATTATAAAGGAGGGTCCACCTCAAGGACTGTCCTCCATCCCTTCGGCTGTATCTTCCTTAATTATTACAAGACCGGGTCTTGCTCGTATCTTATACACAAAATGTAAAGATATTATAAAAACACAGAACATCTTGGGAAGATACATTCTGTTTATTTCACGAATGTGTACACAGTTCGTATATGTGTGCCACTTTGATGCTTCAGCAATATAGAATAAGTACCTTATTTTTTTCCGGATATGAAATTATCAAATGACTTTACCGCTTACGGTTGAGCGGTTGTATTAAACTTTGACTTACTTACTTGGCACCCTCATACACGTGGCTACATGACCGTGTGTCTGCAAGGGACTATCACCTCACAACTTCATATAGATACTTATTCCCAAGCGTGGTCTGAGACACAGTACCTTTAATCTTCCTGTGAGATAGGACTTGCTTTACCTAGTGTTAAAAGACCTTTACTTTCCTTAATATACTGAGAACATCATATATTTATAAGGAATGTAGATCCAATCTTTATGTTGGCAATTTGCAAGCCCAATGCCAATACTAGAAAAATAATGTCCCCGAAGGCTTCGAATTTACATCGATTGCCTCCAAAACGAATTTATTTTCGGCAATGAGTATTTAACTCTCGAGATATCTGAATTGTAGTTTATGTAAATATTCTGGATTTGAAATGGGAATTTATTTATTTTGAATCAGTTTATGACTGCTAACTTTCGTACAAGTTAATTGAAATTGCTCAAACATATGGATAAATTACGTATGTTATAGTATTTGGTTGCGATAATATGTGACTACATTTTGCACTCCAGCAATTCGGAGTAACAGTTGTGAAGAGGACGGTTAATTAATGTATCTAATTAAGAAGTTACTCGAGGTTAATAAAACAAATTTCCAACAGAAACTCAACAATTAGTGTATTTTTAGGACTTGCAAAACAATGCCAGTCCAACCAACAACACCCACGCGACAAAATTAAAATTGTATCTAAATATTTAACGTAAACAATTATCACAGAATCCAAAACTTTTATTCACACTTTTGTTTGAAACAGACTACTCAATTATTTACAACATTGTTGACGCGAAAATTGTATAATCTCGAAAGCAATCGTAAGGGAGTAACATTAATATCAATTTAACTTTAATTGCACGAGAGGGTTGTGTACACAATAGCTGTTTGAGTGTTTGGGACAATATTGTCTGAGTGCTACAATACACAAAGTAGGTGGCGAGCAAATACTGTACCATGCTTGTCTTGTGTGTCATGATATAACCTTGCTGCAGATCCCATGCTGTGTAAAATACCTACTCTGTAAAAATATTCTAAAGAAAAAACAGTTCGCAAAAAATATTGGCCGCCTTGAGACTCAATTCGTACAGCATATTAGAAAACTCCTAATTATAGTTTTTAAACCGAGTACACGCACTAAAAATGTGAAAAATTAATTTAAATAATATGACAATTGTAAGCTCTACTGTAGACCGTCCAAGTAATTATCCAGCACTTTCATTATTTTATTTCTTAGATTTCATTTCGCGTACAGTTTCTTCGCGTCGGTTTGGTCGACGCTCGGTAAGGCGCGGTAATTACCGAAGCAATGCGTCCAGAATATTGATTGTGGGCAGTTACAGTAATTTGAAGCAAGTATTATTTAGGTCAGAGTTCAATTTCGATCGAATTTAGTTGTGCTTTCAAACATGGCTATTATCAATAGGGATAATGGTTGGCTATAAAAAAGAACTTATAAAGAATGGATTTGTTTGACATCCGTCAAGAATTTATTTTTATATCTATACTAATATATAAAGCTGAAGAGTTTGTTTGTTTGAACGCGCTAATCTCAGGGACTACTGGTCCAAATTGAAAAATTCTTTTTGTGGTGAATAGACCATTCATTGAGGAAGGCTTTAGACTATATACCATCACGCTGCGACTAATAGGAACGAAGATACAATGAAAAATGTAGAAAAAACAGGGCAAGTGTAAATCATAAATTACCTAACCTTCTAACCACGCGGACGAAGTCGCGGGTAACAGCTAGTAATATATATAATTTGAAAATTTTGAAAAAAAAAACAATCGTCAAGGTTTATGCGATACAGCCTAGTAACAGACAGACTGAGCAAGCCTTTGTAAAAGAATTCCGCTTTCACCCTTCGATCACGTAACCCTATAACATCATAATACGTACAACATCATTGTTACGTACTTTTCAACTGGACTGTACTCGCAATACTCGTTCCTCTATACTTGCTAATACCTAACCCACTGACAGATTACGTTCATCCGGTCCACTGTCGGTACAGTCGTGTTTGCAAGACTCATTCATACATAACCCAGCGAGTTTTGTTGTCTAAATTCAGTACTAGAATTTATATGTCTTAAGGATTTGGACGCGTTAGTCATGATGCGGTGTAGACAGTAAACGGAGTGATACTATAGTACGTACCTATTATTTATTAGATTGTGCTGATACGTTGAACTCTAGGAATTGTCATTGCTTGGTTAGGTTTAGAACGTTTGTTTACTTGTCTTGTGTTTGATACTACGTTGTGTGTAATACGTATGTACCTACTGTTCATTATTAAAGATACGTTATATTGTAAGAATTGTACTGTCATTGTCAGGTTCAGGATATTTACGCGATATAGGCGACTTGCACGGGGGTGTTTGTCGTCTGTTTATAGGACCCCGACGGGGAGCCACATTTTGTGTAGTGGATGTGGTCCTAGTATTAGGTGGAGAGGCCGACGCTCTCTACACGTCGGCCTCCGAAACGAAGAAAGCCGTCGGCATATATTAGCCGACGGTGCCCCGCAGTCGGTGCGTGTTGAAATGCTATGCATGCCCGCGCACCTACTAAATACGGGGACGCTGTACGGCGGTTAAGGTTTAGTCAGTAAGAGTCTGACACAACCCACTTCCTCCTCCGAGGAGGTGGGTGTCTATGAGGATTCCCCCGCCTAACCAAAAAAAAGAAGGTTCAGGATATTTGCGGTTTTTAACTATTGAAGTACTAACATCAGCTAGCTTAAGTATAGTCTTAGATATTTGTTTAAATACTCTTTGGATGGTATTTTTTTTTAGTAAAACTTTATCAAGAATAGTGTCAAATTTAATCCAATTGCCTTTAAAATCATCGGCAAATGTAAATAGTGGAATTGGGGCCCTGATGCATTATCTTCCAGTCAGCCATATGAAGACGTAGAGAAAACAAATTTAGGAGCATACATTAACGTAATAAGAGAAAAAAATAATTTAGTGTGAATAAAAAATGTTGGTTGACAAACTGATGTTATTTTGTAACGGAGTTTATTTAAATATTGGTACTCTATTCAAATTATTTACGTTAGAGTTCGTCCAGGTTGATGAATTCTTTTTATGTATTTAATTTATGGTTGGGCGGATTGCCGAAGGGTCCAAAACTAGTCGTCCAATCGCAACAGCTACGTATAATGTGAAATTAATTATTATTAAAATGTCTCAGCATTATCTTATGTTTATTAAAAAAAAAAACAAAAAAGTTTCCAAACCCGTAACTGGCAGCAGCCAGCCGAGAGAATCAGTTAACTACGAAGGTTTAGTAGGTCCTGAAAATCGGCTATTATCTATTTTACTATTTTACATTTATATATATATATATATATATATATATTTCAGAGTTATACGGATACCAGTCACGTATGTACGAGTAGATGTTAATAAAATAAACAATACAATGAACTGACAGTGTGTGTTATAACCAGATTTAATTAGCTTCGCTATGCACTCCGGGTTTGTTTGATTAATCATTAATTAGCAGCTGTTTGAAGCTTTTAGTTTGTGGACATCGCGTGTCAATTGTAATTAATCACACGTTATAATTAAATGCAAGTTTTCTGTATTTTGATAGAGTACAATTTTAGGATGAGTTAAGTTTCAATGATTGTGATGTTGAACAATAATTTATTTTAAATGTCATACCATTTTTTTAGTAAAAAATTCTCCTGCCTTTCTTATAGCTGTAAATTGCATTGCATTGGGTTTGAAGCTTAATAGGAAGTGCCTCAAAATTGAGTTGCAAATATCAAACCAGAACTACAAACAAACAAGAAAAGTGAGTGTATAAAAACGTGGGGAAAATACATTGTATTACGGTATGCAGATTGTTGTAGCAAGGTACCAAACGTGCCTATTATTTGTATTTTAATGCATGCGAAACATCTCTGGCTCTGGCTGTACCATGTACAATATTGTCAGCCTACAAATTACGTAAGTAGATTATAAATATGTAACTATGTATACCAGACTCCAACAATTTATATTACGCATTAAAATAAAATCTATACTAATATATAAAGCTGAAGAGTTTATTCGTTTGTTTGTTTGAACGCGCTAATCTCTGGAACTACTGGTCCAAATTGAAAAATTATTTTTGTGTTGAATAGACCATTCATTGAGGAAGGCTTTAGGCTATCACGCTGCGACTAATAGGAGCTAAGATAAAATGGAAAAAGTGAAAAAAAACGGGCTATCTTCTATTTTCTATTATATCTTCTTCCCACGGGGACGAAGTCGCGGGCAACAGCTAGTAAAAAATACAGATATTCATGTAAATAAGTTATTTATTAACAACAGTCTAGAACTAGAAAACTGAAGACTGGTACAAGGAAAGCCGATTACAAACCAGTTTTGTGAACGTAAAGTCAATGAGTGTAGCTCAAACTGTTGTGGTTACCATCCAATTTACCTTTGAGCTTGCCATGCAAAGCTGAATCTATGGTACAGTCGACAACAATCGTCCGTGAAAACAATAAGGTTCTGTAGACAAGTTAAATTTATCCAAACGCTGGTTCTGGTCGAAATCGCTCATGTATTGAACTGGCAAGGCGAAGTGACGTCACTTGTCGGTAAAAAATGTCTTTTGTTTTTTTTTGTTGTGGGGCGATGTAACCTTATTTTAGATCCTCAGCTTATCCGTTTGTGTTTAAAGATTTATTTTTGCGAATCTTGACCATCACTTAAATTATTTTATGGTGATTTATGAAAACAAAGATAAACTTAGAATACAGATAGTACAGCCAGCCATATTGTGTAACGTGTTCACCATTCGCCTGACCTGATCCTATTTCTTCTTTTGCAATACCTATCATAGGCGCTTGCAATAGTACAAAAATATTACTTTAAGTCGTGGGGTTAGGCATTCTGACATTTTGTAAGTCACTATGTACGACTCTATCTAACGACTTTTGCTGCTGACTGTATTCTAGTCGCTATCAACTTTGTAACTACGAGTTTGTAGGAAATTCTGAAATAATTACTCTGTTGTTGCCATGGTTACCTGAAATATGTACCTTTATAGTTTACAGTCATATGAATTATATTATTATTTAGCTAGTTTGGAGTTTCGATTGTTCAATTTCAGCCATCTTGTAAGTTCTATTGAACTGTTTTGTGCTGTTAAATTGCGTTAGTATAAATAGATTTCGATAATATACAACCGATACATACCTATATTTGACTGTAATAATAGAAAAAAGTAGTTCAATTAGTACGTCAGGCTGTTTAATAAGCATTTTCCAGTTTTATTTAAACCACTAAATTTAGAATAAATCATGAGTAAACCCTAAAAGTTTGGTACTTACCTTATTAATAATTCTCCTTACTAAATAATTAAAGTATTTATTCTTCTTATTAATCAACTGATTATCTTAACGCGATCTTAAATGTAAAGTTCTTAAAGAATATTTTTAAATTACTTTAAGTGATCCTGAATAAAATATAGCGTTCATTAATTTTCATAAATTTCCTTAAAGCGGCTCATGGCGCTACAAACAATTACTCAGTGTATTTAGTAAAATGTTTACGGTTTCTCAAATTCACCGAAGAGTCTTCTCTTTAATCTTTAATTTAATTAGACCTTTTTCTAATTTAAATGTTTTTTTTCAAGACTACATTATAATAAGGTTAGATTGGTATAGGTAGATATTTAAAAAAATAATGAGCCAAACAATTTAAATGACAGCAAAAAGTAGAGTCGACTCTCTTTTCAAAAATATATGAGCAGTTGAAATGTTTAAAAAGAGAACAATCAAATAGTAAAATTAAATGCCGTCACCTAAACAGGCATTCAGCCAGTTGATTTCGTTTAGGTCGAATGAATATTTGATTCAGCCTAGTTTTTGCTAGTTCGTGTGACCCGAAACGTGTGGCACGCAACACTGGCAACGTTAACACGAGTATTGGAATTTTTGTCGCTGCCCGCGTACCATGTACGACTCTTTCAGAGGCCAGAGATAGGATTGCGGCGTTGAAATAATTGTGGGCCACTTTTATAGCGGTGTGCGGGACACCTATCCGGTTTTATTAACGTTACGGCATACCGTTGAATCGGCACAAAGGATTTCCAGATGGCAGGGTCTGCCGTGAAATTGTATAGTTTTTGGTAAAGGTCTCGTGTTTCAACAATATTTAGGAGTTAGAAAGTTTTTGGGTGTGCAGGATTTATTTTTCCTATTTTTTTTGTAGGTTTTTTTTATTTCCGATTTTTATTGCTGTCATGTTAATTGATTGAAGGTGTTGATAGGAACTTCAATTAATTAACATGACTTCATTAGACCTCTATGTAGGTGTAGTTGAAACATAAAAAAGTCGGTCAAGTGTGTGTTGGATTGACACTGAGGGTCTGGTCTCCCAGCAATTTTATGACTCTTCTAACATTTGCTTAACCTCTATTTTCATTATAGCGGCAAGAGAAAAACATCGTCTGTAGAAACTTTAACTGTCTAGCTACGAGTATAACGGTTCATGAGATACAGCTAGGTGATAGACGGACGGACAGATGGATACGGAACCCTGAAAAAGCTACCCAACGAATAGATCATACCAATGAAATAGAAATACGACCTTCTAATGATCATACATTGAAGGAACTGTGGAATCTAAAAATAAATTGCAAGTAGTTATGTAAATCCTCCTTTTAAGATATTTTACAAGTTCTATGAACGAAAAACAAAATTTAATATAATGTTACTTGCACATAAAAGTGTTCATAGCGTGACCGTTCATAATTAAGTGTAGTTAGAGCTATTATTATATTTGTTTTTATATTCAAGCTGTGGTTACGTTAGCTCACAATCGGATACTTTCGATGATAATGACACTGTATCAGAATATTAATATTTTTGTGATATTTTTTTGACCTCTTCATAGTAATTTTCTTTTAGGGTTCTGTAACCAAAAGGTAAAAATTCGGCGGCGAACCGAGATAGCGTTTTAAGGCAAAGTTCAGTTTTTTTTATGTCTTAGTAGTTACACGACGTTGGCTAAATAAGCTTAATAAACAGCATTTAATTCTATTTTTACTGTTTTTCGACTACTATTATTTTAGATACTACTTTTCTAAACTGGATAGCAAAAAATGAATACAAGATTTCTTGCTATTTCGATTTGTTTAAGCGTCTGAGATAATAGTTAAATGAAATCAGTCGTCATCCCGTTGTAACGCCTGAAGCATGTTTATTACATTGTTTACTGTTCACGTGATTAGGGTTAATTGTTATGTGATAATATTATGTGGAGATGATAGGTCAAGATGTCTGTCAATGTCTTCATCATTGCGAGAAGAACGGGATTTCTTTTTAAATATATTTAATAATTAGAACAGAATTTCCGTTGCAATCGTACCGTACTATAACCATAGTATAAAAATTAGACTGTGTTATAATTATAGTGGGTCAAGTTTAGTTTAAATTTGTACTAGATACTTAAATTTCAGAGTTCGCAAAAACTGTATTGATTTTCTGTAACAGTGCCAGACTAACACTTGAAGCATTTAATTAGTCCGAACTCGGCAACAATAAAAATACATGGCTAGTTAGAGCGTCCGTACGTCGAACTCGTTAAAAACTAGTGACCCTTTCGGGGCGGGCATAGAAAATTCAATTTACATATAACAAGAGACGGCTGACTGGACACCTCATTATCCCATATAATGTTCGTCGCTGGGCTGCACTCCCACAAGACTTAATTACCCCTAATCTGGCATTCCGTGAATCTAACAGAAACCTCGCCCGAGTAATTACGGTCCACTGTTCTAGAGCTAATGGTCTCGTTTATTTATCTGCTAATTGCACGTTATCCGCGAATCAAGATCTAGATATATTTGTGGGACTTTTGCCACATAATCATGTATGAATGGATGACGAAAGCTGGTAATTTTGCCCGCTTTGTGCGATAGCTTGGGATTTGTGGTCAGAATATTACATTTTCGGTGAATCTCGTATTTGTTGGGTTAAGTAAACTTGCAGAGGTCATGACTCAAAGTCAAGGAGTCAGGCGGCGCGGTATACGTGCCCAGGCCGGGGGATATTAAATTGTTAATAAACTATGACTAGGTGGATTGTTAAGGGTTAAATAGAGACCACGGATATCCGGTGGCCCAGATTCTGACATAGGTAAACACGGCCTGCCCATCATAAATATCAAATACTTGATTATGAATTCCCGTTTCGCTTTTATACATTTCGAATTGTTTGTTTGAACCTTTGATCTGGCAAACTTACACGTTACTTGCTTTATAACTAATTAAATAAACGTAGTCTATTTTCAGCTCCATAAATAGACCCATCGTCAATAAATAGACCCATCAATTATTTGAGCGACCCTTCTTGATACTATTATTAAACAGTAAACGTAAAAGTTTGACGCCTCTCAAAAATAACGTAGTTTCTTATAAGGCGAAGGATACGACAGTAAGTGACGTTGCGAACATAGTTTAACAGTAACTTTCGCAAAGTTTTCGTCTGTAAGGAAGTCAACGTGTCAGGAGAAAAGTTCCGTCGTGTTTTGCAAAAAAGGAAAACGTTCTTTTATTAAAATGAGAGGCAGCGTGCTGTGCTGTGGAGTTTCTTATGTCTTGTCCACAGCTGGAGTACTTAGGAAGCGGTGAAGAGCGGGGATATGGGCTATCTACTGTCTATAGATATCTATAATATATTTTCAGACGTTCAAAAAGTGGAACTGGGTTGATTTTATTGAATAAATGAATTTTGATTTTGGTTTCTTTAAATTAATTGTACTCAATTGGATAAATGGGTTATTGTGTATAGATAGCTGTTTAATTGCTATGTGTAATTGTTCTTGCATCGAAATCAATCACTCGGATGATAGCTTTGTTACGTACACAAGCTTTGTTTGTTGCAATATTTGGGCTTCTGAACTTTATGTTAAAGTTATAGATTTAAAATATAATGATATTTTCGATTGAATTTGTGTAAATGTAAACTCGAGCTTCAGATTGTACTTTTTTTTTCTATTATCAGAAATTTATTAAAAGAGATAAGAATTTCGTTTATTTATAAAAAAAAAACTAGTTCTGATATAAACCCTGAAAAGCAAGCACATTGAACAACACAGAAAGTCGCAAAAACTCTCAGACGCTAAATCCCGTAATATTTAATTAAAGCTGGAAAAATAACAACACGTTAAAGTGCGATTTTCACGTCTTGCAAGTGCATCCGAGCAAAATGAATCGCGTGCGTTCTGAAACGAAAAGCTTCATAACCTGAGGCAGTCTCGTTTAAAAGTCGTGTGTTACCGTTATGATATCGTTGCCGACCTGCTTACGTACACTCGTCGCACTTTGCCTGCCCCTTAATTGGAGGGTTGGCATATTTCAACACGCGACTATGTACACACGCAAACAAAAATAGACTCTACTGCAATACTCACTCATAGCAATAACCGCGAGTTTTGTAAACACCGCCGAGAGTTGCCTTACCGATTTTACACTAAAATTGTTCATAAAAAGTACTTTTGGTATATTAATGTGTACTTAATGGAACGCTGTAAACGGTAAATCAGTAACTATGAGTGTAAGAAGTTCAAGTGCCGAGCAGGGGTAGTTATCGAATGGAGAGGCAGTTAAATCCTTGTTCGTATGGAAGTACTAGAGTAGGTTTTTTGAGCATATTGGCTTGACTCTAAAAATCTATACATTTGCCGTGATATTTCATAGAGCTCGAGCGAATAGTTAGGCGTTTTCTTGCCGATTTCAGATTACCTGTCTTTACTTATGATTAGCATCGAACTGAAATCAAAACGTTACAAAACTGGAGAATTATCATGAGAGGATTATAGGATCGGACCACAACACTAAAACAATTGAAGGTGAGCATTCTTCTAACCACCCCACTGCAACACATACCTCCAACTCCATTTACCTTAAAGGCACGTACCCTTAAAAATAGCAACACGGAGTTCATTTAGTTTAAATATTTAGGATATATAACGTGAAATTAGAATAGGTGCTACTGCTTATCGTGAGGAAAGGGTTTCGCTGCTCGAAGGGGAGTTCGCGGCGCGATGCACTTTGAAAATTTAATGTAAATTTTGCATAGTAAACGGTACGCTTTGACCTTGGGTTTGAAAGTGGAGGTAAAAACAGGCCACCCCGTCTTCCCGTGGGTGCCGTACGAATGGCTAATAGGTACGCCAGCACTTTGCCCGTACTACGTTTATTAAACAAAGTTAAGCTTGAGGGCTATTTTGGTAACTGATTGACGATTTGATTGTTGTTCTGAGTTTTGTTTGGCGCTGTAAGTGGAATCGTCAAGATTGAATATTTTTTCTTTGGTTTGTTAGAGAGAATTTAGGAACTTTTTTTTATGTCCCGCTCCTGGGAAAATCACTTATTTATTTAATTCGATACTTTAGAATTCTTACCCTCTTTGCAATCCCTTAAGCAGTGATGAATGTCGTACAGTCACTGACTAATTTTTTTGTTTTATCTAATGTTTTTTTCAAAAAACCCACAAATTCATTATTTATTTTATTAAATTATAGAAATTCTAAATTCCATTTTCAGTCTAAACACAAATCTTAGTGGAATCAGTTAAGAAAATAACAACGATAATTCTTCTCAAAGCAAAATCCAATTTACAAAGGGATTTACTAGTATTTGAGGACCTGAAGATAAGTAGAGAACTGCTAACGAGTTATATTTAATTTGTTTATGTACAAAAGTTCTTATGGAATTAGTATCATTAAGTATTTATCCTTTTTTATAAAAATGAAATGAATGAAAAAGAAACAATGAAAGTAATGGTACCTTCGTAACTTGTACTAGCAATACTCATATCTAACACTTGTTACTTGAAACAGGGTACAAAAAATCCACTTAATTTTAAGAAAATACTAAAACTTAACTGGGTAACATAAGAAACACCTACGACAAATACAAAAGTTAAAAATAAATAAATATTGGTCTCCCTTTCAAACATCAAGCAGTTGATGACAATTTTCTATGATGAGACCAATTCGTTCTTATCGTTTTGTCTTCAAGACGATCAACAACAGACCAAAGTCCAAACGGTGACGTTTCCTTCACCAGCACGAATGAGTTTTTCAAAGGTGTATCAAACCACGTCTGAGACTTGCAGACCGTTTAAAGCAATGATACCATTTTGACAATCAACTGTACGAAAAGAAGAAGATGTCTTGGGGGAAGTTATTCTAATATTCATAGGGATTGAAACTACACGGGCAGCGCTGATGACATACTTACCATGAATAAGGCTGTTTCAGTATTATATGAGTAAGATTCCCTTCTTATATTGTTCAGAAAATTGGCTTAGCAAGCAATCAGTATGTACTTGTTATATGTGGACATAGCTCTAAAGATTCATAGCGCAAAAAACCAAGCACTTACGAGTTGAGATCGACGATTCTTGTGATTTAGTTAGTACCCCGTGCCAGAGTTCGCCAACCGTAATGTTCTATATTTTATAGATAAAACCGTTACTGGTGTTAGAAAATGAAGAGTTCTCTATTACATTATCGATGATGTACAAGAAGGTCAAATGGTGTTGGTGAAATTATATTTTGATTTTTTAATAAAATAAGTTTTTTTTTCACTTTTGTGGGACGGATAGTTCAAATATGATCCTGTCGCCGTTTTAGCTCATGATTAAGGATTCCGGTTGGTCCAAAACTTGTAGACATCCCAATAAATTCACTTGAGTTAAACGTTATATCATTTAAGTAAATTGTCTTGTGCATGTGAATTGTATGTTTGTAAAATCACAGGGATTAAATTACTTACTGCGGGAGTCGTTTTTTTAAAACAAGAGAAATGTAAAAAGAATAGAGTTGTCGTTAAATTGGAATTACAACAAGATTTTGAATCTGGGTTTGATTTTTTCATCATCATCAACATCAACTCGTCCCAGTCCACTGCTGGACATAGGCCTTAATATACTATCCTATGTCCTCATTTTTATACTTACTAAAATACCTAGTTCAGCGTTGTTCATTGATTTTTATCGTACGGCAAAGTGCAGAGACCCTTACAGTAATGTACCTAATTACAGAGCATAAGCAACAATAATGAATCATGTGTCAAGTAATATAATTTGTCAACCATTTTAATTTATGTTTCTTTACTGGCCTAGATTTAAATCAAAGATTGCAGGTTCACTGACCTACTGTTCTGCTAAGTTATACTTGGCAACAAACGACAGTCACAATCCTACGAAGCCTTTATAATGTTATTTTGAAAAATGCAAACATGATTCCGATCGCGAAAAATGATTGAACCGATATTGCTTTTTCTGCATAGGATTCCATACCCAAAGGGTAAAATAAGGAATCTTATTACTGAGGCATCGCTGTCTGTCCGTCCGTACGTCACTACGCTGTATCTCAGGCACCATGTACAAGACAGTTGAAATTTCCACAGATTATGTGTTTCTATTGCTGCTATAAGAATAAATACTGGCAATAAAGATGGAGGTTAATTAACAATTAGAGTCCTATATTTATTAGGTAATAAATAAATTTGTGAGTCCCAGCATCAGTTTTTATCCTATTTGTACAGAACCATCAGTATTGCTAAGCCTACTCGCACTTGACCGGCTTTTAAATTCGATAACGAACTGAGCGTCAACCTCTTGGCTGGCGTCTTTCTTCTTTTTTTTCTGTATTGTCGCCTAATCGCCACTTTGTTATTCAATTTGGAGTGTTGCCAGCTACCCGCCTATTAAATAATACCCAGCTGAATCCGAAGATTCAGAGAGGCCGTTAGATATAATAGTTTGCTTCCTGATGAAATTTTTTGTATGATATATTTAAGTTTAGCGGCTACGTGGAATCGTATATTCAAATTATGGTACTGGCAACTTACACAGTTCATACTTCATCTTGGTGATTTTACTTTGAATACGAAGTTTTTATTCTTTTATGTGTTTCTTGGTGTTAAAAGGCTGGTTCGCTAGATTTACTGTTATTTCTACTACTACATATTATTACGATGTTAATACTTCCTGTATTGAAGTAATAACACCGTTTAAGAGAAGGTCAATCGTGTCTGAAATTTCACTTCTCACATTAAAAAAGAAAGTCTATATAAAAAATAATGTTGGCCCTTCAATCAGTTTTGGTTATCTGATGATAATTATGAGCAGTGAACACATTATTTGTGAAGACAAGTATTTGTTAATTATAACTTAATCGGCATTTTATACACGTGCGAACTTTAAGGACGGCTCATTAAACAGGCTATAAACGATAAAATAATATTAAAATTGATTTAGTCTTATTTAATAAATAATAAAGTGTGTCTGGTATCCTTAAGGGTTATTATTTAAAACATTAATTTATTGCATTCACGTTAGTTTCTCAGTACCGGTATGGCGTGAATCACGAACAATGTGAATGGCTGTTTGATTGTTATTCAATCATAAAATTAGTACTGAGGTATTTTTACAAAAAAAAAATTGAATTCTGTTTCACTGTAATACTATTGATAAAGTGATTCATTTGATAAATGTTTTTTATAGATGGTCTATCTAATCTAATCCAAGTCTCAAGCGTTGGACCTAAAATGAAAAAAAAACCACTTTTCTAATACCAGTTCGAAGCTGCCCTGAAAATTTCAGCCTCAAAATTGAGTTGCAAAAATCCAAACGACAAGCAAACAAACAAGAAAATTTGTAATAATAATCACATTTGTACTTCGCGTGCGTTAGAATCGATCCTGCACCTTTTGCTTACAAACACATATAACCAAGTAAGCAAGGCCACCACGGCATTTATTAATAAAAATGTCCCACATACCATCCTAACAAAAACGTCAAATGCAAAAATGCAGCGAGTTTTGAAACTCTTTTTGAAATGTTTTCAGCTATTAATGGATTTTGATTGGAATGTTACACGTACCGGGTAAGGCTTTGAATCCATGCTAAATGGATGGATGGATTTGGTTTCAAACAGAACGTCCGTCCTTTTTACTGATATTTGCTTCGTGACAACATTTTGGTGTGATAGTATAGTGGTGAGATGGCAGGAATGGTTAGTCAAAATTCTCGAATTCGATGTCCCGACCGATAATCAACCATAGAGGCTAGTGTAGCACATTTGCGCCCACAAGCGTGTGCGCTGGTGTACACTCTTGCTTTACTCTCTATTCTAGAGATTATCCACGTGATCCATATTTTTATGAGCTTTCTAAAACAATAAAACCATGATATTCATCTATACTTCTATACTGATATATAAAGCTGAAGAGTTTGTTTGAACGCGCTAATCTCAGGAACTACAGGTCCAAATTGAAAAATATAATAATAATAATAATAATAAACCCCTCGGGGCTAGTCGTTCTCTCTCTCCATGGGAATAACGCATGCCCAGAGGGTACATTAGTATGCTTTTTCAAACCTTGAGATATAAATAAAAAATGTATCTGAAGGTCTATGTAGGAGCATACATCCGCAGGGCAGCTTGTGGCGAGCTGTTTGTGAGTAGCGACACAACGGAACCTGAATACCCCAGGGGGTCACTCTTTATGGGGACTCCCAGCTCTTTCTTGCCTTAACTGGTTGGCTAGAGAGGGGTCGCTAGAGCTATATGCTCGGGGGTGGAAGTGTCTAATGGCGTAATAACGAGGAAACCCGCTCCGGGTCTGTGACCCGCGATGGTGAAATCGGTGTCGCACCTCTCTACACCCCTAGCCGCTCGCACTGGTGTTGCCCACCTGCTGTCAATCGTGACGGTATTATAGGGGGCCCATCTAGTGAGCGGCGAGTCACCGCCTGCCTAATTGTTTGCATTACCATGTGTAAAAAGGCAGGTGCCATAGTTCTCCGAATAATTTTAAAGAACTGGTCCACTTAACATGTCTCATTTATATAATAGCCTATTTAGTTTTACATACATATTGCAATAGTTTTGCATCTACTTTGGATTCTTCATCTCTGTTCTCCCATAGAGCGGAGGTGAATTATCCCTAGTAGATGCCCCATCACATTGTATATTAAAGTTCTCAAGAAGGCCTCTGTGCGTTGGACCTGTGTCCCCGTTCAAGCCTTTAAAAAGGACCGGGTCTTTTCTCATGAAGTTAGCCCGTGAATGAAAAGAGATACAAATAATAATAATAATAAAAAAAAAAAAACTTCGTGTCAACCGTCAATCATCTATTTTTTCGGAATATTTTTATTTTCGAACTTCTTTACGATAATTATACAATAAACAATATTTTTATAATAGTATATAGTAAAAGTGCACATATAAAACTCAAGAAACCATATTAAAATAAAAAAGTAAATAAAAATGAAAATCCGATGTACGATGACATATGTCATCACTATAAAATATGTAATTTACGACTCAGAAAACAAGAATAGATAAATGTTGACACGAAGAAGAGCAGCACGCCTTCCATCCCCGGGCTCGTCGCCGAGCTCCGCCTCGCAGCTGCCGCCGGGCCGAGGTCCAGCGCCGGCAGTTGCAGTCGCGTCGAGCTCCAGCGACGAGTACTACTCCCCGCCGACGTCGCCAACACCTGTACGTCGGCCGGGGAGGCGCCGGCCGCCGAGCAGCTTGGCGCCCTCAGGCCAACCGGCCTCGAACAGGGCTCCCGCTCCCGGTGGTGTAGTGCAGCGCATGAAGTGGACTCGACCCATGAACGAGAATGTCATGCGCGCCTACTATGGGGCGACAGGGGGAGGAACTAACCTCACTGCGTACCGTGCCAGAATGCTCTCTCTGTTTCGGGCCCTTGAACCGGACGTCGACGTATCGGCACAACGTTTGTCGGATCAAGTGCGAGTTATCCAACGTAATCACAGGTTGGATGACGCGACGCTTGATCGATTGCGCTCTGAAGTGCAGACTAGCCCTGTCGTCGTTACCCCGTCAATAGCGGAAGCGCCAGCTGCAAGCGCGCTGCCTGCCAACCCTGCTGACGGGGGAGATGATGACGGTGCTATAACTGTAAGTACCCAGTGCAGTGATCATATAAGGAGTACATTGGAACAGGCGGTTCTGGAGTATCGGTCAACACCCCGGGACCAGAGACCGCGACTACCTCGCTTGCCCATGCACAACCGAAACAAGGCGCTAATGGGTGTCCTGGATTCGCTGCTATCCAGTTATTTTGGGAACAGCGAAGACCTCGGTGACACGCACTCGCTTCTGTACTGTGCGGCTGTTGCGGCGTGTCGTGTAGCTGGTGTTACCTTTCGAGATAACACAGCTGCACGGCCTAAGCAAGCGGCACCAGCCTGGCAGTGCAGGATTGAGAAGCGTGTTGCTGAGGCCAGGACACTCATAGCCAAACTTATTGCGTTTCGGGGCGGAAACACTCGCCCTAGGGTCATGCGTTTTGTAAAGCGGGCGTTTGCTGGGACTAATATTAGCCCCAGCGAATACACCGCCCGAGTTACAGAACGCATTGACTTTTTTAAGCAAAAGGTGTGTGCCTGGGCAAGCCGTATTCGACGGTACAAGACTCGGGTGGACCGATTTCACCAGAACCGTATGTTCCAAAGAGACCAAAGATGGGTGTACAGATCTTGGGAGCAACCTGCGTCGGAGGAGGGTGCCGGACGCCTGCCGGATGATGTCGCTACAAATTTGTTTTGGCGCAGCATCTGGTCGGCGCCTGTAACCCACTCTGAGGGGGATTGGATACGTGATGTTGAGCAATCGTGTGAACGAATAGAAGAAATGGGGGCTATTGATATTAGTCCCCAAGACGTAGCCAATGCAGTCCGTCCGTTGGCCAATTGGAAAGCCCCGGGCCCGGATGGACTGCATAACTTCTGGTTGAAATGGCTACCAAGTTCACATGGTTGCTTAGCATCCCAATTCCAATCTGCCGTAGACTCGGGCGTGCTCCCACAGTTCTTCACTACTGGTTCCACCCATCTGCTCCACAAAACAGGTAGTACCACGGACCCCAAAAATTATAGACCCATTACATGTTTACCCACCATCTACAAACTGCTTACATCCATTCTGAGAGAAAAGATTAATGACCATATTGAACGGTTTTCTATCATGTCTGCCTCTCAGAATGGATGTAGGAATGGGTCACGTGGTACTAAGGAGCTACTCCTTATTGATATGACTATTTGCCAACAAGTTCGCCGCTCCAAAAAGGGTGTGTCGACATGTTGGATAGATTATAAGAAGGCCTATGATTCGGTGCCACATGCATGGCTCATGAGGGTGCTAGAGTTGTATAAAATCAATACAACTCTACGCACTTTTTTGAAGTCATGTATGGGGCAATGGACTACGGTGCTTCACTATCCAGGATGTCGGGATATCCAAAAGAGCGGTCAACTTATTAGGATTGAGCGGGGAATATTTCAAGGTGACAGTTTGAGTCCCCTGTGGTTCTGTTTAGCCTTGAATCCTCTTAGCACTCTGCTTGAGAATTCAAGGCTGGGCTATTCGTTGCGGAGAGGAAGCCAGGTAATCTCCCACTTGTTGTACATGGATGATCTGAAATTGTTTGCTTCCAACAAGTTGCAACTGATGAAGTTACTGAAGATTACTGAAAGCTTCAGTAATTCCATCAGAATGGAATTTGGTGTTGACAAATGTGCAGTCATGCATGTAAAACGAGGTGGGATTGTAGAATCCCAGGGCATACAGCTCTCGGATTCTATAAACCTTAGGTCCCTCTCCTCAACGGAAACCTACAAATACTTGGGTATGTCAGAGGCGTTAGGCATTAATGTCGCTGACATGAAACAATCGTTACAGACACGTTTCTTTGGCCGCCTGAATAAGGTACTAAAAAGTTCCTTATCGGGCGGTAACAAGGTGCGTGCCTTTAATGGTTGGGTCATGCCAGTGATAATGTACTCCTTTGGCATACTCAAGTGGACACAGACCGAACTGGACGCCTTGGATAGAAGAGTCCGCACACTGCTCACCGCAAATCGAATGCACCACCCGCGATCATCGGTAATGAGGTTATATATCCCGCGAAAGTGTGGGGGTCGTGGCTTCCTAAATGCCAAGACCCTCCATAATCGCGAGGTATGTAACCTCAGGGAGTATTTCCTCCGAGTGGACGTGGGGATGCACCGAGATGTGGTGGCAGTGGATAAGGGCTTCACTCCGCTCTCTCTAGGTAAAGAGAACTGGCACAAACCTATCGTACTAAGCGTCAAAGACCGCAAAGATGTATGGCAAAGCAAGGAGCTACACGGACGCTATTATCGGACCCTTCACGGGGCCGATGTAGATTTCTTAGCGTCCGTGGCCTGGCTACGCTTCGGAGATCTCTTTGGAGAAACCGAAGGGTTTGTATGTGCAATTATGGATGAAGTTATCATGACGAATAACTACCGAAAATATATAATTAAGGATGGTACAGTTGACATCTGTCGGGCATGTCACTGTCCCGGTGAATCCTTGAGACATATAGTTTCGGGATGTTCTCGTCTTGCTAACGGTGAATACTTGCACAGACATAACCAAGTGGCCAGGATTATCCATCAGCAGCTTGCTCTGAAATACAAACTTGTGGAATCTGAGGTGCCGTACTATAAGTATGTGCCCGACCCAGTTCTCGAAAGTGGTCATATCACACTGTACTGGGATCGATCTATCATCACTGACAGGACTATTGTTGCCAATAAGCCTGATATAGTGGTGATCGATCGATCAGAGCGTCGGACAATGATTGTTGATATCACTATCCCCCATGACGAGAACCTCGTGAAAGCAGAAAAAGAAAAACAATTGAAATATTTGGATTTAGCTCACGAGGTTGTCGACTTGTGGGAGGTGGACTCGGCAATCATTGTCCCGATAGTCGTAAGTGCCAATGGCTTAATAGCCAAGAGCCTCGATCAACATCTTCGGAGGCTCTCGTTGGGCGTCTGGGTCAAGGGTTTGATTCAGAAAGCGGTACTTCTGGACACGGCGCGCATCGTGAGGAGGTTCCTCTCTCTGGAGCCCTGACCACCGGCAGCTTGGGCCCTGTACCCGTTGCCGGTTGGACACTATTTTTTATATTTTTAAATGTATGTTGTTTTTTATATATATTTAAAAATGTAATTTATATGTATTTTAATGAAATAAAGGAAATAATAATAATCTTTATTCACCAAAAAAAAGTTTTTAAATATTACATTGTTTTAGAGCTAAGGCAATGGTATAGAACATAAAGTAAAAAAAAAACCCTGACTTCTAAACTAGGTGTAGGTACCTGTATCTTAGAAGTCAGTGTACCTTCAAAAATCTTTTTGTGTTGAATAGAACATTCATCGAGGAAGGCTTTAGGCTATAAACCATCACGCTGCGACTAATAGGAGCAAGATACAATGGAAAATGTGAAAAATCAGGGCAGGTATAAATCAAAACTTATATCTTCTACCCACGGGGACGAAGTCGCGGGCAACAGCTAGTTACTAATATGCACACAATATTCGAAAAATTTTTGAGGGCATGGGATGAAACTTTGGTCCTTTTTTATCAGACCTGCGTCCACACCAATAGACGACGGCTTTTCTTTCAAATAAATAGTAAGTTTCCTTTACTGCCTTATGGTTAACGATGAGGCGATGATTTCACTTTTTATTTATCACGATAACCAAAAACCCTATATAAAACCACAAACTTTAATGCACAAATCTGATACACATTCAACAATTTGTATCAAGATCAAGTATAAATAATTGAACAACACCATTACGGGGAAAATTAAGTTGTCAACAACATTGAACCGTCGTCTCCAACGACTTATCGTTAAGCGAAATTGAAATGCGTTGAATGCAAATTCCGAAGACAATCATCTTCCCATTAAATTAATAGGCTTCGGGCCTAAGACCTATTGTGAAGTAAATTAACAGTGCGACGTGGTATAACGTAGGTATGTACTGTACTGAGTTACATAGGTATGTGAATATCAGATTAGAGAAAGATCATATATGTTATTAGTAAATGTGACCTTTCTGTCCGAAATTCTCACAGCTCTGGATTTTTGTGGTTAGAATTTAAAATGTATTTTTTCTTGTTTAATATTACGTTATGATAAGAGTTTAGTTAAAAAAAAGTTTTATAAAGTAATTCTGTTAAACTTCTTTTGAACCAGACTTTTCGTGTTTCGAAATTCAGTTAACATTGTAGAGAAGTGAGTTTTAGAAGTGTTACTCAGCATTTAAAAGTATTTAGAGGACCCTCCATAACTCATAATATCTTGACATAATTATGACGTCCTGATATTTTTATGAAAACATCGAATTAAAAAAAAAGAACAGACATTAAACGATAGAGAAAAAAACACAAACGATTCGATAAAAACCAATTAAAACCTCATTCGTTTAAAAGTGAATTATTCATACGTTTGGATTATACACTGCGTTGTACAAGGTATTAGTTATGGTACATTGGTAACAATAGAACCTACCCCATATTGCGTGACTTTGGCGTCCGTGTACTCACGACATGTTGTTTTGCTGTTCCCGTATTGTACCTATTGTAAGACCCAACCATCTTAACTTAAAGTGATTTTATTGCTGTTGAGGAAAAAAGATGCCGCTCTACAAAGTGTAGAGCGCTTTCTCCCTTCCACAATTGAAAAAATAAGAATTTGAGACTTGGTGGTAGGCTTCTGGTACTATTATCGGAATGCGAACGTTTAGGTAAGGGAAGTTTGAGAAGTTCATTAAGGCTGTGGTCGAGGTTAAAGAAGGTTGAGGTAATAAAAGTTCTGAACTTAATACTGTAGTAAATAAAACTGCAAGTGTTCTGTCTGGTGTCTGTATTGTTATAGCTAGTTTGTAGGCAAGTTCTTGCGTTTTTTTGTTAATAAGAATGGGAAATTGACGAATACTACATTGTTATGTAAATTTCGTTTTCGCTGATTATCGTATTCGTAATTTTGAAAATACACTTTTGAACTAAGGAATTTAATCCTTGTGCTGCCGCTGGTTTCGCAAATATTCAAAACACTTGCTTAAAGACACTCAGAGAATCACTGTATTGAGACTGAATGTCTCAGGACAAGCATTCGTGGATCACTCAAAGATTTTCCTACACATGGATTGAACTCGCAACATGTCGCGCCCAGTGGGTTCGGCATGGTATCCTCAACCATTCGAAGATCCGTGTAACCAAATTACAAATACAAAGAGTATGTATCCTTTGTACTCCTTCTACTACTAATGCGCTAAGGTAAGAGCCTCCATTCCTCTTGTTGTATTTAAGCCATTGATATATAATATTTAAGCACACGTCTACAAGGCTTATGTTCTAAATTATAAGGCTGGTAACAATTGGAAATCGAACGTCAAAGCTCAATAAAATTAAACATAATAGTACCAATTTAAACAGCTCATGTAACAGTATATAATTCCTACACATGAGTGTCATGACAGCTGGTATCGGCGGCCATTCCACTCCGCTATTTATTATTAATACTACGACCTCTTCCCTGAAATTATGTCAGAATGTTCTTTACAATTGTCTCGGCTGTCCAGTGCGGATACGGTAATTATCTTGAAGACAAGCTTACATTAAATTACTAATGTGTCGGTGAGTTACTGTCTGTTTGCGTTGGATTGACAATTGATTTGTGATTATGTGTATACGTCAAAGTTCTGTTATGAAGGTAAAAGTTTGTGACTGTTTAGGTCAATGTTTGTGATAGTGTCCTTACTTTAAAGCTATACCAGAAATACACATGAGCGTAACTGTGTGCAATAGCTAAGTAAATTAAAGCAGTCTAGCATCTTAGTATGTGATACTATCATTTTATTTGGACCATCCAGGGATGTACTTTATTGTTTTAACAGTTGTTCCCATCAATAAGGGTTCATACACTTACGACGAAATTACGTCATAACGCCAAGACAGATGACGCATTTGTCACTTTCTGATTGTCCAACGGGGCCTAGTGAGGTAGGTGGTGAATCTTTAGTCATTACAGTTCTTGCATGTGCTTGGATGCTATAAATATTTGTAAACGGATAAGATATGTTGTCAAAGAGTACTATTGCAATTAAAATTTTGTGCAATTATGAAAATGCACAAGTAATAATTGTTTTTTTATAGGTACCTTCCTCCCTATCTTTAGCTTAGCTTTATCTTTAGTATAGCTTTATTTAAATAAATCCAAAAAAACAACCACATTTCTTCAACATCCAACTTATAGAAAAGCGACCTTTACCAACAACAGTCCAAGCTAAAATTACAGGCAAGTTAAACTTTTAAATTGAACGTTGAACCGATGGAGGTTGTATCCTGATGCCGTTCGTTCAAGGCCTGTTCAATTAGATAAACGTAATTTAATTTGAGAGTCAAGTAAACAGGCTCTGATTAATTTGATACCGCCTTCGAGTTCGTTTGAGAACATTAGTAAGTAAAGTTAATCGAAATTATTTTTGTGTTGTTGGATTTGATTAAATGTGACACTAATTTGTTCCGAGGATTTTTTAATTTGCTATTTTTGTGCATTTCGTATTTACATTACAGTTCTCGGATTTGGGCGGCGTTTTGTTATATGGGTGCTTGTAAATGAAATTTATCTCATACTTTATGGGGGTCACCCGCTATTAAATATTTAAAGTAAAGTTTCAATAACATTAAGTTTCGCTGGTAAACAAGTCATATCTCATTCCAACTTTTAAACGAGTTCCAGTTCGAGGATTGAATTTATAGAAAAATGCAAAAGTACTAACCGTTATTATGTTTTATTTTTATTGTAACACAAAAAAACGAGTATTACTTCATTTGACTTTGTTATTGCCACCCCTTCTCCCTTAAACACAGGACCTCATCCTCAATAGGTGCTGAACACGAATGTTTATTTTTGATTATAAAACAAACCTTGATTCTCCCAGTTTGATTTTGAACAAAATAATTGGAATTGCGTGTCAGTCAATAAAAAACTTCCGAGGGCGCTAGGGAACAATTAAATAAAACAAGTTTGGGAAATTAATTAGTTGCAATGTTAACCTTACACAACTTGTTATCGAGTTTCCGAACTCTAATATGTCCTACACACAGGCTTTATGTTACCTTTTAAATTTAATTTAACTTTGGAATGCCGTTAGGTTACGATTCTCTAAAGTTGTGATGTCATTAGTTTTGCTCTTATTTTGGTACTGGCCAGTAATTTGAACTGTTCGAATAATTGGATTTGTGTGTTTTTAAAAAGTATCTTATTTAGGTTTTTTTTATAAATTGTCGTACTATGACTACATAATTTTATTACACAAAGATTAATTCTCGAGGATGTATCAGGGTTGCTGACAGTGACCACTTCACTCTTAAAAAAATAAAAATTCATAAAATATGATACTTCTTCTTCCAATTCTTATTATAACAACAACAATAACGTATTAAATGTTTAATTAAAATATTTATTTTCAAATAGATATTTTAGAAAGTCACTGAAGATCTAATTAGCCTGTGGATATCCCCGCCAACCCAAACTAGAGCAAGCGTGGTGATCAATTCTCGTTTTTCTTCGAAAGAAAAGAAGAAGTCTTTTGCCTCACATTTTGACTTAGACTCGTCTTCAGACTGACCTCTGCCACAAGCGATCCACTACTGGATATTGGCCACTTCCCAGATGCTCCATCACACCCAGTAATTCACCATCCTCATATACAAACGAGTGGATTTACTCGTACTTATCTTGGTGATTTAAAATCAAAAGGAAACCTAAAATCCAAAAATCACTAGATCCAGTTACTTTAAAAGCTTAATACAATGTAATCGCATGTGATATCTGAAACGTGTGGCAGCTACATCGGGAGGCAGCTATCCCCGGCTTTCCGGTCGCGCGGAATCACAGCACCATCCTAATTTGCATGTGAAAGAGCTTCAAGTGTTCCTACTTTTGTACCAAAGCGGATGAGTAGAAAGGGCAACGGCAATAAATTGTATACATTTCCAACGCCTTCATTGGTAGTCAACAAAGATACTGAGCTAGTGGATTTTGTACACTTTCTGCCAAAATTAGGGCAAGTTATTGTAAAAGAGCTGTCTTTTGTCTTTAAAAAGTAATTAGGTTTATTGCAAAGTGTATTAACGGAACCTTATTACTATGAATCCGCTGTCCGTTCGTCCGTTGTCAACAGGGTGTATCTCGTGAACTGATATCTACATAGCTGAAATATTTACAAATCATGACGACGAAAATAAACATCGAGTTTTAGCAACGGTTTGGATGGTCATAAATTTGGTGGAGCATCAATTTTTGTTGCCAATATGCATTTTTTTAACCTATTTCTACGAAACCCTTAAACTCGCAGTTCCGACTTGCAATTGATCAGTTTTATTAAAGAGTAGACCATCCACCGTTGCATGTTGTATAACCCTTTTCAGTGGAAAATGGACCCACGAAATATCAGAAACTTTTGGGTGTTTCTAAATTGAAGTAACATAGGATTACTGATATAATTCTAAGTATGGTATCCATTCCACAAAATAAAGAAAAAATGTTAAGATTGCTTATTGCTTAAGAAATTGTGTAAAAATCCGGTACTGATTCTAAGCTTCTCAAAATCAACATTTAACTTTAACTAAGAAGCAAATGCAGTAGTTACGTACATTGCACAATTATCTCTAACTTCAAGTGCTGTCGGTATTATGTGAACAGAATAAAACGTTTCGTTTCTCGTGATCTAAACTTTTTTATTCTTTTCCTTCTAGTCTCGGGTGCACTTTACTATTGGCTTAAGAAACTAGGTAACATTCAAGTTCCTTTTTTTCTCCGTCAGCCAGGAGATTGCTCTTCATCTTGAATCAATTCTACTACGATTACTATCTTTAACAAGGCCAATCTAGTTATTAACACCTTTAGTTAATACTTTTCTGAGGTTGAGTGTATTTTTTTTAATTTGTGTTTTGTTTATACAGGCATTAGTGTTAAGATTTTTATTTCTTTGGAGAATGTGTGAAAAAAGTATTTAAGTGTTGCCATTTTACTAGTACCTAGTAGGTATTTAATTTTAACAAGCGGTCTCGATAGAATTTAAACCATCCAAGTCGCTACCCAAATACATAAAAAAAACATCCAAACTGATCCTGCTGATTATGTGGAATTACGTATATTTTCCGTAAAGGATAGCTTTAGACGCTTAAATATGGTATTCGTAGTAAATAGAAGTAGCCCACGGGTTATCTGAAACAAAAAGAGTTATATACATTTAGAACAACTAAAAGCAAAAATAATATATCCATAGCTAACACCTGCACTAAATATTTGAAAAAAAAAAATGCTTTCTGTTGAATATAATGCTGCCGTAAATCCTAAATATACAATCAACACCAATAGTTCAGTACAGATCCAATATGGTGACGGAAGCCTGAAAGCATTTGACCTACATGCAGACTGGATGTCATTTGGCACATTAGCATTATATTTGGGAACATTTGCTAATAAACGGCTTTGTGTACCACGAGGGACTCGTTAACGTAACTTCAGTGTGGGTTAAGTTGTACCTGTTGCGGTCAAGGTTTTGATGGATTTGTAAAGTTTCTATATTTTCAGACAAACTATTCAAAATACACAGGTCTTTTCTTGTTAGTTATTTATATTTATATATATCTTTAATCACAAAGTATAATGTCCCCATTCAATAGAGATCGTACCTTGTGGTAAACTACAGGATTTTTGTTCGAGAGATTTTAGTTTTAAACTTACATTTTTGTGGTAATATTTTCGACTCACGGTAAGTTTTTGTTTAGTTTAAAAGGGTGGAGGTGGTAGTCCCCGACCCTAGGTGACTACTACCTTTTCAGACAAAACAACAGTTTAGAAATATGTGTATCTTTGTTTAGTCTTTAATGAAATAGGAACACTTTGCCAAGTACAGAAGTTTATCCAAAACAACCAAGTTTATTCGAAATACTCAAGTCAAGTCCCTTAAATTACCCATTTTCTTACCTCCATATAAAACCGAGATAATTCTTTAGTATCGCCAATACCCTATGCCTGTAGTTTTTCGGTAATTTCGCTAACTTATCGTCACGATAACGTGGACCGGCCATAAAAGTATGCAAAATCTTTGGAATAATTATGTAAATGGAACATTCGGCGACCGCAATTCACATTGAACCAGGTGCTTAGGTGGCCAGAAAATTACACAGATTACGCGGAGGTATGTAAGCACACGATCTGGAAATTAAACGGAGAATGTACATACAAGTTGATCATTTGGAATGTGTTTGGCGTTTTCGTTTACTTAAAACATGAGACAAATGTTGCCGTGATATTGACCACGATCGTCGGATATGAGGGACCGATATGAAGAGAGAGAGAGAGAGAGAGAAACTGTAGCTTCTTCTTTTCGTATCCTTGGTGTGCAATTTACATGTTGATTTTTTACGGAAAAAAATGTCTCCGAATATCACTTTTAAAAATGTTACCTTATCACCAACTACATAAAGAAAAATGTGCTAAACAACTAGCCATAATAAAAGAACAAGCTTCATGAATCTGATTGATGCGTTACCGCCTGCACAGCACTATAGTACGTATGCATACTTGATTTATGAAACAAACTCGAATCAAATGGTCTCTAAGCTCTGAGTCCCTCGCATTCTTCTTCCTCTCAACGATCATGACAAACGGTATTTTTCTCAACAATCGCTTTTACGTTATTACTTCCTTCCTTCATTCACAATTTTACATTCATTAATTCCATTCGTTCATTCATCATGCGAAATTTGGGGTGGATTGCATCTTAAGAGAAATATTAGGGAAGAAATGTATTTGATGGCTTTTTTACATTCAATTTTGTTTGGTCGTTTTTGTGTTATTTAGAATGTAAAAAAGTATTTTTGTTTGATTGATTCGTTGTGTACAATTGATACAGCAGAGTAACTGTTTTAAAAATAAATGTTCACAAGAATTCGAAATCCATTTACATTCAAATAAGTCTCGAAAAAGAAATCACATAAAAGTTCTGGACTCTCGAGTTCAAATATTTTATTTTTCTTGTATTTCCCTAGCCAACACTCCGAGCTGTATTTAACGAAACACAAAGAAGTAATCCTTGAGAATAAATTAATTTATAAGAATGGTGATATTGATTTTTCGTTTGAATAAGCGGCTCATTCGCTTTGTAAAAATTCGACTTTTAATTCTCTATTGTAAGGGCGATTCCATTATAGAATCAAGGGGTCGGGTCACGTCTTGGGCCCTCAAACGGCTGACGTTGGAAGATAAACTTTACCTTCATTGTCAATTTCCTCGAGTCTTGAGGGCACTCGCCACGCCCGGAAACAATGAAAGAAAAGTACTTTAAACGAGTTTGTGTTGACTTTTTAAATGGTGCGTTAGACTAACCGGGCCTTACGAGCCGCATCATCTGTGGTAACTGCTTACGATTTGCTCTTTTGCTGAGCGTACGTGACGATACGATCAAATGGAAATAGATTATTCTAAATTATTGATAGTGCTAGCTGAGATGAGCGTTCAGGAATTTCATTCATTTGTCGTAGGTGAACCCTTCTTTTTTCTCGCCTCTTGTGGCAGTGATTACCATCAGTTACGTTACATTCGGAACACTCAATAAAAAGTATAAGCATTAACATCGAAACGTAGTACCTATTGTAGCTATCTATGAGTATATTTCTAGAACACAATAAGTTCTAAATAGGAATCAATTAATTAGAATAATTTATAGCACGAATAAGTAAGCTTACTTTGGACATGCACGCATAGGTAGGTACTACAATTTATCAAGCACGATAGTTGATGTAGTGGGAGCGAAACACTCTTATATCAGTGTAGAGCTCCATCCCACTTCCTCATATCAATAGTTCTGAATTAAGAGCTTATCGTACAAGTACTGCATTAAATTAAATTATCCTCTGAAACTAATCCGCAACCGATTAAAAGGGATTCCCTATAATTATGTGCTGCTCTTTCTGATTTCAAATAGGATTATTATCGTAAACTTTCGTATTATAAGTTAAATTATCCCTTAGTTAATGAAGGACTTAAACTTGATAATAGTTTAATAAAAGTTTGTGTAATATGCAGTTATTTGTAAGGTTGGTTTTAAAGGGATTAACAACGTATTTAAAATGGATTGGGTTGATTTTAAAAGTAATTAAAATATTATACTGTAGTTGGAAAACATATATACCAGATTTATTCTTGTCAATTCGACTCTCGACCATTGTTGAGATGAGCTGTAAAAGAATCTTGACACGTTTTCGTCTGGTCACGAGACGAGACGTGGGATATACTCATCATCGGCCTAGCCTTTTTCCAACTATGTTGGGGTCGGCTTCCAGTTTAACTGGATTCAAGTGTAACGTGTGTAATTTCCAGTGTTTTACAAGGAGCGACGGCATATCTGACCTCCTCAACCCAGTTACCTGGGCAACACGATAAGAGAATACAGAATTTCAAGTTCTGACGACTATCTAAGATGTATGAATAAATGCCGGGACCCACAATTTAACGTGCCTTTCGAAACACGTAGGAACTCGTTATGGCAAAGATCGCCACCCACCTACGGACCAACCGCATCAAGCGTAGCTTAACCTGTGATCGATTCACTTATGTAGCTATAGCTTAGCCAGGATGAATTTACTATCAAAGGATTTTTTTTATGAGATAATCTATCTATTAATCGCTTTGTTCAAAAGTCGTACAAAGGAATAGCGAGAATGTTTTATAATCTTTCTTATTATAATAAACGCAAACGAACTAATTAATTACTAAAGAGGTTTTCTTGAGATAAACCTTTGTGTTTTCTGTTCAGAGTTTATATTTTTAATAAACAGCGAGGTTTTAAATGTTTTTACTGTAGCTATTTCGCTTAATGTATTGAACATAATAAATAAAAGTTGACATAAATCAATATGGGAACTGCGCTATTTTTCTTTTTCCCTGTTTTCTTTCTTTTTCAATTGATTTATTACGTATATTATAAGAATTACATATGTTTCTAATTTGTTGTCTTTGTATGAATATTGGTTAAAAATAAAGTACCCTGAAAGTCAAAAGGTATTATAAAATAAATTTCTTACGTCAAATGCTACAATCAGCTAATTTTACAATCTTCTATAACAAACATAAGAAACAAAATAATGAATAAAAATAGCTTTTCCTCAGATTACAATCAAAATAATGTTTTATTAACCGACTTCGTTTTTCTAAAATCGAAGCTCTGGCTTCTGTATTCAAATTTGAATTTCGTCTGACACAAAAGATCCATTTTCGCGGTCTCGCCAGCCAGTACCGTGGCTATAGGTTTTATGCCTGCCACGCTTTCTTATCGCAAAGAGGTCGTATCTAAAAAGTTATATACTCTTACGTCCAATCTGAGATTTGGAACCTAATAAACATCTTTTTTTATTAGATGAGACAGTCTTCATCTAGCGTTGACTAGATTGAAAAAGTGGAAAGCTTTAGCATTTCAGAGTATTTTATCGCAGGGTTCTGATAATTAGTTTTGGGCCGACGAATCTGACAACTGTAAAATTGATAATCCATTTACTATGTAATTCTGTGTGATTGATCAAAGATCGGTAATCGGCTCTTAAATGTAATTCCTACTATGGCATGTTGGCTTTCGTATTTTTAAAATTCACGCTTGCCTTTTAGGAGCAATTCAATAATATTTTCATAATTATTGTCTAAGGATTAATGATAAATTAATTTTGGCATTGCGTCGGTATCGGTTTAAAACAACATGGTTCGAGTTCTTTAAAGTACAGAAAGATTGAAAACAAAAGTAGAGTCAACTAAGGGACGATATTAAAAAAACGAAATTCAATTACTCCAAAGAGTTACAACCAACCATAGACAAACTATGCGCATTTTTCTTTCTCCCAACAACTTTACGAGGCTGTTCGGCGCCAGATGGTTAATATTTCTGATTAACACCACTGTTAATGAATGAAATTACTGATCAGTGAGTCGAATGCATAATTTATTCGCCGTAATTGGTCCCTGTGATGTATCGCGCTCTCTTTTATTAAGCCTGATATGGTAATATTGTTTTTAATCCCTTGTAAGAAGAGTCTTTGTTGGAAAATATGATATATTTTTGATGTTCGAGAGAACGTATGTAAAATGCGTTTATTGCATGAGTTTTCTTTCACGATTCTGAAAACTCATCGTGTTGTTACAAAACGGTCCGGACATAAAAATATCAGTTCCGTTCCAGACGGAATCGTAAACAGACGCGAGTGTCAAGCGATACATCACTCGGCAATCGTGTAACTTACATATTAGGCCCATACGTTATCACCGCTGACAAAAACCACACACCCCTTATGTTAAACTACGAATTGATTTACTAAAGGCCCTACTTTCGTCACTGTTTTTTGACGCCAGTTTCGCAAACATGTGCGTCAGGCGACATTATTGCTTTTTTCATTCGTTTTCGTTTTCTGTCGTGTATTCTCTTTAGGAGACATTGATATTGGGGTTTTCTGGATGCTATGACAAATGCCTGTCAATTTTTTTATAAATGAGGTCATAAAGTTGTTGTTAGGGTTCTTTGTAACAACATAATCTGTGCAGTAGGATGGATTTTTGCTTCATAATTAATTATTAACTTTTCACTTGGATTGAGTGCCTATTTTTAGACGCAGTAATTACTCTATGTAGGTAACCGATTTCAAATGCTCTATAAATAAATACTCGTTTCTCGTTCTCCGCAAATATAAAGCTCACAACTTTGTTGATTAAAAGTTTAATTCATTAATTACGTAAACATATCGAAATACCATCTCAAATATAAATTACAGCCGTAAAACAAAACTTGTAATCTCAATCTGAAGTCGGATTACTGAAGGGGCGATAACTCATTCAAGGGAGCCTTATTGACAGGGAGCGTAACATTTACGAGAACTCTTGAAATCAATTTCCTTGCTGAGCTTAAACGAAAATCTGATATGGCCGAGGCTCCTCGGCTTTCGGCCTTTCGGCCTTCGGCTCGTGTCTCGTTGGCCTGAGAATCACTGCACCATGCACTCCGTCCGGCGGACAACCTGAAAATTAGATTTTATCTGCAGCTGACACATGTTTCGTCCAATACACTCTTTGAGAATGAGTTTTTACGCTTCCTATATCCAATTTCCCGTAACTTTATAAACACTGAAGTGACTTAGATTTTGGATCGTTTTGCTTTCATGCTTTTTATCTGGGATGGGATATTGACTTTTGATATAGAGGAAGAACTAGCAAGAACATACGTAAAATATCTATTTTTAAATAAATAGAACAAATGAAAATTTTTCACTAAAATATTTTGATTCAATAAAACATACTTTTATTCTTTAGAGTAAAGAGATTTCTATTTGAACAAAGTGTACACATTCATTGGTACACTTGCACGCGAAAGTGTTTGGGGAATGTCACGGCGCGCGGCGTCAGTGGCTTAGCGGCGTGTTTAGTGCCGGCAATAAACAAGGGTCGCTCAACACGTCACTTACTACAAATGGACTCTTTACGCCCCTATCAAATGTAAATGTCGACGATTTCTGAGATATTCGCCGCTACTGGATTTAGGGGCCTTTTCTTTAATTTAATTTAACACTTTTGCTATGTTATGTACTTTCTAAGTTTGTTCAAATGAATCTGCGAAGAATAAATCTATTGGAAACATTTGTCATTTAAAATTAAAATAAACTAAATTTATTTCTAAACATAAAGTTTGTCTTTATCTGTTCTCATGAATATAAAATTTATTATTCGTTCATAAATAAAATTGTGTAGTGATTGAACACTTATGCCCAACAATAACTCTTGTGTAAACATTCACAAAACAGTTAAATGGGCACATTTATCTATCACGAAATTACATCGCATAAAAATGAAACGCAGTTCATACAATGAAAAGATTTTTAAAGTTCACTGCACATGGCAAATCCAGCGGCACGATTTGTTTTTGCCTGCCTGATAGTTTTTGATATATGGACTGGATAAAAAATGCATAATAGACAAATGTTTGTACGTTCTCGGTAGAGTGGAGCCGCCGAGTGCCGACTGCATGCTAAAAATTTGTGGCAGTTTGTTTGGAGTTCGGAGCCTGGTGCGCGTGTCAAGATCTGCTGACAGCGCGCTCATGCCACCATGCCGCCGAGCCGCCATGCCGCGGTGTTCCCCGAGCTGTTCCGCTACACACATGTTTTTTTCTTCCTCCGTACACAGCGGTTTGCAATTCAACGCTCGTTTTTCGTTTACTTCCCTTCAACGTTTCCATTGTTTGTAATCGGACAGACGTTGCTTTGTAACGTATGTGTGTTCCGTGAGTGGACTTTTTTGCCGATTTTTTTAATGCTAGACTGCGCTCTGTTTCACAGCCTTCGCGGACACGCCCGCCCGACCGCGGACGATGTAAACGCCACGAAATTGAGGCAATTCATAAAAGAAATTAATGAGCAAGTGGTTGAGCTCGAGCGATCATTCAAAATAAGTGAGCTCCATAAAACTCGTTTTAATACTTTATATCAGCTTAAACTTCCGTAGCTTTTAAATTATTTGTCCGTGGAGGCTGGAGCCATTCCAAATTAAATTATACGCAGAAAATGTTCGGTCATATTGCAAAATTCATTATGATTTCTGTCCTGGGCGATACGTTTAACTGAGTCGTTTTTACTTAATCCCTTGCCAAGTTGTCCGGTTTACAGCAAGTGGAGCATTTAAATTGAATTTAGGGTGACAACTTGAATTCTTGTAATAACAGTTTGGTTGTCGGGTACAATTGTACTAATCCGACAATAAGTGGCGACAAGAAATTTTGTTTCCGTCATTTCAGTGTTAACAAAACATGGACGTGTCGGTAATGTTAAACGCGGTGAGTCCTTACAGGAAAACGGTGTTTGTTTCTTGGTAGCTATTTGACTAAACAGGCAGCGATTCAAGCATAATGTTTGTGTAATAAAATATCGCGCCATATGGTCCTTGGACGACAACAGAAGGAATTAAAGAAACCATATTTATTCCGTGTAAATACACAATATACCGAGCACGAACGATTTTTATTAACATGTTTGCGTATACAGTGTACATTGGTGGTTATATTAGTATATTCCTTAATGTTCTGTGTACATGGAGCTCGTTGTATAAAGCTGTATGTGATCTAATCAATACGCGATTGGACGCAATCATGTTCCGGTGTTTTGCCTCGGACATTGCAAAGGATCTATTAGCATTTGTATGGCGGCGCGTAATGGTATATTAAGTGCTCACAGAACCTCGTTAGTTCTAATTATTCAATTGAACATCGATTGTCGTATGTTTTGTGGCTATGTCGGCTCGTTAATGTGTGAAATGCAGTTTCACAAAAGCCTACGCACTGAACGGTATTGCTTCATGCTAAATACTAGGTAAGTTTTGGTACTCATTTTTTTAGTTAAAAGTTTTCATTTTTGAATACATGTTCAAGTTTTAAAATATTAACAAGGCTACTTCAATTATATTTAATGACTTTGACGAAAATTATAATTAAATTCACGCCAAAAAACTTTCTTTGTGTAATTGAGTCTATCAACAACAAAATAATCCCTGAATTTTAAATGTGTTCCAACCACAGTTTTTTTTAATTCACCCAATATCGGCCTCCCCACGTATCGCCGCAGCGGCAATTGAAATTTTGATTAATACAACCGACAATGTTTAAAAATGGTTTTTTATTTTCGAATCAACTCAACATACATTGACATGTTTGTGAGATGAAAATCCAGTCGATTCACCGCAAACATGGACCACAAGCGAACAGTTTGCAGCTGTGGCCGCCGATTGTTTCGCTACAGATAAATTTCATCATAGCGAACAATAATCTACTGCGATGTTAATGAATTGTTGATCGGTACGTCACGGACCGACTTGCAATTATTTTGGACGGTTGAAAACAATTGTTTTTGTGTCTTTTTGTTCATTAAGCTTCAATATTATAGTCATCAACTACAATTATGGTAGTATCTGTAGGAAGAACATATTTTTTGTACCCAGAACCTTAGTACTGACATTAGAGACCACATAATTCTGTTTTTAGATTTTAAGAAGTAAATGAACAACTACACTTTCTAACTGCATATTGACACAAACATCGTAGTCAATACTAATTGAACGTACTTAATTAAAAACACTAAAGCTTGAATCAAGAGAACATGCAAAGTTAATTAGATTAAGCGAACAACACAATGTTTACAAACTCCGGCGATGTCAAAGAAAAAGGAATCGTATCGCTTTTTTTGTGAACAGCGGAAAACAATTTAAGTCAACAAGTAAAAGTATTAATCACGATGAAGAAGATATCGGAAACAAAACTGGGTTCTCTCTCAAAGAAAATCACGTAGCACTTACATAAAAAGCGGTTTCCAACGGGAAACGTAACCGCTTAACTTTTAAACCTAATACGTGATTCAATTTAGAAGTTGTATTTCTCGAAGTTGTAGCCCGAAAACTGTCGCTGAAATCCATTCAAGTTTTCCTTCATATTTTGAAAAGAATGCTCCCAGTTCGCATGTATTTGCAAGTGATATCGAACTATTTCATCGAATGTGATTTTCCGTGCGCGGATTTTTGCGTGCCCGGATTTTTCCTTTCGTAATGAGTTACACGTATAAGGTTATAACTGGAATTAATTACTCGTGTTTTTACATTTAAAGCTTCAATATTTTATTGTACATTTAGTCGAGTATTTTTGATATAAAAGATATTTGTTTATTAACACCATTTAAAGTTATGATCGCTTAAAAAGTACATAATACATGCCTAAAATAAATATAGAGGTTCAAATTGCTTCTATTTTAGAACCCTTATTTGCTCTAAAGCTTTGGTTTACGATCTATTTATAAAACTATTACAATGGTCTATAATTAGTGAAATACTTGGCCACGACGGAGATTTGATCGATTTAATAGCGCCTCATTCAATGAATAATGGAAATGAATGCTCGCAATTTCTATTCTTATAATCGTCGAAGATTGTGAGCTCTGTATTCTGTCTCATGAATACGTATTTTGCAATCTATAATTCGAAATCTTTTTGACAAACAAAGTCTAAATGACAGTTCAATTATGAATATTTTGAGTGGTGGTTTTTGATAATGGAAAGCTGAAAGGGTTTTAAAATATATGTAGGAATGTAGGGAGACAGTAAGCAAATCTGTGTTGACTTATTTTCACGCGTGATACGGTGTAACAAATATTTTAATGCTTTGATTTTTCACAGAAATTTAAAAAAGAAATATTTTTAAAACTTCGAACAAGGGTCAATTCCGAAACCTCAGTCAGGTCTAACCACTCCTATTACTGTTTTTTAAGTAATTGAAAAAATCTTAATTACACATCTATTAATTTAAAAATAACGATATATATACCAAACAAAAAGCTATCAACCTAAACAACCCATTTCAATTCGTCCGAAGACAAACGACACAGAATTCGGGGTCTATTTGTCGTAATAATTCGTACACGTTTCGCTGAGGGGAAACACAGGAGCACCAACATTAACAATGATACACGCTTCCGGAATTAGAACTGCCCGATTGATGGCTATGGGGTCGCCCACTATAACACGACTGTAATTTCGTCAAGCTAATACTTCGAGCACGTAGGTAATGCTGCCTTTTAGGACAACTTGATGCTATTTTTTTTTTTAATTGGCTGAATGTCGTAGGATTGGGGTGGCAAAGATCATAGCAACATTTTTTTTAAGCTGATCATTGTTATAATATGTTTTCAAACTCTGATGAAACGCTGTTTCTGTTATAATACAATTTTGAAAAGCAAGGTCGATATAAGTTATTGAAGCATAAGTAAGAAGAAAAATATTGCTGTATGTTAATCATTGTTATTGCAAAAGTAACTTTGCCTGTTAGGCTTTTTTCAGTATAATAATAGCTTGAACTTGAAGAAAAGACCCGCGGGTAGAATCTAGTTTAAAACATAGCCATTATTAAGCGAACAAGGTATAGCAATGTCGTCTCCAGAGAATCAGGCTAATGCGTTATAATTTGCAACGGCCCTCCCGGGCATACAACGCAACAAGAGCTGCGAATTCATAAACTAATTTAATAAGCCATTAAAGCTATCTGGACCAGGAGTAGCCATGTTGATTTATAGCAATATGAGAACATTAAAAACGCATTACGAAAACATGACTTTAGGCGGGAAAATTTAACGCGCCATATATAACACGGAACGGATGTTGCGTATTTGGCAGAAAAATTAAAAAAAATCTTAATTAATGGCAACACAGTTTTTCGGCACTACGCGTGTTCGCTATTTATATACAACGCGAATTCAATTTAAGTTTGGAACGTTTTTTATTTTTTAGCGGCTGCAGCCAGTTACGCGATGAGTTATTATGGCTTTTGACTGGTCTACATCATGGAGTTTTTAATAGAATTTTTATTTTAAAATGTGTTTAATATGGAAATTCAAGTTTGTTTCAGGCCAGTTTTATGTGCGATACGGATTGTATTTATCGGGACATAGAGATTTATTTACATTGAATATATAAATTGATTCATACCAATGCAATAAAAAAATATATAAAAAAAATTAAATTTTATATGTATGTCAGGCATACAGCATACTTCACGGTATAACGGAGCGAAGAACTGAAGTGTTTTTTTAAGTGCTGATAGCTCAAACGATGGAGAGTGACGTGCTAGTTTTTGTCTCTTTCTACCATTGGAGTGGAAGTTTGTATTGAGCCGCAATTTTCAAGTTAGGAAACTAGAAGTAGCTATGTAGACTTTTGGTGAGTAACAAAAAAATAACTTATTTTTTTTGGAAACCTGCCCCCAACCCTAGAGGGTGTGAAATTTTATATGGTTTTCAGTAGCAGTTTTCAAGGTAGCAAGCTAAAAATACACGTATACTCTTTGTTACGGACGAAAAATAACTGCCTTATTTTTTTGGATATTTTCCCCCAGCCCTTGAAATAGAGGATGGAAATTTCTCTGAGACTCCACAAAATTAGTACAGGTTCTATAAAAACCTTTTGAGCTACATTATTTAAGTAATACATAGACCTTGATTTACATTTTTCTACGGGCCTAAAGCAGTTCAACTTCAATAGTTTTGAGGATTTCCTCTACTCTTGTTTACATACTCGATACAATTTGACCTTTACAGATTCTAAGTGACGCCTATATGAATCCAACCACACGTTTCCGTCCCAACGAACCAAATCAAAACTTAAACATGAATTGGCAACTATCAGTACCAAAAACACGTGTCACAAAGTAGTTATCATGTTACCATCCATTTGACACCAGCGAGCGTTAGTCAAATAGGTAACCGATATAACAAGTTTAATTAATAATGTTCTCAAACTAGACCACCGAGGAAACTTGTTAAAATATTACGGGAGTTAATTTAGAAGTTGGTTAAGGCTTTATAACGTATTTACCTGATGTTCACATCGATGATAAACAAGGGTTTAGCAACTGCGAGCTGACTTCGAACTTGTGAAGTTGGTGTTACGTTGCCGAAGCGAAACAGCGCTATGTGAGCGTATTGTCATCTCGCTTTCACAGTGGTTACAATCTTGTTTGAAAAGCTTGTAGTACTGGCATTGGAAGCGTTCATTTCAGCAAAGTTTGGCCTGTAGGTAGTAATCTGTTTTTGCTGTAAAGAAACTTGGAGTGTAATTCGTTTTAATTTCTCTTAGTTGTTGATTAAAGCTTGTTAGTTGTCCTTAAACGTTTACTTTAACGTTATATGTATATATATATATACTTTTACTGAATATATATATATATATATTCAGTAAAAGAATAAGAATATTAAAAGTGGCATATTTTCTTTTCTAGAAAAATATATAAAAATGTGCATTTATCAGTTAACACTAGGTGTCTAACCTATACAAATATTAAACACTGCTGAAAAAAATATTAACAACCGTTTTATTAAAAGAAAGAGCTCTTATTCAATCATTTAAATTATTTTTGTTTGTCTATTCCATTTAAAACCGAAAATTTTTATAACGAATATCATACCCTTAAATCTCTAAACATTACGATGTACGATTTAATCTTTATCTATCTTACTAATATGAATAATTAAAATCTCTACATTGTGTAAAACCTCGTTCGTGAAATCCTACGCCTGCGAGCGTTTAGCGTTATTATTATTGCTTCCTATTAACATAGTACTCTGGAACAATATACTGCGGTAATCTCTATGCCTGTATGGCCTCTCTTAAGCACTCTGTATTACGTGAATCTTAATATCGTTGTGAATGACATCACGATTTAAGCTGGTTTCTGAAAGTCTTTATTTTGGCAGAGTGTTTTTTTTTTCGAATTTGGTGTAAGATTTATTGATGCTAGATAGAGTTAATTGGTTAATAGGTTGATGATAAGTTGTTCCTATTTTTGCTCTAGACCATAAAATATTCGTCATCATCACTCTAGCCTTTTCCCAACTATGTTGGGATCGGCTTCCTATCTAACCGGATGCAGCTAAGTGACATCCTATACTCTAATCTACATCTTATTTCCTAAATCATATTCAGCCATTTAATCAAAAATAATTATTTGTAAAATATAGTCTTGTATTTACAAAATTGAATTCCAATTTAGTTAATCAACATGCACATTTTTGAAATCCCTTATTTTTGAGTTAAGCTATTACACATGTAATATCGTTGATTACATTAATATAATTGAACGAAGTATACGTAACGCATTTATTTGCTGTCTATCGCATACTGAGATTAATTATCTCGTATATTCTCCAAATAGGTTCCAAATTAAATACTAACGCAAGCACACACATTCATGAATAACACAGACCTAATACAGTATTACCAAACGAAAATTAGTCGTGGCCGTCCTTTGACAAACACAAGTACGTACTTGACCGTCGTTAGAATTGCCTAGAGCCTGCAATTGAGTTGCCATACAGTACAGGAGAGATTGCCAATTAATGGCACATTACCTCAATTATAAGGGAATATGGTAAAGCTGTTCTGATGTGTATAGAATGTTCTTAATGCTAAAGTCATTTTATGATTAAATTGTTTGGATTCTTATGTTGGAATTATTTATATGTTCTAAATAGTTTTTTTAACAAATAAGAAGAAAAACCAAACACGGAGCAAATTTTAACCAGGTTTCTTTTTTGCCTTATCTAAAACTATGGACCCGGTCCAAAGATTTGGTTTTTATACAAACAGAAAAATTAATTCTAATTTAAACATTGTAATAACGTTATAATAATAACAGGATCTCTGCACTAATAAAAACTTTCAAGACTTCTGGCTCCTGTTTAACTGCAATGATCAGAGGGATTCTCTAGTTTTCCCGGTCTCTGCCAACAATAACTGGGGACTCTACATCAAGCATCCTAGGACCACAAGCTATTACAGCAAAACTTATGTTATTTGTTCAAGAACGGATTACTCACGCATATAAACCGGTATAGCAAGATCCCACCAGCCTCGACAGCTCATGACTAAGGACTCCAGTTATATCTAAAACATGTCACGTGGTCCTGATTGTGAAAAAAGCGCCCTTAAATGCGTCTCACGAAAGTTGTTATGTAGAATTTGTGACATCAATGAATTTTTCGATAACCATTCTATTCCAATTCGATTTTAATATTAAATTTTTCTAGACATGAATAACTATTGGCCCCGTCATCTGTTTGTCTAAGTGTCAGAAAGCTATTTTCGTCGCTAACTTCGAAGCTCGTGAAGAATTGCCATTTTGAAGTAAGCCAACGGTCTATGGAGTTTTCTAATAAGTTTAACTTTTGAAGGCGTGGATTACCTAAACTTGACAAACAAAATTATTTGTTACAAGTGTTTGTTACATGACCTTCATAATTGTTAAAGTTACTGGTGAAATCAAGTCTAAAAATATAGAAATCGGTTGGGTGACAAATATCTAGGTTTCAGTGTAAAGCGGCGCCTTACCAAATAACACAAATTCACGTCAAAAAGAAAAATCATCAAAATCGGTTTATTCAGTCCGAAGCTATACACAAATTTATAGCCTCCTTTAAAGTCCGTTAAAAACAAGATATACAGAAATCATTTCAATGCTAACTGTATCACAGTATTTCTATACGATTCCATACGAAGGTATATTTACTTGGGCGTTGCGCTTGACAAGTTCATTACAAGAGTATTGGAGTTGGTACGGGGATTTGTTCCCTTGAGTATCTTGAGACATTTATTAGGTAAAACCACGATCGATCAAAGTCTTTCTGCTTCATTAATCTTACTCATCAACCAACACAGTATATTTTATACAAGATATTCACATTTTCCTTATTTCGTTAATGTTATATTTTGTTTGTAATTCCAAGTTGCTTGTAATGTTTTGCTATCAAAAATTTGTATATCATATTTTACGTAGATCAATATCATTTTGTTATAGAGGATTTAGTATAAAGAACTTAATCTTAAAACACTTCATTTTTTTTCTTAACGAAAGCAAAGCTTGTTTTTAGTGCACCGTCGGGACCAAAACTAGGCATTTCTATTTAATTATTTGACCCAGATACAATTTTAACAATAACAAATATTGTTCAACCAAAAACCATAACATAAATTGATGACTATTTTAACACAAAATAATTTCTATATCTTATTGTTGCTTTTATAATCAGCATAGAGGTTTTGAGAAATGAATGAGTGGTTAGAGCAGAGCATATACTCAACTAGCAGTATCTAGAGCATTTGAAGCGGTCATTAGTTCTACCCTTTTGTAGCGCGCTGCGGATTCACTCCCTTTTTAATTAGATTGTTATAAATACTCGCAGCTCACAGAAAAGTTCTAGTCGTCCTAGTTCACGTTCCTATAGCTACTAAATTTAGCCACGATCATTATGTTTTATAGTAGTAAAACAAATAAGCTACTACCCAAGGCAATATCAAGCCTATCCAGCTACGGAGAAGGTACTTTACATGATAAAATCTCCATAATCATCATTTTAATCTAAGTACCTCCCGTAAACATGACGAACAAAAACATTACCCAAAAACGGGCCCTTATCTAAAAACGAAACAACATTATCAATCCAATTTACTCGGCGCAATCTCTGTTATTTTTTAATAAAGGAAATTATAACACCTACAATGTCTCCCTTGGCATTCAAGAAAAAAATACCCTCACGTAATAAGAGCCCCGACCGTCACAGGTCATTTTACTCCGATATGATGGCTCAAGGATTTCAATATGCCGCGTGTTTCAAATATCTTGGGGGCGACTGCGTGCCTTAACGGAACGTCTATGAGAAACCACGGTAATCAATTAAATTGTTCGAATAAAATATTAAATTAAATTCCGGACGTGTTTTGTTTTTAGAATTTTTGCCCATCTTAATTTTGTTAGCCTTTATCCTTGCCGCAATTTATAAAAAAAAGGAAAGGAAAATGGATGATGCATGGGCCAGTATCGAAATATTCCCATCCATTACTTAGACAATGTTAATGAGATTTTTTTTATTAATGTGATGTTTATCACGTAACATTAAAGCATGCATGAAGGATCACTTGATTTTTGGCGAGTAAACGACACGATTTTAAGAAAAACTTCTGACCTTACAAAATAACGAGTAAGTACTGTACCTCGCATCTGTTTTCTAATTGGATTTCAGGTCGAAAAACAGAAAAATCCTTTTGGTCCCGTTTGGAAGGCTAATGGAGACAAGGTTCATAACTCGAGGGATGTTTTTTAATTAAGTTTTCTGCAGCCGGCACGCATTAGTTAACTTAAATATCGAGCTGAAAGTTTACCTCCTTTCGTTAGGAACCCTACCACAATCTCTTAAACTAAGACTGTGGGTAATGTGGAAGCTAGACAGAGTAACCCAGCGTAGAGCGTTGTCTCCCTTGCCCAACAGTAACAGTTCCACTATAAAGTTTAGTAAAAGACCTCTTGAACTTCCTAGACCAAGTTGTGTTATGCTTAGATCGTGACTATTACTTTATACTAACTTCAATATTGTGGAACAAGTCAACAGTGTAGTGATATTTTTATGTGTCTTACGTTAGCTGTATTATTTATTATACGTTATAAGGATCCGGCTTTTGAGTAATGTCCATGTGCATCTATCTACTAAATATAAAAAGTAATTTATTAATTTGACATCTGTCAAAGCTGCCAAAGACCAACTTATGTTTTTTTATGGTTGTGTTACGTCATCACGTTTTAAAATATAAAAGAGTTTTTTTTGTAAATGAAATGTTTTTTTATACGCATTTATACGAAATTTTTCACCAAAATCGTTACTTGATAGTACTACTCAAAGTATTTATAAATTAAGCATAAGTTCTGAGAACACCGAATAAATAAAATTTATGATTGAAGACTCGAATTGCCGTGTCTGTGCTACCAAACTTCATACATATTTTTAATTAACAAATACCGGGAAAGTTTCTCTGTGGGTGTTTGACCAATTACCATAGACTTTTAATTGAATGAGACAAACTTTGGAAATTCCCGTTTGAATATTCGAAAATATTGGCTCGGTGGGTAATTAATTAGAAACCTACAGAAACTAAAAAGTGGTAAAAATAATACGAAACCGTAACTTTGGACTGGCGTATTATTTATTTTATTGAAGTGATTTAAGAGTGTGGACGAGGCTAAGGAAATGAGCAATTTAGAAAATGGACGGTTTTTTTAATTGCTGCGTTACTTAATTTATTTACAGTTTTACTACACCTTACTATGTATAAAATAAAAATAAAGGGACGTGCGTTTTTTATTTTGGCATTACGGACGGTACCATCAGATCTAATGACTATCCGACATCCACAACTTATCCCTAACACACATTGTACAATCCACATTAAAATTGGCTTTCAGAATGACAAAGAACAAAGTCAAGGGTCAACGTATGACAGGACTAAAGATTTGCTGCTTCACGAGGCAACAGTCTAAGAAATCCCTTCTTACTAAAATCGAAAACAGGATTCTAAACTTAGAACCGGCTAATTTCTATACAAAGTATATAAATTAAGGCAAGTAACGCGACAAGTTGAATAAGTACGCCAGAACAGTGGGGGCTTCCAAGTGGCTACGTGTGGCCCTAGTTAGTTCCAGTAAACAAACACACAAGTCGCTGCAATCGTGATGTGACCATCGCCCAGATGCTGTAGCTAAACCACAGATAGCAACTCACTAGATGAGCCAAGGATATTACGCTACCAACCTGCTTGTTGATTCGTATTTTGTCAAAATGTGAGGAGAAATGACTGTGCATTGAAGTGCTTTTAAATATGTACTTATTTAAATCTAAATATATTTAAATTACGCATTTCTTAAAACTAATTAACCGATTTTAATCGAATATGCACACCGTGAGCAGTTTCATTCAAATTGAAAGATAGAATAACTTTATATAATACTTTATTTTTGTATTTTTGTTATTATCGACTTTTAAGCGGCACAAAATTCACTGGTTCATCATAGTTTTGTACGAAATATTCCCCCTAGTATTACAATAAATAATCTTAATCGTGGTCTGGTCTTGAGTCGGTTTATACTTTGCCTATTAGATTAAACTCAGCAAGCTTTATCTAACCATTATTCTCAAAACCTTACGCAGTATTATAGCAATTATGTTTACAGTATCAAGGGGAGAAAAAAAACAAATATTTTTAACGAAGCGGTGTCGTATTGTACTTTCCGAGGATAAAAACCATAAATAAGTGTCTACCAATTCCGCCAACGTTTGCTCTCATTTTATTTTTATATTTTTTATAACTTCAGTTAAATTCGGCTTAATTATTTTGTGTTCCGACCTTCAGCAAAGTAATTTGGGGTAAGAAAAGCCCGTCGTAAAGTATCGTCAACCTTGGATTTTGGAGTGGAAGTATAATACCGACTTGCATAAAAAATTATACTCGTGGGATTTTTTAAACCTTTTCTACCTGCTATGTTTGTATAGTATTGATATTTTAATCACGGGAAGAAGTGTTAAGTGTTAAGTTAAGTGAGAGTTTTAATTACTTCTTTAGACTTTAATCTTCTTTTTTTTTTCGTGTTTTTGGTTTACAATCTGGTATCACATTTTAGCCGACATCAGGCCTTCTGATGTGTCACTTACCTTGAAAAATTAACGTGTATTGGTTTTCTCACCTGCTTCGTTTTCCCATTTTTTTTTAGATGAAATAAAAAGAGTGTATTTTAATTTATTTACAATTTTACAGAGTTAAATATTTACAAGTTAAAAAACAAAAAAATATTAAATTAAAGCATCAAAAAAATTCATCGGCGTCGCTGCCGGCTGGGAGTGTGCCCAAAAGGCTGGCAGCATTGCCACGTTGAATGGCAATGCTAATCCTCTGAGCGAGGTAAAAGCCAGCCTTTGGGTCACGAGAAGTGTCAACGAGACGCTTTGCTAGGTCTTTAAAAAGCGTTTTGGCACTCGGCCCCCACGGCCCAAAAGTTTCAACAACTACCAACTAGATTACCATATTTGCGCCGTTTGAGGTTTTCAGCAGCCGCGGCAGCAGAGCCAGCGCAGCTCGAAGAACTGGGAAGGTGAGATGGCGCAAGAATATCGACACAAGTGGCGTCCCACACTAAAGGCCTACCAATCTTCCAAGGGAACAAAGACATACCGTCCGGTCTTTTGCCATCATCGCGAACCATTAGGTTCTAACACAGCAGGTATGCCGACGGCAACAAGAGCTCGACGGATAATGTCATTAATATTCGCGTGACGAGCCATGCGACCTGCACTACGGCTGCATGATAGACCGTGGTGTCCGAGGCTGTTTTCCCATTTATATTCGAAATGACTTTGTTGTGTCGGGATTTGAACGTGCAATGTATGATTTGGCAGCCCAACGGTCATCACGGTTTGACGAACCTTCTCGTATTCCAAACGTTTTGTATTACTGGACGTCATCTAAAACAAGCAGGCAGAAGCAGGTGATACTTCATTTGAGAGACCACACATCTCTGCTAAATGTGGCCTCCTCCCAAAACGCCATCAATCCTTCTTAAGACATCGGTCAAAATAATATCCTTGTCTAGGAACGGCTTCATGCCAATTACAATTCTATTGTATAAATACTTTAGGTTCTTTTTAGAGCTTATTGTAGCTTATCCATCTCCCGTATATCCATGTTTTCCAGTGCACTGTAACTGTATCTTGTACAATAAAATACCGTTTACATTTCAGCTTTGTTGTTCACTTGTTTGCCGGCCTGGACCGTCCACCCTCGAGTCTACCCGCGTTATTTATTCAAGAAATTTTGTATTTGCATACCTATTTAGATATGTTGTATAATTTTACAAACGTTTATACGAATAGTAAAAACGGTGGAGTTATTGTTTAGTTTTTATCTGGGAATTTTGGACTTTTCAGATGAAAAAAAGGAGAAAATTAAAAGTATCAGGGTGAAAAATAAGTTCATGCTTTACATTGATAATTTTAATTAGAAAATACTCTTGAGCAGAAACATAAAAGAATTGTGGAAACTAAATTTCAGTTCTTATTACTGACTTACTTTTAAATTGTGCTTAGACAGAGTTTTTTCAAAACACGTGCATAAATGACGCAATAATCTGATAGCGATTTTTACATGTTTACACGTTACATAATAAATAAACAACTAGATAACAGCGATCAAAAACAAGTTAAAACATTACAGTAACGAACAATTACGAATTAATTACAACGAATAGAGCTTATTACACGGACCGCTTAACAACTGAAGTTGGTCCAAACTATTTCATTCAACGTATAATGTTTGTTGAGAACTTCCGAAGCAAATTCTTGGGTACACCAGAGTTTTGAACTGAAACATTCGATACGATGCAGGCAAATAATGAGTTTTGACTTCATCAACTATTTTATAGGGAATATTTTTATTATTATAATTATACTCCATAGCCTTTATAGAGGATAATAATCCTAAAGGGGTTATAAAAGGTCGGTAAGTGTTTTCTGAGCAAAACAGTTCATGATTTGATTATTCTTGGTTTTAATTATTTATTTATTGACGAATAAGGTTTGCTGTTGTAGTGTTTCTAATTGAATTACTTCGAAGCGACAACTATCTTTTTTTTACAACTGCATATATATTTTTACTAAATTAAAAATTGATACAAAAAACCCTTTGAACAAACTTAGACTGGCCTGTCAGTCCATTTATTTACAGTGCAATTCGGCTAGAATTTTGCTAACTGCTGCGGGTGTAACTCTGATATACATAGCAAGCTTTGTTGGGGCAGGTTTTAAATAAAAATCTGGTTTTGTTTATCTAGTGGCCTGTTCTTTGTAAGGGTATTAATTGGGATCGAGCGCCATGTTCTATTGTATTCAGGCCGTGTTAGGTTTTCATCATGGTATTGGCTACGACGGCTAAAAGTTTTGTAAATGTTGTACTTTATCTAGGAATTTTGACTTTTAGTATTTCGTCCAAAACTGATTACTTCTAACGTCAGACATTTTATGGAGAACGATGAAAAACGAAAACCTCATTTCACACTATTTTTAGTACTGACTGAACAAAATATACACGGCTACATATCTTAACCAGAGTAAAGACTAATGTGGAAAAATTGCAGATTTTAACTAAGTGAAACCATTCAGAAATGACTAACGATAAGTATCTATCACTAGCTGTTGCCCGCGACTTCGTCCCCGTGGGTAGAAGATATAAGTTATGATTTATACCTGCCCTGGTTTTGTCTATATATATATATGTAATATAGTGGGTGTAATTTATCTATAATATGTATGTATTTAGAAATATATAAGTAAGTTTATCAGTTGTCCGGTTACCATAACACAAGCTCTGCTTAGCTTGGGATCAGATAACCGTGTGTGAGTTGTCCCAGGATTTATTTATTTATTATTTTTTATTTATTTATATATATGAACGCGCTAATCTCAGGAACTACTGGTTCAAATTGAAAAAATATTTTTGTGTTGAATAGACCATTAATCGAAGAAGGCTTTAGGCTATAAATCATCACGCTGCGACTAATAGGAGCGAAGATACAATGGAAAATGTGAAAAAACCAGGGCAGGTATAAATCATAACTTATATCTTCTACCCACGGGGACGAAGTCGCGGGCAACAGCTAGTGATAGATACTTATCGTTAGTCATTTCTGAATGGTTACTGCATATATATATATATATATATATATATATATATATATATATATATATATATATATATATATATATATATATATATATATATATATATATATATATATATATATATATATATATATATATATATGTAAGGATATAGAGTATAGATATAGATTAAAAACTAACTCAAGACTTAAATTCATATCAATTGCATATTTACTATTTATCACTGTCTCAGTCAAAATTAGTTGCTCTAAAGCTTATGAATACCTCCTTTGTCGATTACCAAGTGTCAGACCCAATGGTAACAAAGCATAGACTGGAAATATACCATAGTGCACGTACTTTTCAGTTAAACTAAAATTGATATCATCACTCAAAGAAGCAAGTAAGTAACTCTAGTAAGCATAACCGGTAAAAAAAACCAGTGATTTCGTCATGCCCAATCAACACCAGCAAACTCTTCAAACGGCCTGTTTAGCCAACAATTTGTCGCTGCATCGGCACATCAAAGCGTTTTTGAATTTCAAAGTCGGTTCACGCTTGGGCGTTAGGTCACCGCGTTCGCTCTGTTAGCTAGTTTTAGTTTTATAGCTGTTGGCTACGGACTTGTAATGGCGGGTTTTGCTCAAGATTCTCGAAATCAGTTCGCTTATAAAGTTAGGCTATGTTGCTGCTGATTTGTGAGGGTTTCGTGCTAGGAGTTCGATTGAGTGAATATACGCTTTTTTTTTATTAGCCTTTATTTACGCCATAATAATGACATTTATTTTCAGTTACTGTCAGTAAATTCTTTCCTTATAAAGAATTTCCAAAGAACGACACCCAGACTCAAAATAAGCAATCGTGGATCATACCAATGCAAATATATATTTTTTTTCCTATAAAGCATAATAAAACGTGTCTTTTTGGGAAAGGTGCAAAAAAAATACCAGTTGCAACGGTTGACACGTATATCTTGTTTTACCGCATAGTCTCGACCTAAATCTACCTAGATCTGCCCCCAAAGGTCAGCTCATACGTCATCCATTGTTCGCCCATCACATTGTGTTTGAACTTATAAACAGACCTTGACTTCTTTTATTTTGAAACTTGCAACAACTTCTATCAGTTTCCTCACACCTATTCAGGAAAAAAGTTTATTTCAAAAGTTATGGTTTTGTTGGTAAATATAATAATATGTACTAATTTTTTTTCTCCCTGGTTCTGATCTGATTGGTTTTGTAAAGCTCACGTACTTTTCTAACTGCTGATATATTGCTCTGTTACTAAAAAAATACACAATCTAGTAGGGCACACATAAACGAGTAGAGAAGAAATAATTGCACATTTTATGAACACAGACTCAACTGACTAAGAATTTCTTACGCTCTACTATACAGTACTTAGCTTGCTTTAAAACAAACACTATTCTTATCTAAAAATAGGTACTATAAAATTGAACAGATCTGCTATTGTGGATAAAGTATTTAAGTACAAACACGCTCGATCAAATTGGGTTTAACGAAAATCTCTCGTGAATGCAAACAGTACGGCCGGCCGGCTGCCTTCAAATTGCCGTGCAAGCAGATTTCACGAGCAGGAAACAAAGCGAATGCCAGCCACAGTTTTGCACCGTGTTGATATGCCCGATTTTGTTAATCTTTTACAAGCAAAACAGTACTTAGCACGGAACGCAAAAATAAACGCTTTTTGCGTGCAAACGCTGCAAAGCTAGAGCGATTCAGCTGGCTACAGCGAAACTGAAAGAGTAATGTAACCTGACTCCAAAACCCTTTGTATAAGCGTCATTAGTGTTGACCTAGCTTCTCTATTGAATGTATTTTGACGAATGACATAACGCCGAGTTCTTTACAAAAGTCATGTAATGGACGCTTGCTACCAACTCAATTTGTTTTACAGAGCCTAACGAATTGAGGTACGAAATTTAAATAAATTTAAAAATTTAATTTTGAATTTCGATCCCCGCGTAAAGTTATTCGTCCTTTTTTTAGTATGACCTAACATGATAAATAATTGTATACATGTGTTAATATTCAATTGTTGATAATAAATTTAGTTAAAAACAATACGAGAATGAAAATGCAGCTATTGTTAGTAAGTTAGCTCTAGAGTAAATACTTTCAATGTTGAATAAAACATATGCAATGCCAACACAGCTGGAGTATATTATTTCAACAATAAAAAAATCGTAGTTATTATTCATGGCGCGGAGAGGAGAGCTCAGTTTTTGGCTATAACTGAAAATGTAAATTTCGCAGGTGCCGAGCAGGACGATCTTTCAATTATTCAAGTGCAACACAAGCCCTCCGTGCCGCTGCCGGCGGTGCCGCCGCGAACACAGACGCGGTCCGGATTTATTCTCCAAATTGCTGTGAGCTTCTATACTGAAACGTGATTTACGTTCTAAGATTTAGCACTTCCACTTGTATCGAAACGTTAAAACATTTGTTACTAACTCGAAATCTACAGCCGCACTGTTTGAGAAAACGTCCGAAACCCAAGATTTCTTACTCTCACGTCGCCGAAATATGTAGGAGGGAATAAGAAGGTTTCTCAGTTTTAATTAAGTCTTATTTTTGTTGAGAGCCGCCTTCTTAATCTTGTGATTCGTGACCGACGCACAAACTAGGTGCCATTTTGACGGAACTCCTTAGTTCAAGGAGCATTCCAAAAATACTTAGCATTTTCGTCACATTTTTAATTTGGGTTAAACTAAGCTTAAGAAAAATAAGCGTTTCGAAAACAAAATATAGTAATATTCTATCAAATGATTATAAGCTAACTAATTTTTGTATTAAGTAACTAAAAGTTATTAATAAATTACATTCCTGTTTCTACACAACACAAACTATAAATCGTGTCGCTTTGCGCCATTTAAAGCTATGCTAATCTTTAATACCATCCTATCATTAACTATAACAACGAAATTTCATTTTCACGTTTCCACTTTTAAATCTTACCACGTAACATATTTCTTGTTACCGAACGATATAAACAAAAGGTTTGACAAATACCTTTAGTATTACGCCTGTAGTGTTTTATATAAATATATCGTGAAGCACATGTGCGGCTCTCGGAGATAGTAACTCACATCGGAGGGAGAACGGAGACTCATTTCTTAGTGACTACTGACGGGATATAAAACGTGTTTGTCCGTCATGTTGTTATGTTTCTGCTATTGTTACATACTGTTGGATACAATGACATTACACAATAATGTAACGGTTTACTCACGCTTATTTATCGGGGGGAGGGGGTCCAGTTAATCATAAGCCATCCAACACCAAGTACTTAAAATATTATGTATCTGAAGAAAATATGTAGAAAATTCCTCAATTCATTTTCATCGAGTTTCCCATGGGAATAGGACTTTTTCCGTAGTAAAACGTGGCGTATGTGTTAATCTAGGGTGCCAGATAACTCGGTACCAAAATTTCATTAAAATCAGTTCAACTGTTTTGACGTGAAGAAATAACAAACATACACGAACTCACAAACTTTCGCCTTTATAACATTAGTGGGATGAGATGTTTTATTTTGTATAACGTAATTGAGTCGTGATTATTGGTTTTGCATAGTTATGACCCTATCTCACACCTCCAAACCAGTTACTGAACCTCACTATTCATCAGTCTCATTACAAAATCAGATTAATTATCAAAAATCTTTTGGGCTTAAAACATTTAAAACTCTTTGCAATCACAATTAAACAGGCAGTTACCGCTGACGGAGCCGACCGCCGTAGTTGCACATTACGCGGTTTTATTTGATTCGCCAGATACATTAATTAAGGTTTTATGTGATAAATATCAAATAATCACATGTAACTTATATTATTTTGAATATGTAATTGTTTTGAGAGTTCAGTTAAAATTTAAAGTTACTTACTTTTGAATAGATTGTAGGTACTTTACTTATACTAATATTGTAAAGCTAAATAGTTTATTTATTTGTTTTAACGCACTAAGCTCTGGAACTACTAGTCAAATTAAAAAAAATATTTCCTTATTAGAAAGCCCATTTATTAAGATTTTGGGACATTACGGACCACTGCGGTATCATTAGTAGGAACAGAGCAATAAATAAATATGTTACACTAGCTGTTGCCCGCGACTTCGTCCGCGTGGTTTTTAGATAGGAATTTTTGAACGGAAACCCTCGAAGATGATTAATTTTATCTTCCCTCCTATTAGTCGCAGCGTGATGGTATATAGAATAAAACCTTCCTCGATGAATGGTCAATTCAACACAGAACAACAAATTTTTCAATTTGAACCGGTAGTTACTTACTGAGATCAGCGCGTTCAAACAAAGCTGCAACAAACAGCTTTATATACTAGTATAGAAGTATAGATTGGGATTGGGAAGAAAATGGGTGCACCCTAAACCTATTAATCCTAACTAGCAACGACTAGTTATGAATAAAGTTAGTAGTAGATGTTGTTGATTGGTTGATGTCGAGAAAAAACGTCCTAGGCCGTCAATAGGCCAAGAACTTCTTGAAACACGTTGTTTTTTATTCATATTTCAGAAACTACAGACCATTTGCATTCGTTCCAATAGAATGTGGTTTGCCAAAGTCGCGACGGACGTACAAGCGAACCCGCAACTCTTGTCGATGCAGAGAGAAAAACCGATTTGCTTGTTTTTTTTTTAAGTAAGAAATTCTTTAAGTTCAAGTTTTGCTGTTTACTAAAACTATAAATAATACTTTGAACTTTCAAATTAAGGAACTCGAAAACAGCACACAGCAAAATTAAAACTCGACAAGAAAACTTCAGCACTAAAACAATAAGCTATAATTTCCCGAAAATACTACCTGATACACTAAAAACTTGTACGATTGTTAATGTTAAGACTTTTACGTGAGTCAGCTATTCTATTATTTAGGGGACACGCCTGCAAATTCGAAATCTGGCGGGTTTCCAAATTGAATTAAACGGGAGCGCGTGGCCGGCCTACGACCGAAGTTTGATCGTTCGGCAATGTGTCGACTCCTTGCTCTGAGCACCGCTTTAACGACCTTCTGAGGAAACTTCACAACAATTGCACTACATGCAAGTACATTGCTCTCGGTTATAAGTGTTATAACTCTTGGAGTAATTGTTAAACCTTATTGCCTAGTTTTGTGTGTATTAAGATGGTTTTTCAGGCCTTACTTTCGAAATCCGAAATAAGTAGTTATTTACTCTGGTAACAAAACAAGCTTTATCGATCCACTTAAAATTACAATCGTTATCAATCATATTTCTATGCAGTTCCTAACAAAGTCACCTGTCAAAACACTACTTATTTAACTTCTACTCACGTAAATGGGTCTAGGTAATTAGTTTCAAATTAATATCGTGACATACACGATGACGAAGATTTACAAAGGAAATTAGATTGATAAGCCTGTAAATTATCCTCGATGTAAATGATAAACATGCCATTAATCATAAAGACAAGATAACATCCATTACGTGTAAGTTATTGGCCTATTACCCACGCGTCTTACGTTGATTTATTTAGTTTTAAACTGTACTTAGCAAGTAAACTGCTCTTTACCGCAGGAATACACGATGTATACACAGTTTCGTATCAAACGGACTTTGCATCAAATTGAAGATTCAACGATGTACCTTTAGAAGCGATTATTAAATAAACAGACATTTATACACAGTCTGATACAAAAAGAGCAAAAAAAATCATTATTCAAAACAAAATAAATGAAAAGATAACTTAGCATTTAAGTGTCCAAGATATTTTGATAGTAACTGTCGTGAGAATGATTCATTATTAAATGATGTAACGGTTTACTCACGCGTATTTATCGGCGTAGCCCGACTAGTTTCGGACCCAACCGGAGTCCTTAATCATGAGCAGACGCGGCGGGATCGCGAGTCGAACATTCGCGTGAGTAAACCGTTACATCATTTAATAGTGTCCAAGATGACTAAATTTTTTGTCCATCGTGAATAACTAATGAGTTGACTTCTTTTCTACTCTTTCTTGAAGAGTGGATGCTAAACCCTACCCCTCACTCTTCAAAAGAGAGAGAGCGTACAGGATGAAGCTTCTTTCTCTTTTTAAAAATATTTGTTGATCGGCTTGACAAATGGTATGTAGGAAAATAATAAATTCACTATCATCAATTATTAAAACAAGTTTATTTTAGGCATCGTATCAGATTATTAAGGCTTGTGGTGACGTCGCGCGTCGCCCGTGACGACTGCAGCACGAAGGTCGTCTCACTTTCAATCATGGCTGAGGTTGCCAAGAAGCCTTCCACCGGGTAAAACAAGACTGAGAATGATGTGAAAAAGAGATACCGCTCTGCAAAGTGAAGAGCTCCGTCCCTTTTCCACAAGCGTGAAACTAGCCCACTTGAAAACACAGTAGACTATTAATTTTTAAATTTACCTTTGATAAGTAACAGTTAATTCAATAATAATTGATACCGTGAACAAACCAAAGTTTAAACCACGTTTATGACATTTTTTTTATTATAATGGATTTTCTTTTATATTTTGAAAGAAACCTCGTTAGGCGGGAAATGGATGGTAATTTAATACATAGTCTCAAAGGAAATATAAATTGTTGTTATTTTAAACAATGAGTATTAAATGGAAAGCGAAGGCGTGGCCCGTTATCACGAAGGTCGGTTTTTAACTTTACTTATTTTATGAGGTATATACATATATCGCTTTCGAAGCATTACAAATGAGTTTTCAATAATAAAAAATAGAAAAGTACATAGCAAGTTGATATAATATATTGATACAAAATTGACTCGTAAACGATTGCCGAAACGAGTTATTAAGTAACATTTTCGATAAGTTGTCACTAAACAATCTCATCAAGGAATCGTTTATTTTTAATTCAATTACTTTTCCTTGTTTAAGAAAGCGGCCATCTTGTCTCTGTAATAACATCCTGAAGGCTTAGCACCATCCTTTAAAGTAACATTGTTTCAATTGTGGAAGGGTCTCTCCCTTATGCGCATTACAAATGATATAGCTTCGTCTCGCTTCCACGCCCGCTACAGGTCGACTTGAAGATTTATTGGTAGGCCCCCAGGACACAAATCGGTTGGCAAAGAGCAAAGGTGATTACAACAATATCCTGTTTGTGTTCCTATTGACTGATGGCAGGAAGCCGGGCTGTTGTGGGCGATAAAGTTCTTATTTGTGATGTATTTTTTATTGAAGAGTGGTGAATCGAAGTGGTAACAATCACAGGTGAATCTCGTGTCACAGTACTTGTTATTGAACTCCTCCGAAATGATGCATGAGGATAAATATACAGGCCTATTAATGATTCATGGCTAAATATCCGTCTGTCACCAGACAAATTTTCACAGTTGATTTATTTCTGTTGTCACTAAAAAAAGAAATTAAAAAAATGAAGATAAAAGTGGTTATAAATTTGGTGGGCGGCAAACACATTGTTGGTTACCCACACTCAAACTCTCACTTATTGCTTCATTTAGACTATTTGTGCCTCAGTTTTATTTTGGTTATATTATTATGGAGAAAGAAGACAGGCATTTTATACCACTGATACCACTCATGCAACGTTTAATCGATCGTAAGCTCAAAGCTAATAAATAAAATGTTTCAGTATAGAAAAGCTACTGCTAGGTTAATCCACATTCTGCATTATTAGAAATACATATTCCCTATGAAATTTTAAATTTCTCCATGTAAACAACATAAAAAACTACCAGTAATATAACAACAGCTTCGCAACAAAACCTCAATATAAAATACAAATATAAGTACCATCTATACATTAGGTAATTGCAGCGGTTTGAGCTCGGCATTTTGATAAAGATGAAAAATTGTTTTCTTCGCTTTAGAGGGTTCCTACCAACGATTAATCTTTCGGCAACCTTTTGTTGGACTCTGTGGGAAGAACTTTTGTGTCCAAACTCGAACTGGGATCGGGAGCTGTACCGAGAACTCTTAATCGCATAAAGCAGAACTAATACTATTGATAGAGCAAGATAGAGCTTTACGCTGCTCGTAGCTTTATCTTGCTTCCACGACAGCGATAGCCATCTTTTAAGAGTTCATGGTAACGGCACTGAGGGCACGTCTATGATTTTTAGAAACCTACTCAAATACAAGTGATCGCGAAAGGATAGATAGAATGTGCTTTTAGCGGACAATCGGATGAAATGTTTGATCTTTGATGCTATTTTTAATGTTTTGGAAATTGTAGAGTAGGAAAATTCTATTTATGTTACTTGACGGTTTTGGGTAGGGTAAAAAGTAGTAAACATTCTAAAAGCATTTATTTATTTTTTGGTAAATTCCTTTTTTCAATTCTGTTGACAACTGTTAAAAACTTTGTCAAGTTCATAAAGCAACATTGTCATTACCTAAAACTGGAGTTCAACATTATGAATTTTAATTAAATGAAGCATGAAGAGTTTAGTATTTATAAAAAACGGTCAAGTGCAAGTTAGAATGGCGACACCGAGAGTTCCGTCTAAATAGGCTTAACAGGACTAAAGTCGACATTTTCCAACACTTTTGTGTTATAAAACAGAGCACATGAACTTTAGCACGTCCTTCAAACAATAGTCATTCCAGTCGACTGATCGCTTGTCGCCTACTTAATGTCAAATGGAACTGTATTAAATGAAACCAAAACGTGATATTGGAGGCAGAGTAAATAGTTATAAGGTCGCATTTTTATAAAATTGACTCTACGTTTTAACTTCGTATGGACTTGAGTTCTTGATATAGGTTGTTGATAAACCAATAAGATTGTTATAAAAATAGAGTAGGTATTTGTAGAGTCGTAGTGCTTGACCGGTAGAGAATGCCTTTGGAATTTAGTTCGTAAGGTCGTAAGGTATCTACATACTTTTCATGCTAGTAGTCGCTCCCAGCTTCGGTTGCCTCGATGACGAATATAGCCGTTAAAACATTTCCCTATTTTTGCGCAGTCGAATAAAAGTAGTCTGTGTTAATCCAAGGTGTCTACTATGACCACACTTAATTTCATGAAAATCGATTCAGTCACTAGAGGTTACGAGCATGAAACACACTAACATACTTTCGCATTTAAAATATTACTATGATACGGTATTCAAAGTATTTATACTTTCGGGCTTTACATATGAAAACGTTCAAAAGACCTTATTTAATGTTCCGAAACACGCATCTTGGAATCACGTTTGGCATTAATTAGCTGGGTTAACCCTAACCTACCCAACCCTAGCGTGATTTATACTTCAGTGACCTATTTCTTTTTAATGATGAAAAATCTTTGCCACTTTACTGTAAAGAGGTTTTTAGAATGCCTATTAACAGATTCGGGCTGGCCAAGACAATTCTACTTAGACTTATAATGATGGAAAATGGTTTATTCTCCTAGACAAGATACATTTCATCAATATTAAAGTTTAAAGTATGCATGTGACAAGTCTATGTCAGGTTAAAAAAGAATACAATTTGATGACCCATGCATGATTACTGGATTTTGATAAGCCTTCAGAGCTTAACTCTTAGTTTGCATTTGCGAAGAAGAACAAGAACTTATTATAGCGCCTATGGTAAGGGGATATTTCTACAGCCATTAGGTACTGACGATAAATAATCTACTCTCTAACAATAAATAATTCAAAAGTTTGAAAATGTTATTTAATTTCGGTTTGTCACGTTACTTAGACATCATCGTACATTTAAGCGTTTTAGAAAGACTAACATTTAGTTAGACGTCACTCAGCTCGAAGGGCAGATAACTTATCATTTGAATTTTAGTCAATACTCCTTATTGATCAAGATTGAAGGGGATAAAGATTTCTCCATCAAATGAGAATGACTATGAAAAAGTTCCCCGTGATTTGCGCACCCCAGTCATGCCATGGTAACATGAGGGACATATTTACATGATTGATGGGGATCATTTGGCTATAGAAGACCCCCCATACGATCTTCAACCGATCAATTTTCAAAACGCAATCTGGTATAGGCACTTTTAATTTAAAACATTTTCCTCAGATTTGTCATTGTCCTGGAATTAAATATATGTACATAGATATCTTGCATAGGCTTAAACAACTAGAATCGGAACAGAGAAAATGTAGGTTGCAATTGTTTACTATTCGAATTGAACTCAAACCTTTTAGAGCTATAGTCTATCAACCAGTCCAGGAACTGCTCCAAAATGGGTATTAAAAATATAGAAAGTTCATTTTGCTCTACAATTTCCGCTTGAATTAATTCGAAGAACGCATCTTTAAGTCTTGCAGTCCGTAAAATTCTGGTACATTTTCAGAAAACAATAAAATGAGCAAAAAATGGTGAAACCGAAAGAAAATCCGTTTAACTACTAAATGGATTTTGTTCTGGTTGTGGGCTTACGAACAGACGGACGGTAGGGAATCCAGATGCGACAAAGGAATTTTTGTAATAAGTACTATCCGCGTCTATGGAACCTCCTAAAAATATCATTGTATTCTAGTAGAAAACTATTGCTATCCTCATTCAGACCTCACATTTCTATTTACTAGAAATCCTCATCGTAGCTGACTTTGATATTGAATGTTTGGCATTTGTCAGTTACTAGAATATGCGAACCTACCATTAAGTTTAGGCAGTCTCAATTCGATCCGTTACATTTGCAAATAAGTGTGCTAATACCTTTATTCACTTCATCATTAAACGTCACTACCGAGGCGTCACAGGCAGTTTTTTTTGTGAATTTCTAATTCGTATATTTTGTCATCCAACATACTTTGAAAATCCGATTGAAAGCTGCTCAAAAACAGAGAGCATAACTAAAATACGATTGAACGAGAGTGTTATAAAATGAGGTACCGTAATACCCTAATGAAATACGCAAACGTAACAGATTGAATACCAATGTATTGGCGTATAGAAACTGAATAGGATTTCTATAGCGTTTCAGCCCGAAGCGCCCTAGTATTGCAAACGCACTTCAATTTGCAAAATTAACCTGCGTCTGAATAACCGAGTATTTTAATGTGTCCGATGTGATGCATAATATTAGTAAAATGAAACGAGTTCATTAGCCACTGCAGCTCGCCGCCATATTTCACTGCTCTACAAATTTTCGACCTGACATTTTTGCTCCGTATCATAAAACTTTCAACGTTTATTTTTAAATTCTGTTTATGGATTCCAAATTGCAGTCATTTTACCAGAAATAATTTGATTACGTGTTTAATGGGGATGAACTGATAGTTTTGATTGATATTAATTTGTTACAAATAGTTTTTGATTGAAATTGGGCCTTTCTAAACTATATTGTTCAACTGTACGTAACTCTGAACTCCTAAACGGCTGAAATGATTTGTGTGATTTTTTATTGCTTGCGTTTGAGCGGCGCCTTAGATGATTTGCACCAACCAGCCGAAACAAAACGGTTGTCCAAATCAGCTATTTATGTTTAATTAATAAAATGAAACTGAGTTTGAATAGTTACATTAAAAAAAATGTATTTATACAAAAGAGAAGATTTCGAATTACGGAACGATTTTAAGTGAAACCTTTTTTGACAAAACGTATAGAATTAAATAAGAAGCAGAGACAAAAGTTTGTCTTTCTGTACTATACTTAAAATATTCGGAGTTTTTAATATAAGTCTGGTGCCTTAAGTAAAAAGGTGAGTGTACATAGTCTTCTAGCTACTAATCTTTGGTGACCCTTCAGCAAATCGCTGCCTACAGTTGAGCTAGAATAATATTTCAGACTTTTTGGCTAGAGATTTAAAATATTTTGTATGTACGCTAATTGTATAAATGAAGGTGAGATTAATGCGTTTCCACCCCTATATATTTGTGTAGGGCATTTTAGCGAGGTACGCACGGCGAAATTTATTTATAGGTTCAAACAAATGACGCACGTTTACGTGTTTCATTTGACCGGTAATTTATGTGCGTTGAAAATGACACATCGTTGTGAAAAATTTTCAATACGAAATCACGTCGGCACTATATTTTTTCACCGCTTTTTTGCGTTTTATGCTATATTTTTCAGTAATGCCTGTGAAATATTGTTTTTTTTTTAGGGTGTGGTACTGAATGGGTGAAAACGGATCACTATTATTAAGGCACTGTTGTCTGACGAAGCGACTATCATTCTCACTCATTATGAACCGTGATGGTATATCCATTAGCGTTCAATAAAACCAAAATAACTACGGCAAATAAAAAAAGAGGCTAGGCAACGTTTGTTTTTTTTTCTTTAAACTATTGGTAAGGAGCACTCAGCACTAAATAGTAGCATAATTAAAATAAAATCCATGGTGCCACAACGTACACAACTAGCCGAGGATATTTGAGGGTTGGTTGGACGGACGGAAGGCTAAGTTAATTATTTCGTCGAATTGACTAATCACGACGATGATGATAAGACTTACCAATGGAATAGCTTAAAATGATATTTGTTATCATGAACATTTCTTTTTTTTGTCAGTGTTCAAAACTCCAGCATGGCACCCACCCAGTTAAAATTCACACACTACGAGTATATATGCTACTCAGAAAATGCTTTTATTTAAAGTTCCCAATAAATAAAACAAGTGTCACCCCTATCCTAAGAAAAACCTCCGTTAACACATAAAGGGTATAACGAAACAGTTTAATTAATATCACTTACATAATGCGGTCCTGAAACGAAACATAAAAGAGTTATTATATAATGTACGAAAGCCGCGCAGTTTTCGCATTTCGCATTACAGACTCCTTTGTGTTCGATTATTAATTATTATTCCCAAGTGGCCTTTGTTCCGAGCCGGTCTTTTATTCAGTCCTTGACTGAGTTCGTAAGTTACCACTTTCTGTTAAACTTACAGGCGCCGTATCGAGCGAAACGGTTTATATTGGAAACCCTCGACTAGTTCCTCCAACGTTCACTACGCGGTACTCAATATTAAGCCGCCATAAACGGTATTATAAATCATTATTTTATTTATAGCTGGGCATAAGCGCCCTTATCGTTTAAGTTGAAAAATTTCATACTGGTGAAAAGGAAATCAGTTGAAGGAGGCCATCTATCATGCGGGCTGTGGCCGGTACCAAGTATGAGATACACTTATATCGCCATCATATCTGGCTTTAGACGATGTTGTGTTGTGGAAGATTGGATTTTGCTCTGAATAATTGTGTTGTTTTTGGTTATAGCAGCAACGTTGCTTTAGGTCTTGACTTTTTAATGATGTCGTTTTTAGATTCTAAATCTGATCCCTCATCAATTCATTATTTTTGTTGTAAAGCAATGTATTTTTTAATTATTGTGTTTCATGCTTACACAACTTAAATGATTTCGCCAGAAAAACAATTAACTTTTAGACCGAAAAATATATAAATACTATGTATCTAAATACAGAAAATTTAATTGTAAAATACAGGAAATATGCATAATAAAATGTAATATGAACTCGCCTTTACGTGATATTAGGAGATACGTCGATTAATCTTGCAAAAATTAATTAACTGACGGCCAGCGGCGAGTGACGCGGCGCGCTCAACAAAGGATGACGTAACACAATTCATTATTAAATGTCAAAATAAAAACAATTATGGACTATTTTGAAAAATATATTTATAAGTATATTATGTCGACTTACGTGTAAATATTGTTAAAAAATTATGTAGATCTCTTGTGAAGTACGGTTCTAATTGAAAAAAGGACACCTGTTTAAAAAATGACAAATTTAAAAATGAAATGGAATATTGAATTTGAAATTACGGATCTATAATGAACGCGTTTCTTTCGTCCTTTTTTATTCAAACAATATAATGAAATGTATTCTTCAAAAAAAAAAGCCAATCTTTCTCACCACATTAAATGACAATATAATAAAATGTACGTATTGAAAATCACTAAAGCTTTTAAATCAAGAAGTACCAGCTTCTATACGTACGTCACTATCGTTCTTACCCCTTTATTCCGTCGGAGCTCTGAAACGTCTTTCATGTAAAAAACTAATAGGGTTTCGCTTCTATTCAGCCACTTAAGTGAAGCAAGAAAGAAGGTTCTAATGTTTACTGTACTTAAGTACACAAGTGCAAATAGGTTGTAGCGCAGTGAATTGGTAATTTTATTGGTAAATGTATTTTATTAGATACGGGTAAAAACAGGTTGCTCAACCTTCATTAAGCAACGCTTCAAGCTGATAAAGTGGCAATAGATACATCATCTGTGAAAAAAACAATGTTCTAGCTATCGTGGTTCATGAGATACGGACTATTGACAGACCAGACGGATTCTGTTTTGATTATTTTGGTGCGGAACCCTAAGAATTATAAGCAAAGACTCCAACTATATCTAAAAGCATAATAGACAAAATTTTGGCATTTTAATGCCAGTACGTATAAAAATAATATTTCAAATGTCTACCAAACGGACATAATAACTATGAAACGCAGTATGACAGTTTTAGAAGCCAGAAAACTGTGTCACAGACTTCCTACACGTTTGTGAAATGTCCGGCGGGTAAAGTATGGCGGCTTAACGATTACTGGGTCGCTACAGACCGCATGGATGATACACGCTTGCGTGCAATTGTAGTGGAAACTGAATTAATACAAGGGCATTCGGAAACTAAAAAAAATAGTTTTAAAATTTTCACGATTTCACTTACCCCAATTTCTAATGAGATGTACACAGATTAGTTTTAATTTACCCCGTTGCTTGTAGACCTTTAGCTCAAACTCGCATTTCGTAGTAAAGTCATAAAATCAAAGATAAAAGTAACTTCATTAATTTATCAAAAATTTTCGTATCGTTTAATAAATTTTGTATAAGCTTTCCCCGAACTTGAAACATAAATCTGTTGAGATCATAATCTGATTTAATAATCATGTAAGGTGCGTATTTAAAATTAAAACTTTAAAGTTCGATCTCCTCATTTCAGAAGCCATTACTCAAACGTGTAGGTTCACTCACAAATGAGATTTCATAATTAACGTAAGCCAGGTCGGGCCGTCAAGAGCATGTGAAAATTTAACGAAGAGCGAGCTCGTGCTCCAGACCTATCTCAACCGTCATGCCCACTGGTAGTTGCTGGCTTTGACGTTAAAAACACTCGTTAAAAAGGAGTGTTTTTTACATTAATTACTGCTATTAATTTTAATTCCTTCGATGGGAACGTGGGGTAAGGTCAATGAACTTACGAGTTGAAAAAGGATTGAATGGGTCCTGTGCTATTGCTCTACGATGTGGTCGTGATGTGAGGGTCAGATTAAATTCTCGATATCATTTTAATGATTATTTTCATTTTTGAAGTGATATTTAATGATACTATTACTTCGAACCGACGCATTTCACTTTACTCGTTTTTTAGAGGTCCATTTTTTAATACTCGTGTTCATTGTATAGCTATATAGGTACTAATAGGTTTAATTAAAAACAGGCATTTTTTTCTCTCCGTCCATCAATGCCATTACAAAAGCTGGTCAGCAAATTAAAGATAAGTACTGGGTTTCATTAAAACTTAAAACTTCTCCCAATCAGGGATAAAAGATTTACTCGAGCGTTTCTTAATACGTACACAACGGCTTCATTAGCAGGGGCTCTCAACCTATTGAATATTTTTGGTATTTGATATTAATTTTTAAAATAAATACTTAAGACGTGAATTGAAGCGGAATTTGTGGATACAAAATAATTTGTTAGCCAATTAGATGAATTAAGAAACTTACGTCTATAAAAATTACTACAAAAAACCATTACAAAATATACTTGAAAAACATTCTCAATTTAAGATTCAGCCGTATTTAATTATGTCTAGAGTATTTCGGTCCAAAAGTTTTAAGCCTCTGACTAAGAAAAGAGCTAAAAGAAATCAATAAACTAGTTTACTTTTGTAACTAGAGCAAGCTAGAAAATACTCGTAATTTATAGATTACATATTGCTATAAGCAAGTTAAACTTAACGTACATAATGTAAGTCTAATAATAGCAACGCAGACGACAAGGCAACTTATTAAAAAAAATCCACATTACCCAAAAATATTAAGCTTTCAAATTTTTTTTTGGATATTCTATGTTCAAGACAAATGAAAGAAATGGAAGCACGTTTTTTTTCTAGTTAAATATAAACGAGACTCATAACTCGGCCGCAATTACTAACGTCTCTCAGCAGATGCGACAGCTCAGCTAATTAACTGGCTTCACCTACATTTTGGGAAATAAAATATTTTAAATCTCAAATTTCGTGTAGCACAATTGTTTTATAGTGAATTAGTTTTAATTTACGACTGGGAATGAAGTATGTTGGCATTTTAGGGTTGAATAATCTAATTAGGAATTCTTTTCAGCTGCTTTGTTAAAGTCATTTGAAACAGTCTTAATTAAATTTTGCTGTTAATCGCACACATATGAAGGAATTTTAAACCTAGCTTTAGTCTGTAAATGAGTTGATATTCTACTTATTATACCAAACTTATCTAAGTTTTTTTCTAGAACCTGTGTTTGTTCCACAGCTCAGCAAAATCTACTCCAATTTCTGCCACGCTTTTGTGTCCTTACCAACTTTCCACTAATCCGACCGACAGCAATCGATATCAATTCACCAACAATATAAAGTTACGATAAAGAAAATCCTTGTATTAATATTTCAACAATAATTGAAAACGATTTTTATTACAAATGTCCCGGCGCCCATAAAGCGACGATATTACGAGGAAACATTCCCCTGACAAATTGGGAGATTTAACAATTAGTGCCATCTTCGCGTCTTTCAAAGAAGTGTCGTATTCAACTAGACTAATGAATGTCATAAATTTAAAGAAGGAGCTTCTCAAACAATTTGGATAACTTATCACGATGGGTCCATTCAACGAGATAACAAAGAAATATAGGCTATTATTTTTATCACTTTTATTTTAAGAAGAATTTCGTGAACATCTTTTTATATTGGTTGTCTCTTGAGCATTGCTTTGGTTTGAATGAATAGAAAGGAAATCTTTGCTTTATATTAAATAAATCTTTGTAGGGACTTTTATTTCAAACTATGTTTCTATATTAAGGCTTTATCAAAACATACCTACTGTCTCAAAATCAATACTTTGGATGTAATTTTACTACTCAACAAAACACGTATGTTTTACATCTTACCAAATACAACAAAATGCCTTTACTGCCATCCTTATTACAAACATTCAGCCTTTATAATTTAAGGTAAGATAGAGTATTGTAATTCATTTCAACCACTGGCGTGTGGCAGATCGTACAGCGCCGTAACGAAATCTAGTTGGTTACATTTAATTTATTCAAATCATTCAGACGAGACGGCACCAATCGTGTTTAACCCTTAACCGCTATCGCTGGATCATTTATTACCCCAACGTTGTATAGTTTTTCTTTCAAATTACTCAATTTGTATCGATCTGGCTTCGACGAGGTTTCGTGTAATTACAGCGGATCACGAGAGGTTTCAATGCCAAAACAGCAGCCTTACGCTTGGATTTTCATAATCACTAAAACTTAATACGAAATAGATTTGTGTTCATAATAAGCGGACGATAATAAAGTTTATATAAAAAATGATAATTAAATAGTAATCATTTTAGATTAATATAGGATTCAGAAGTATTAAATGAAGGTAGCAACTTGCTTTCATTATATCGGCATGTAAAAGTCCCGCTGTGGGACACATGGTTTTTCTCACACAGCTAAGGAAAAAATATTGATCACAAAGCTTGCCCACTGCGTGTTGATAAACTCAGTAATCGAGTAAGTTTAATAGAATAATTATAGATCTTTATCAAAGTATTATTTAGTACACGGAAAGAACTTACTTTAGAAATGAAGTAGTAACGTGGAATCAATGCTTTGTTGAAGTCTCGCTATTTCAATGTCATTGGGGTAATGTTAAACTGGGGCAAGAGTAAAATGGTTTGTAGTAATGCCATTTAAGGGTTAAATAAACGAGAACGTACTGTATTATATTTGTGCTAAGACAGTATTATCGTCGCATTTTCTCGTATTTTGTATTTAATGTGATCTAGATATATCTGGCAATGTTATTGGATGTTAGCAAGCGATTCATTTGTTATGTTGATTTTATTAGTGGTCTATGTGTATGGGTTTGTTACTTACATTTTCGTTCTTGTCATGTAATAGGAATATAACTTCTTTGCTTTCAGAAATAAATTGTGAATGTGAAGTATGATGACACAAGTATTTGAAGGCTTATAGTATTTTTTTACACCGCCTTTTTTTCGGTTTTATTTTAGAGTATTCATTTTTCCCCATTCTCTTAGCCCACCGAATATCGATATAAACTTACAACTAATCAAATATTAAAAGTTTTTAAGGCTGTAAAACTTAAAACTAGCTGTTAAAACTTTAAAGTAACGACCCTAGGTGCACTATGTAAGGTGTTCAATAAATCCATGCATAACTCCTTCGTATCAAAGCTGCAATCTGTTTAATACGGACCAGTGTTAAGGTACACAAATTAATATTCAGCCTGTATATCACAGCACACCTGGCGTGTTGACTCAGCCCCCGTTATCGTATGTTCTAGGATGCATTAGTGCATTAGTTGGCTAAATACTAAGTGTGGCCGTCCACGTATGCCAGATTATATGGTAGATGTATAGGTATGTGGACAATGCAGGTGCTGTGAACGTTTGGCTGACGTTAATGCCCCTATTCTGTATTGTAATTATAGATTGTTGGCAAGTAAATATTCTAAGTCGATATAGCTTAAACAACTAACAGAAAAGACAATTATTATATAACTTAGCTTAGTTGCAAAAAGACGTGTCAAAAACTGTGGGTAAATGAAACATAAATCTCTTCTTTTTCTCCCACATTTGGGCAAAAGGCCCGATCTCAAAGTCTCTGTAACAGGCGAATAATATTAAATTGTTAAAACTAATCAATTTGTATGAAAACACGTTATATTGTATAAGTTATTATAATTAAAGGATTGTGTATTAATGAGATTGTTTGATATCATTACGGCCCAAATAGATTTCAATTAAAATTATCGTTGATGGAAAATGTATTTAGATAATCTCATAATCTCTTGTCATACATAGAGCGGGAGAATTTCATGTACACAGCCTGAACTAGTGTGGGGTAAATGAGGTTCGGAATTTTGATGGTGCATGGGGTAAGTTAATTAGATTTTACTGTGTTATTTTGTTTAGAACGCGTTTGGGGAAAGAGAAAATATTTTCAGCCATTATTGAAATAAAACTGTTTAATAGTATCAAATTTTATATTTGACGCTATATTCATCGTAACTAGTGGATTTAAAATACGTCATCATACATCCAGTTCCCAACCCAAACGGGCCCAAAAGGACGTTCAAATTGGTCTAGCCGTTTGGGAGGCGTTTAGTGATATACACGCGTAGATGATATGATAGATACGTATATGAAATATGAACATATGCAGCAATTATACATTTTTAAAGAATTTTAGTTCCTTTTCCTGCGGTTCTATCCGCATTTATTTATATTAAAGCAAAAAATAATATCTTATCATGTTTATAGTATTTGCTGAATTTGCACAAAAATATTAAAATTAGCTGAGTAGTTTACAAACAAAAGCAAAGCAGACAAAAACAGCAACATTCATATAAAATGAGTATAGCAGTCTGGATAAACGTTGCTACGAAAATGTTTTGAAAATAACTTGAGAAATATTGTCTTTACACGTTTTGTTTTGTTCTAATTTGTGGGAAGCGGGTGGTTGCTTTAATTTGCCTCTAGCGATAAGAAATTCAACAATACAAGGTGTTTACTTGACGCACTTTACTCGCTAATGTTTTGAGAGACGTTTTATGAGGTGCCATTAAAGAGAATTATTGCTATTGTTTGAGATAAATATAATGGTTCAACTTCATTTTAAACAAATTCTATGGGCTTCATCAAGGAATGTGGTTTATGGAACTGTTGTGGTCTTGTTAGTGTATATTTCTCGCAATCGCTTTTAATTGTGTTTAGCGTTATGTGTATACTTGGTACTTATGTATTTAGTACTTGATACGTTTGTATGTATGTATCTAAGCAAAACATTATCTTGCGTAGCTTCACATTGTTTGTTCTTTTGTTCTGATATTTTTTTATGGAACATTAGTATTATCTATCTTTTTATATTTTTGCACCTACTTTTTCCTTTCTGTGCTCACCCTATGGTTGACTGTTAGAGAAAGCCTCAGATACTAAGTCAACTATTTTGTTTATGTATAAAAAGTGTAAGAAAGTAAATAAATAAATTCACTCTGAATTGTTTTCTTTTCCACCCATTTTTAGGGATAAAAATAAACCTTATCACTGGGAGTCTGCTGTCTGTTCATCTGTGCGTTACACTGTCTGTTTTATTGTAACCAGACTGCATCTCATGAACGGTCACCGTTTCATTTGACAGTTGAAATCTTCACACATAAAGATTTTTCTATGATAACAAATGAAGTTTTAAGTTTACCAACAGTTGTTATGATCATAAATCTGTTGGTAACTGACAAATTAATTAAGTTGAGATTTATCATTCAACCAAGTTAAGCCAGTTTATTTGTACGGAATGCTCAATGCCGCGGGTCAGACCAATGCTTGACAGATTTTTTATTAAAATTCTATCCACATTTGCTGCTGCTTAAATAGTAATTTCTAGTATGCAAGTAAATATTTTATTTTATTTTGTGTTTCGAAGCAGTCTAAAGCCCTCGCCGCACGGGACGTTGGATTCTGTACGTCGGACTTGCACTCATAAGGCATAGGTCTTATAGTGAGCGTTGCGAGCTACTGACGTCAACGTTGGAGATTGGAGCGTGGTATGTGACCCTGAGTTCGTAACTGGTTTGATTGGTAATGTGCCTTTTATTTATTTAACCTTATATTACATGATGACACGGATGAGCCTTTTATGGTACCTAGTTCAAAAATATTTTTTGCCTAAATTTCTATAGTATAGCGTAAGTAAGAACACAGTTTCTAAAGTTATAACGACCGCCAGCTTGAAGTAATTGATGAACTCTCGCCAACTTAGGTACTGCATCTTATTATACTCCTTGCTTATTGGTAGAAATCTTGTCCTGAGTCTATGCATGTGACTTGAATGTTTGTGAAACCCACCGTAACACAAGGATAACTAAAAACGGGAGTCTCTGAAAAAAAATGTACTCCAATACAATCTAAATTCAAATAAAAATGTATTACCTAGTAAATGCAGATACAATTTGTCTCCTTTAGCGTCATAACCGCTTACCTTTTGACCACAGCCTTAGCATTTAGCTTTAATATTGCTGCACGTGTCATGTACTGAACTCGTAATCTGTTTGCTAGCGAGTATGCGATGCGACGTACACGTAGTGCCATAGTGCCGACACTAGTCGATATACCTTGAATCGCTAAATAACATTGTTTAATGTACGGGTTTTACTGCGATGCTGGATTCAAATCAAATCAAATCGTTTATTTATGATTATTGGTAGCATTCGATTGTTTCTTTGCTTTCTTTTGTTTAAACAAAAGAAGTGAAGTGTGGAGTGTTGTGTAATTATAAGGAAGATTGTTTTTAGCAGGGCACCATGATAGACTGAGCTCAGCACAGGACACCTAGATGCACCGAAAATGCGCTACGTATCGCCGGTCAATCATCGGCTAGAATAAGGTTATTATCACTTATATTAAGGTCTTTTTTGAGACTACAAAGTGCCTCAACCTAGTTTAACGTCAGGAATATACATAGCAGATACCAACCCTCTCATATCCACAGTCTAAATATTTAATCATCACCATTTTAAACTTCATGTAGCTGAAATCCCTCTAAATTTAATAGTTTAATCTCGACGCTTGAAACCGAGCAAATAAAACACAATGTTACACCGAAATTAAAGTGTACGTGAACATGTTTAGTAATGCAAGACAAAGGACGTATAACGGAGCGTTTGGGAACAAGTCGATGCTGTAACCGTGGAGTTATGTACTTCGAGATGGGGTAACTGTAAACGGGGAGATGGGGAAATTTTGTACAAGTCACATGGAGATGGCAAATCATGTGTCAGACAGTCAAATAATGTGGTAATAGAAAAGGATTATAACTGTTGTGGAAAAGAAAAAAAGATGATGGAAGAAAGAGAGAATGAGCAGTCAGCTTTGTATAGAAGATCAAAAATACTCATCATAATTCCTCTGGCCCTTATCCGATTTTTTTATTTACGGTCGGCAGAGCATGTCTCCTTCTTCCATATCTTTCTATCTAGCCTCATCTCACTAGTAGCACTCTTTGCTGCCATATTATTTTTCACATAATCCATCCATCGTATCTGTGGTCGATCAAAAATACTGTTAAATGTTATAAAAAAACAGAGCACACGAGAGCTGCTCCCTCTCGAGAATCCCTAAATGATATGCAGTTTTGACTTAAGCAAAATAAAATATTGTTCCGTATCTCTGTAATCCTTTCGCTTGCATGTATAAAAATACATACTGATTCGTGTATTTGTATGTTTTTCGAATTATATACTTTAATAGTCTTCCATATACTCTGTAGGTGAAACTAAACATCGTGTTCATATCATCTAAATCTAATAAAGCGAAGTAGACTATCTTCTTATACCAACTTATAACAGGCTTAACAAAATACCTAGTAATATACAATATATAGTACATTCATAACATCGTTCTTTCATGTATTGAAGGCATGATATTTCGCGTCAGTCGCCTCGGGTTGTTAAACGCCGAGGTTTTGGCTCACCGCCATTTTTTTGGCCTTGTTTCATCCAAAACGTTACCCCTTTCGCTGTCACACAATACTGCTAGAATTAATCAGTTTAATGCGTATTACAATTGCAAAGTTCTTGTTTGTTGTGTCTATGTGGCGGTCGTGTGTCTTCATCTTCTCTCGCTTATGTTTTTGCTTTAGTTTTCTTTTATTTGTTATCGTGAATAGCTGATAGCTGGCTTGGCTGGTACTTCTTTTTTGAGGAGATTTTATCATTTATTTGTGTCGAAGTGTTTCTTTAGCAGTCAAAATGATATTTTCTCGAAGCTTTAACCTAATAGAGTTAGAGCCCGTGAAGGCCAGACCTACGTTATTTTATAAAAGCTGAAAGTTTGTCAGCGGATGCTCAAAACATAGAACAAAGGTCGATTATGGAGTTTGGGTCATGGTGGCTTAGGCAGATAATGCAGGCTGAGGCAGGTACTAAACAACACTCGGAAAAACGTATTACAAAGAAACTTACTAACCTATCTACCCATGTGAAAACAAGACATTTGTATAATCAATAAAGACAATTTATGCTCATCATTGCTTATGCTGCTGAAAGCCACGATCCAGTACAACATGCGGTTTCAAATTACTTAGAGTAGATATCCGAAGGAATTATCGTTCGGTGAATTAACCAGAGTAGAATGCATTTACAAGTACGTTCATGCATTCTATATGAATCTGTGTGTTCTGACTATAAGCTCTTAATGCGGGATTGTTGGTTTTGTGGAAGCGAGATGCCACTACACAGTAGTTAGCGCTGTCTCGCTCCCACATCTGCTGAAATCCTGTTAAACAAATAAAAACTCAGTACAGGGTACCGTACGCTACGAAGATTATAAGTAGCATATATACTCGTAGTAATTGGTAAGCATATCAGGTATACTAAATAACTTTTACATATACTGATCGAACAATCCTACTAGTGCCACAGACGTATGTCTGTAGCATCATATAACTTATATCAAAACCTCTATTTCGTCGGGGTTTAAAAATCTCATGGTACAGGTATGTACAGTACAATGTATACGGTACGTGTAGCTAGGTGTATTCTTGTATAATTAACTTATACGCTGACCAAGCAATGAAACTACTTGATCCTTTAATTGTAAAATATCGTAAATGCTGTAATTGGATACTTTGACTGTCCGGCGAAGTTAATGTTAGATAAATGACCGAGCGCTTATTGGCTCGGCGGATAAACTCGGAAGTTTGCCTGATATCCCGTTGCTAATCGATTAGTGCTTGAACTTCACTGACTATCCTTTACTGTTTTCATAGCTATATTGGAACTTTGCTCGGGAACCGGGAATCTGGGAGCGTGTGTGTGACGTCGATGGTACATCTAATTTGTATTTCGGTTTACGAATGATCAGTTTGCGTACCAAGTTTCTGTGTTACCGAGAAAAGTTTTGCAGCTAAATCTGATGATAGAATGCCAGTAGAGTAAGTATTTTTAAATAAAACAAATCATATGGAGGAAGGTTTGTCCGAAAGGGTAACCGTGACCCCGTACACGAAGAGCAAAGGAAGAAACATAGGTTGGTTTTAGTAAGTAGGAGTCTTACACTCCCTTCCAGTCAACCCAAAGTGGTCCAAAAAAAAGGAATCAACTTTAGCAAGTTTCACAGTTTTCCTCAATATACCTCCATTCTCATATTTTCCCAACCAACAGCAATATACATATTAGCATCTTCTCCCGAACACAAACTCGTCACACCAACTCGCCAAGTTTCATCACAATTTCTCCACATCAGCTGTTGAGCGATCACTACCCGACTCCAGCAATTAGCCGGCGTCACTCGGTAAATATTAACAGTGGTAATTGTACGTTGAACGTCAGCCTTCTCGCAATGTTCGTTACAGTGGGCACGAGCCTGAATACAGATGAGAGTATTACTGGAGAGATCGACTACGTCACGTCCTCATGTGTAAGCACTAAGTTTTTGTAAACAATGTCTAGGTTTTATTGATTTTGTAAACTGTTTTGAGCAGTTCAGGGGTAATGAGACACGTTTTGTTTATTCTAAAAGGCAGTGTTTGTTGTTCGTGAATCAAATTTAGTGTTTCAGCATCTTTTTGCTCTCTTTCTTTTTACCACTTTTTTATACCGATTGTTTTTTTCTTAAAGAATATCTCACTGGGGATTGGATACCTTGCTCCTTCATTCAGTTTAATTTTCTTTGACTCTTTTAAAATTATCTTCTCTGATACATTAAGTATAATCCCTCTTCCATTTTTCATACAAAAAGCCCACTACTTGAATCCATGCCCCAAAAATTGTATCGCGTCCACTTAAACCGTCGTATAACTTGGTTTAGAAACGTCAAAAATTCCTACGTGTATCCGAAAGTCGGTAACGATGTTCCGGCCTATTTGTATTCAGTTTGAATCGTCAGATTTTTTCATGCAATTCATCACAGAAGCCCCGGCAATAGGAGGGATATACAACTTCCTTGCTTGCCATGGTTTACATGCAACATGTATTATGCAAGGCTCGAAGCAAACAGCGAAATAATAACAGCCCGAAGAAACAGGAAGACGTCTTATTCTTTCATTTTATATTGCTGTTTGTTTTGATATTACGTTACATGTTGAGCTACATGAGTTTGTAGAGATTTTGGGCTGACTACATAATCTCATAGATAGGAGATGAAGAAAATTTTCTCTTCAATTTGATATTCCTGTCAGTATGTGGAAGATTATTGTGATTGAATATAAATAAACAAATTTTACATTTTAGATCCAATAGAATTGATATTTTCTTTTATTTCCTTTCAATATTACCCGTGATACAAAACGTACAAAAATTAGGTATCTCATTTAATATCGTGTTCGTTCTCGTGAGCTTTCATTTGTTATTTCGTCAGTAATATTTTATACGATTCTGAGATTTTAGATACATAGTTGAGTTACCATTCGCTCATAATTTTGAACCTATTTATCACCGCATCACCTCATATCTGACTGGTCGACAACGCCATAGCTCAGGAATCCAGTCCTCCATGATACATTGTCCAAAACGTAAAAATGTAAAAGTAGATAAATCTAACCATTAATAAAACTGTACTCAAATTAAGTTACCATTTCAAGTGTGTATAATATATATCCACCTTAATAAAACCCCAATCCCCAAATATAATTTTAATGTTTCAGTAATTCGTTCCTCTTTGAGAATTCACAGAGAACGTTAAACGCTTAGCGTTTCGAGATACGTATTAAATAGTAATCTTTAACTCTGTGAAACTGGTAGAAACTGACTCGTGTGTGGGTGAATATTTAAAATTCAAGTTACATTGTAGCTAACTATTACGTGGTACGTTCCCTGCGGTTCAGAAAACTGTGTGGAGAATGTAAAGGTATCAAGAAAGTAATAGTATCTTTAGGATTTGTGTGTAATTGAGAATAATGAAATATATATTTTTTTATTATGTTCTTTTAGTTGAGATGTCACAAGATTATTATTGCGAACAAATTTTGTTCTGCTACAAGGAATTCATCTATATATGCGAAAGAATTGCTAATAGCGTTGAAATTGCTTCAAAAGTAGCAAAAGTTTATTCGATAACTCATAATTACTTACTGATTAACAACATAAATCAGGCCAAGTTCTGTTTACTACACTTATAATATTAACTCCATCAATCACAACATATAACTACCTATATATTTTACAGCTCGAGGTTTCAAACCTTATCGCCTTTAAGCTACCAGCACGAAAACCCTTTATAAAATAGTTTTGAACTTCAACATTGTTGGATTTTCTATAAAACCGTTACACAAGATCCTGCCGCGGAATCCATCCGGTGCGGGAGTGAATATCGATCTCGAAGAATGTTTTACAATCTACCATATCTTTATTGCCTGTATTTTGATACAAATAAGAGTAAAACACAATTTGTAAAACAGTCCTTACGTTTAGGTGTAAAGGGTTTATTTTACGAGGCCTGATCTGCATAGGTGTTACAACTTGAGCTGTTAATCTTTTTTTCTTTTTCTCTTTCATACTTCTTAATATTGAAAAGTGCGTGTGTGTCATTGAAAGTTGTCTGTCAATGGAAAAATAACCATATCGGCGATACAAACTTGACAACTTTAAATTTATTCACTTAAATTCTTGATGATTTAGATAAATACATTGATATTCTTGCAAGACCTGGAAATTATTTAAAAGAAAGTTTATTTTACCCATTACGAGAGCTCACAAAAGACTTAAGAAAACCCGATAGGAATTCAGGAAGTGTCACTAAATGTCGATGTCTTGGCATTGTATAAAAGAGTTAGTGTTTTTCTGTTAGAACTGTTTTCAGTACCAAGTCAGGGTTTGGAAATGTGCCCGATACGGTAACGGACTAGCTTCGTATTACATCTGACTTACTGAGTTTAGTGGAAAGTAAAGCTGGATGTAAAGGCGAAGAGTGTAGCAATGTTGGTTCAATAGCTGAATTCGTATGTAGAGTTACAGAATTAAGTGTGAGACAATTTGAGTTGTTAGTTTCTTTGCTGTATCGACTGCCTTAACCATGATGTCACATCGGGCTATACTGCTACGTCTTAAAGTATGGGACGTCATCAAATGATTCTTGATTGAGTGGAAAAGAAACCTGCTATACTAAATGATGTTCCTTCTCCTGCCCTCTATGTACTGGGACCGCGTTTACCCTTCCGGAGAACCACACTGGACCGGCAGGTATCAGCAATAAAATACTCCACAGAGCTTGGTGAAATCTCGTTGTGGCGTTCGAGGAACACAAAAGCGCCGTCCAGCAGATACCTGGTAATGATCAGACCCCTGATTCTGAAATCTAGTGAAGTGTGGTGGAAAAATTTGGTACTTTGCTTTTTTAACCGTTATCCAACGTAAAATTAAATCTCTTAATACCTGAGTCGGTTGTATAAAGAAAATGTACACATAAATTACGATTTACTATCGACAGGGTTTTTATATTTCAAGACTGGTGTTAAAGCAAGCCTTTAAATATTCCTTGTTTTTATTTCAATGGGTTCCGTTGCAGCTAATAGAACATTAATATTTTTATTGTTTGTGCAGTTTGCACGATAAAATGTTTATGTTAAGCAATTTGAATTCTGTTTAAATCAAACTATTGTATTATTTTATGTTTACATCCTGCCAGCGTACAGTTTGCTGCGAAATCTGTCGGAGCAAAATTAAATTGTTGAATTAAAAAGTGAACAATGTTTTTTAGGTAAGTACTTGAGTTTGTTTGTAGTTGCATTTTTATCGTGATTTTTTTAATTAAATAATTTCTTTTACTTTCGACAAGTAAAAGAAAATATCAAAAAAACTAAAAAAAAAAGAATCTTCAAAAAATATATTAAATTCAATCTGCAATCAATCTTAAACCAATTTAGGGTTCCATATAAAAGGGTAAAAACCCTATTACTGAGGTTGTCTGTCCTCTGGATGTATCTCACGAACCGTGATAGCTAGACATTGAATTTATCACGGATGATGAATAACAAATACATAACGGCAATGGTTTTCAAGTTCATATTTTTATTGTCACCCAACTGATTCGTTTTCCTAAAGCCTATTTGTACGGAACCCTCAGCTCTGCGATTCCAACTTCCACTTGTCCGTTTTTATTCAAGTAGTATTGCTTTAAGAAAAAACTAATGGTATTTAAATCCCTTCACATTATTTACTGCAAACACAACGCCGATGCAATCGCCGTCCGCAACAACAAATACACTTAGATGCGAAGGAAATCGATCGCTATTGGTCAACAGACACAGTAAGCTTCGCTACTTGTTAACAATTTAAATACATTTCTTTTGAACTTTTCGAGAAGGATATTTTTATCTAAAAACGAAACAAGAAAGCTAGTGTTTTGACTTGAGCACTGAGCACGACGTGTCGCGGGATAGATCCCGCGCAGGACAAGCACTTATGTGATCTGGGTATATCTGGTGTATCTGGGTGTCCTTATACATGTGTGTGTGCTCACCATTATTAAAGCAATCTCAATACAATACCATTGTTATTAAAATCATAATTAACTACATCCAATAAACCAAAGTATGATCCAATTAAAATACAGAGTCCATTACAAATTATCATGATGTTTTACACAAAAAGATCCCTTCCGCACCGTTACCTATTGGTAGGGTGTGCGATACGTGGGCTATACACGTTGTGTGGGATATGTAGGGCAGTTATTTATTTTGAGAGCTGGATTTATTTGCGGAAACGGGTCTGACCCACATTACTCAAGGGAGATTTTGCTGAATAGGATTGTAAAGTATGCTGTTCGAATTGAGATAATTTATTGTATTTTGAATAGTGCGATGTTTCGGGTTTTATATTTTTTTGGGAAATTGTTAGCGGTGTTTCTCTTTCATTTATTATAAGTAGACCATTTATGATGGTGATGTTCTACGAGACGTTATTCTATTATTTCGCCTTAAAATGTACTTACTTTGAGATTAAAAGATTTTTTTTTAGATAAATTAAATATATTGGAAGAATCGCAACAATTATTTCACTTATTATTTAATTTTTTAGACAAAGTGGTTGTGATATGAACCTAAGGCTACTTAGAAGGAGGCCTTTTCTGTATATTTGTTAGTATTATACCAATATTTCTATAATCTTCTGAAATATCCGTCCCTACCGTCGAGTTAACAGTAATTTACGAAACAAATTTTCAAAATTTTATTCCTCAATTTCCCTTTTTATTGTAAGAAAAATATTTGTTGGCCACGAGCCAGCTTCTTCATTATTTGCCTCATTTCGAGAAAACTGCCGAGGTCGGAACATAATTTGTTTATTATTGCGCATGTCAGGGCAACGCTAAATTGTAAACCTTATGAGCGTTATAATAATGCCTATTTATTATTTGTAGTTGTTTTTTTGTGATGTGCGTAAGTGTTAAGGGTAGAGGCACATTTGTTACGCAAATATTTTAAGTAAGTTGTACATTCCCATTTTGTCCCTGTACGATTTAGTAATTGAGTCATTCTGATAAGTTTTGAATGTTTTCTCACCTTTACTTCACGTGAAAATCTTACATATCACCAAACAATTGAATTATTCGCATACTTACTATATACTTACTTATCGTTTTTTAGGTAAAGCTGCCAACGTCTCCCAACCTAACTGCAAGTCCTGCTAAGAGAACTAAAGTAAACACTGTTTATATAACCCTGTTCAGCACAACCCATAGCTACAATAAAAAAAGAAAACTGCCACTTGTACACGATACGTTGTCTTTAGCAGACGTGCAAAGGCTGTGCTGTAATTGATACTCGGACTTGATAATCGGATTTCCATACCTCATTTTCATTCACCTTATTTATCACCAAATAAACTCATATCACCGTTCTTTTTGAAGATTCCCAAATAAATTTCTCTCAAAAGAACTGTAGTTAACACCTTTTATCAGTAAAAAGTGAACTAAAGCAATTTTAAGTTTAAATAAACACGGGTGTTAAGCTCGCATAATAATTAGACATCAAACCAGCTTGCCGCCTCGAGAGGCTACACAAACGGGTCAAGTGTAGTTTTCATAAGGCACTAGTAACACGCGACGATCGTTGTACTCGTTTCAAATGGTTGAAAAAAAGAAATAATTTTGTTTCAAGCTTATTATGATGTTTTTTTTTTGCTAAAGTTGGTGAGTTAATGATGACTGTGTTAAACGTTTGGCTTGACGTCTAGTTATAAGATTCTTCCTTTTAAATACTCTTAAAATCATTTTGGGTGTTATTCTTATACTTGCTTTTTCTATACTTATACGTATGAAACCACACACATTAGTTACAGCAGCCGTCAATCATTACATATATATTCCTAAATACATATCTATAAGTAAACTACAGTCATTAAAGGATAATGTTTTACCGTACTATATGGTCAGCAGCTGATGACAAGCACATGAATTATTTTTCACTAATTGACTTTCTTCAAGAAATGTTCGTATTGAAAAGTGAAAATTGGTTCGTGATGTCCTATTTGCATTACACTCTATACATGACTCAGGCTATGGCCAACTGGTACCTATGGTAAACCATTGCATCATTTAAATAAGGAATCATACTCACGAAGGTTACTCAAAAAATTCTGTACATTCTTTGTACGAAATTGTGAATTTATTGAATGCCCTTAAACTAGCTTCAGATAGAATTCATGTGAGTTGTTTTGTTCTACATGTACGTTAGACCCAATACTTGTAGCCAATACCCCGTTCTATATTGCCCTAGTATCTTGTGTTTCAAGATTAAATCTGCTTTGACCCAGTTTCTAAAAGAGCCATATTATCCAAGTAAGTAACACTATATGAGCTCGCGAGCATGTACAAGTTTTATGCGACCTTTTTAATTTATTCAGCATTTACTGAGACTGGTAACCGACCTCAATGGTTAGTTAAAGTTGGTAAGAGATTTATCGGGCGTTTTCTACATCCCGTTTTCTCTGAGAATATCGTGTTCTCTGAAAAATAAATGGTATCAAGTCTTATAACTTACATTTTTTTTTAGTTTTGTTTTTAATTTGACATTGACATTGAATTTGACATTGTGTTTTTGTTTTCTGCTTGGCTGGTCTAAATTATGTCTTTAAGTAATATTGCTATGGTTAAGGAAGCGTAACAGCGCAATATACGACTTAGAACGATATTTTTCTTAAACACTCCTTATAATATAACTTTAAGACTATGTTGAGCTATCTCAAACCAATCCTTAATAAAACTCACATTTAAATAGTTTTGAAATAAGAATACAAAACATCATCAAATATAAGTTATTATAACCGTTCTACATTCGCGTTTACTACCACGAGACCAATAGCTGAAAACTAATCTAAAACAACCCAATTTAGACTTTAATCCCAGTCAAATAAAACTTACATTACAACTTCGTGTTTGAGCAAATGTTTACGGCTTTAGTTTGTACAAAGCCATTATAACTTAATAATACAATAATACCTACGTGATGTAGAGATCTGTCAAGTAATCTCGGTGGGTTTCATTTTAGTAAGCGAATTAAAACCTTATGAATATTTCATATAAGACTCGATTTTACGGAGCGAATAAATAAACTGGTCTATTTCAATGGACTTTATAAATTTGCGTTATAGATTTTCTTTTCAATCAATTGTACATAAATGTTTTGGTAGATTTAAATGACATGTAATACATATGAAGAATCAAATCGACTGCAATACACATCTGGGAAACAAAATTACGAGATAAAATAGAGAAAAAAAGGTTTTTCAAAATTTGTAAAAACTGAAAATAAATTGGATTTTTTTTTTTGTATTTATAAGCGTTCTTATGTAAAATTTCCGCTCAATTGAAAGTCAAGAAGTAGGTTGAATTTAACTAGACTTGGTAGCAATGAAAGAGACACATAAAGGTAAATAAACGTTTGTTACAATTATAAACTTTTTTCTAATTTTTATAGTCCACATAAAATTGTTTAGTTGGTATTACTGTACATAATTTACGAAGCCTGCTCATTAAATGCTCGTGGGTTATTAGGTACATTTCACGCATTATACAGCCTTACCGTTTTATCAAGATTACAGTCGCAACACGCAAATCCCGTTTCATTTACTTTTCTTTTCTAATTTTCTTTGCCATATTCATAATTTAGACCTCCGCATAAAGAGCCTTAAGAAAGTGTATACCGGATTATTGTATTATATTTATAGGTATTTTTCTCGTTTCTATATGAATGAGACCGAAATAGGGTGTTGGTAATTTTGTTTTCGTCTCATCTAGTAAAGCGAAGAATTTACTGAATTCAGTCTTTGTATGGTTATAGCAAAAATGCTAAATTCAAATTGATATTCGTTAGTGTTTCAAACATTGTTATGTTATATAATTGTGACGATGAATTGGTAACTGTGTGAAGTCAGTTAGAGAACAAAAATAGAATGGACATTTAGAATATATCAGGCTTCCCAGCTCCATTAGTCATTTGCTAAAAATATAAGTAAAACAATTAAGCTGCAATTATTTTTAATAACCTCAAAATTCTTTTTTTTAGCAAAATTGCTAAATTTTAACAATTTCCTTTTAATTGGTAATCAAATACTCTCGGATATTTTTCAGCATTCGATAACTTTGGTTTGTTTCTCTCCATATAACAAAGTTAGGTTGAAAATAATGAGGCCACAAATACTTCAGGCGCCAGAAACTTCAAGAAAGCGTGTTTTCTTTTTGTGTCAAATGTTAAGGTTCTCTTTTAGTCGTTGAGACAGGTTAGAACCTAAATACAGCCTAGATTATTAAATTCCTAAATACTTTGTATGCACTTGGCTTAATAACAACTTATTTAATATATCATTTTAAATATTTTATGGCAAAATACTGAAACAATATAATAATGGTTTCTTAGGTTTACGCGAATGTTAGACATTGAAATGAAACTACTGTTACGGATTTTATCGCGGTTTAATTTTTGATTTTAGTTCCCGACGTTTCGACACCTTTGCAGGTATCATGGTCACGAATCATATTATCAGGTTTCGAAACGTCGGGAACTAAAATATAAATAATAAATGCAAAGAGGTGAAATAATACGATTGGAATATGTATGTTGTATTTTCCTACAAATATTTTAGTTTAACATAAACCTAAAATTGTAAATCTTTTCGTCATTTTTATCGATAGTCAATATACAGATGAACATCTTCATAATAACGCTGATTGACTGAGACCTCTCATAGAGATATCCTCACTACAATCACTTTCAGCTGTAGTCGCCTGTTTTGTAAGGCTAATTGATTAAATTAAACCTAATCAAGTAACAAATTTACAGACACGGGTTGGCTTGATTGTTGGTTGATTAGTTTACGCCCGTTTGAATTCGTCGAACTGTCAAGTAAATTTGTGTTCAAACCAATGAGGTTTGTGATCACAGCCTCGCTACTGATTGGATCAACTTGGCAGACGTCAACACGTTCATGGGCTATCTGCAAATAATATACAACCTTTTATGAGAAAATGTATGTAATAGGTCAATTTGGAACTGATTACAGACGAGAAACTAAAAAAGAAGTATTTTTTTAATTCAATATTAGTAATTTTACAAACAAAAGAGTAAAGAATATTCAGGTATTGCCCAAGGGACTACATTGGGGTCAATACTATATTTCGGCTAAAACTTTTCAAATGAAACTAAGTCTATTAAGTATTTAAATTACGTAATGCTATCCTTGAAACGATGTGTAATTAGAGTACACAATTATCAAACGAATCCCCAGATGCGTCCAACTAGGACACGGAGCGTCAATATTGTAGGCGTACATTAGCTCATTTCTCCCGAGCCAATCACTTACGCAACAATTAGGATAACAATCTGCCTAAGTGACGTATGCTGTTCAATATCGGTAATAAGACGAGGAGACAGGGGTTACAGTTCATTGAAAAATATATAAATACAAATATACTGCTAATGCAAGTATGATATTAGTTCCACCAAGATGATCAGAACAGTTGTAGAGAACCGAAATACAAGAGCGGCATAATTGCTGAAGTTACTAGAAAAATTAATTGTTCTTTAAGTAATCACTATTGAATATAAATGCCTAAGCAACGAATTTCCAGTTATGAAATACTAGAATTGTCACTTCTAGGTATTGTAGAAACCTTTACAGAAATGAATCTTATAAACTTTTTTGGATAAAGAAATCTGCTACAAATGTTATTTTACATGGGTTAATATATTGTCTATAGATTTCAAAAAGATTAAATTTAAACTTCCCGCATAAAAGCAGTTTTGATCTGTTTAAAATGTTACAAAACAAATATTCTTCATTTAGTAATTTAAATATAATTCTTTAACGGAGTGCCCATTTTGATGAAATTCACACGTTAATGCTTTTAGAGCAGACAAGAGCACTTGACTGCACGAAGCCGCGGCGGGACTTTATCTATTTACTTAAAACAGAATTACCGTTTTATACACCCAAATACAGTTTATTCTTGAACTTTTTATTTAATCCATACAAATGGCTCTTTATTTTTGCCACGATTTTTATAAACTCACTTTTCTTGTTTCTTTGTTGTTACGGTTGGATTTTTGCAACTCACTTTTCCCGATCAAATTTTTAGGGTAGCTTCAAACCCGATGACAATGAAATTTACAACTATAAAAACGGCTGGACGGTTTTTTAAATCTATGAATTATTATTTTTGTACATATTTGGAACTTTACAATTAACAAGCAATTCACGCAAGCAATGTTAATAGCACATTCAAACTACGTGTACCAGTTAACCATTCCTAAAATCGATTTTCTCCAAAATGTCCTTTAAAATGGTGGGGTGGGACCTTACTCCTCAAGGTTACTCATGGCTGTTAATCTCAAATGCTTAATTGCTGCCAGTTTAATTTGGCTGTTTCTATAATACGTATTTGACGAATTGTTGTATCCGTGACTGCGTATATGCGTTGTACTTAAGATACCACTTCATCGTCAACCAAGAGCCTGTATACAAGTTACATTTCGACGAGCGCTAACGTTATTGAGAGAGAGTAATCAATGTTACATCACATTAAAATAGAAAACAAGTGCAAAATATGGAAATAACATTCATTTTCTTTTAGTTTTTGACATAGTCATTCATTCATATCTGTCCTTAACTTATTGCACGAAATTTAAGTAATTTTATTATCATACGCCTAGAAATGTCACTTATCTACTTACGATAGTAGGGGCCCAGACCAAATTTTCTTCTTACCTTTTCAAGTCACGCTATCGTCGTATGTAGATTATTCAAAAGTCAAAAGTTTATCAAAGTCTGTATAACACGGACGTTGTTTTAAGCAATTACGAATACGTGGGTTTTCATGACCCGGTTGATTCAATAACAAAATTTTGTTTGCTTATCAAACGAATAAAAACAATTCATTATTTTAACAGTTAGAGAATTTTACTGGGTTTCGAGTAACATTATTTGGTTTATGAAATATGTTCATACTTTGACAAAAGTCACATAAATTAAATTGATTTTATGTATTCCGCGTTCTTTAATATATTTCAGGGACTTATTGTTCAACGTTTCTTGATAATCGAAACACTGTTTAAGAAAAAAGAGAAAGTTATTTAAATACACAACGAATGCTTTTTGAAAACTTTTATTAACTCGTTTTCCACTTCCTAACGAGAGACCTCGGGACCGGGAAATGACAAACTTTTTTTAATATTATTTCTTCAAATTTTTATTAATTCTTCATGGTTATTTAACTTTTTATATTTCTGTTTCAAGCACATTTAAAGTGATATTAGGGAAGTTTGTGTTCGAAAGAAAACTCCTAGGATAACTGATAATCATGCCAACATTTTAATTCCATAATAAGATCTCTCTATAACTAAGTATTCTATCTAAATAGTTACAATTTTCCTACCTTGTAGGCACTACTTTCTACATCTAAGTATCTAGCTATCATAAGCGAACAGTCGTAAATTTAGGCATCTATTAACAATATAAATGTTTAACTAATTAATCCGAATTTAGAATTTTATTGTTCACTTCAAAAATATACTACAGACCTAACTCTAAAATAATACGAGATTACATTAAATGATCTAGTGAAAGTTTACGATTTTTAGTCATACCTAAGAGAATGTTGTCGGTCGAAGCTGTTGTAGAACTTTGTAAAATATCATCTTTACTTGCCATTGAATGATAATCGTTCATTTCGGCCCACGCTGGGTCAGACTTCGCTATTCTTTTTCTTTCTTTAATTTTCGTGTACAATAGAACCGATACCATAATGAAGAATACTACAAAACCTAATGAGCACCCCACTATTAGGCCCATTCGACGATTAAGAATTGAAGAAATATGAAATTGCTTAACTATTTTAGGTTTGACTGTAGTTGGTGTTCTAAATGTATTGAAAGAGACACATTCGCTTGAAGGAGATCGCATAAGTATGGCGGCTGCAACATCCTGTGTTATTCTTGCCGTGGAATTTGAACTGTCATTAATAGTTTTGTTGACTTCTGTTGTAAATATTTCTTCCTCGTAATCCATTGGTTCTTCGGAATGAGTGATGACGCATACCACGTAATTAACGTTCGGCTCCAAATCTTTGATATGGACCGACACTTCTGTTTTCTCAAGATATTTAGACCGCACCTAAAAGAAATACATTTTTAGACCATTACATTGGTTAAATTTTGTACAGCTTTTGGCTCATGTTTAAGAATTATGTAAGACTTACATTTGTGTTTCCATCTTCGCCGTAGTATAAAATCTGTAAAGCTTTGATGGCTGTTCGGTTCCTTATGAACCATGACACGGAAACAGAATTATCTTTATGCCTGTCGACCGATAGCTGTGATATAACTGGAATATCGCATTTCTCTTTTGGGTACTCGTCTTTGTAACATGTTACTGCATTTGATTTAATAATTCTTGGATGGTCCTGAATCCATACCCAGGCATTATCTTTTTGGCAGCTACATATGATAACATTATCTGCAAAACAATTAAGAATTAGAAATAGAAAAAAAAACATATATAGTTGCTATCCAAATGTTTTATAAATACCAACCTTTGATTGAAATATCCTGAATATGATTTTCTACTGACGTCAGTAAGTCTATCTGTATGTTCTGAAGTTTATTGTGCTCTAAATCAATCTTGATAATTTTGTTTAAATTTTTAAATGCCGTTACAGATATATATTTAATGTTGTTGTAACTCAAGTGTAATACCGTTAACTCCTTCAAGTTTATTAGATCTTCATTTAGAATGTTTTGTAACTTGTTGTGCGAGAGATCCAAGAGTTTCAAATTACTTAACTCTTCGGCGAAGGATTCTATTGATTCGATGTTATTATTTGTTAAACATAATGTTCTCAACTTAGTTAGTCCACGGAAATTGCTGGTTTTGAGTTGAGAAATTCTGTTATAACTTAAATCTAAATTCTCTAAAAAAGATAACTTCGAAAATGGACTTATGGAGAGGCGTCGTATTTTGTTGTACTTGAGATACAGATGTTGTAAATTAGTGAACATTTCGAAAGTGTTGTCATCGATGTTTGTCATGTTAGTGGCACATATGTGTAATTCGTACAGATTTGCTATTAGCGTTTTGTTATCTAGTCTGTTGGGTGGAGACCATAAAGCTGCTGGGTTTTTACTGAGATCGATGTTAAGTAGCGACATGCCCTTACTCTTGTAAGACAGTAAGAAATCGAAACGAACTATGTCATTATTTGAAACATTAATATTTTGTATATTTGGAAAGATATCGAATATTAATAGTGGCAAATTGTCTAACTTATTGTAACTAATGTCAAAAAGTATTAAAAATGGAAATTCTATTTTTTTACTAGCTGTTATGGCTTTAATTTCATTTTTTCTAAGAATCAAATATTTTAATTTATTTAATTTTTCGAAACCACATAGTTCCACTCTCGGTATAAGATTATCTGCTAGATCTAAACTTTCAATATCTGTGAAATTATGAAATGTGTTGTATGGCACGTAATCCAGAAAGTTGTTACTTAAATTGAATTCCGAAATAGAGTTGTGCAAGTCAAACAACGTCGTTGGAATGGTACTGATTATGTTTTGTGCTAAATTCAGTCTCAATAACTTTTTATTTTGTCTGAATGTGCCCTCGAATATGTTATCAACATTACAGTGCTCCATATAAAGTACTTCTAAAAGTGGAAGTTGAGTAAACGTCTCTACAGGGAGATAGTCAAGAACATTGAAAGATAAAGTTAAGTATTTTAACCCTGGAACACTAATAGATAACAAGTCTCTAGCTTTAAGGGAATTATTTTTAAGTGAGAGTGATTTTAAATTGTTCAATCCTACAAAAGTGCCATTCTCTATAAATTGTATTTCGCAATTATCTAAAAAGAGTGAGCTCAGTGGTAAACCCTGCTGGAAAACATTTTTGTGGAGTATTTTCAAAGGGTTAAAGGAAAGATTTAAGCTTCTCAATTTCTTCAGAGTGTCAAAAGCCATATCAAAAATAAACGTTATTGTGTTGTGCGAAATATCTAAGTCTTCTATTTCACTCAATCCGTAAAATGTATAGTTCGTTATGTTACTTAGCAAATTGAACTGTAAATCTAATGAACGTGCAGAGTTTAAGTGCTGCAGTGAAAAATCTTCAATAACAGAGATATCGTTATTGTTTAATTCCAATTGTGTTACAAGCCCTAAATTCCGGAATGTATTTTTGGTCAAAAATTTCAAGCGATTATTAGTTAAGCTCAAAAAATTCAAATTGGTCTGTGACTGCAACATAAAGTTTCCTATTAATGACAAAGAATTGTGTTCTAAATGCAGTGTAACTAAACTTGAAGTAACCTTTGGCAAAACATCGTTTAAGGCTACGATATGATTATTATGTAGACTGAGATACTTTAAATCAGTCATGCCTATAAAAGTCCCGGGTTCTATAAAAGTAATCTCGTTGTGGTCCAAGTAAACTTCTTTCAGTTTCATAGAATTTATAAAATAATCTTTTGTTATTACTTTAAGCCTGTTACTATTCAACCTTATTTCACTTACATTTACTAAGGGTCCTAACGTGTCATTATTAAATTCTGAAAAATTATTATTGTCTAGCCTTATCTTTAATATATTCTTATTATTTATAAAAATATTATGTGGCACTTGATTCAAATAATTAAATTCTAGACTAAGCTTATTAAGGTTCACTAAGTTACTAAAGCTCTCACTATGAATGTTGTTTATACAATTCTTATCTAAATGTATTGCACTAATTTTCTTTGAATTAATAAAGGAGTCTATTGGCACATCCAAAATATTATTATAACTTAAAATTACTTCATTAAGTGATGGTAAATTACAAAACAATCCGTGGATGTGGTGCAAATGATTGTGACTTAGGTCAATGTATTCTAAATATTTGTTATTCTGAAAAATATTGGGGTTTAATACTTTAATTCTATTATGACTTAAATCAAGAGATTTTAAATTTACCAAAGAATAAAATGCTCTGTAATGTATACTGTTGATGAAGTTAAAATGAAATGACAATGTGATCAGGGACGGACAAAATTTAAGGCAGTCTTCCGAAATGAATTCAAAATTATTTGAACTTAAATCTAAATACTCTAGAGATATTAGTTCCGAGTTGTCAACTACAGGAAAAGAAGACATTTCATTCCATGCTAATCGTAATGATCGAAGATGCCTTAATTTTGCAAAAGCCTCTATCGGTAACGTGGTGAGATTATTTTCACTCAAATCGATTTCAGATAACGTTAACTCGAGGCTCGAAAAAGCTGATTCCGAGACGTCACGTATAACATTTGCTTTTATGCTCAGTTTCATGAGAGGAAGGCCGTAAAAGCTGTAACTTGGTATATCCTCTATATAATTAGACGTTAAGTCGATCGATATTAATTTGAGCATCCCAGAAAGGGCCTTCTGGGGAATAATTTTGATTTTGCTCGATACAATGCTTAACGTTTCAAGGCACTTTCTCAGCGGCATAAACGTATCATCGCCAATGTCTTTTACGCTTGTTCTTGACATATGAATATGCTTTATACAAACGCCTTGAGGTATAAAATGAGGTCCCAGAGCATCTTCGTTGTCGTCGAGGTCGTAAACGGAGAGTGAATGTATGTCAGACACAGTTTTAAGTGCATTTTTTATATCCTTCGAAGCAGTATCTTGGCAATCAAGAAACAAGCCTGAAAATAAATTCCTGATTAATGTACCGAGCCCATAAAAAGATGCTTACAAACAAGAAGCAATCTTACCGTCTTCAAATGTGTAACAAGAACATTTGTTAGTTTTTATTAAGTCAGGGCACCCCAAGGTATTTTGAGCTCGCAAAATGGAGGGTAGAACCAGCAGTAACGAAACAATTTGCAAAACGTCACAGTCATTTTTCCTTGTCTTGTAGAATAAAACTTTTTTCATAGTTACATTATAATGATTTTATTTCTTACATTTTATGTCTGCTTGTTTGCTACCTGTAACAAATAAAAACGGGTCAACTTCGTGTTAATAGGGATAACTCATCTTATGTAGGACCCTATGCTAAGTAGAAAGTTTGATTTTATCGTTTTGTGTACATGAATCAAGAAATAAATAAATAGAAAAGACAAGAAAACACTTAACTACTGAATACATGATAAATAATATATTTTTTGCAAAAATTTCTACTAAATGTTTTTTTTGGATACATTTTTTAGATAAGATTAAACACTTTACTTAAAAAAAACATATGTTTTTAAATACTCTCCTAAAATTTTATTTTTTGTCATTAGCTATCATTTCAAACACGACAGCAATACTGTTAAAAAATCGCAACATTTTCTCATAAATTGTTCGTCTCTAGATACTCCACCAGTAGCGTCACAGGTGAGAACGGATGGGAAATCCTTGTACCCTTACAACACACTGCGCTCTACTTGTACCCAGGTTAGGTTAGGTGGATTAAATACACGTAATTACTTCAGCCCACAGTTTCAAATTCAATGTGGATATTGTACATTCAGTAATGGAAGCCTGCATTTCTATGGATGGAAATAGAAGCTTAGGTTTCCGATATATGAGGGGCTAATACCGGTATCTGTTGTTCTCCAATGCGGGGATTATTATTATGGTTAATCGTAACATGACCTAGTTTATAATAATTGATCATGGTAATTTGATCATCATTGTCCTATATCCACCATAATTATATATTATTATTGGGTTTGTTCCGACATTCTTTGTCAGTAAATAATCGTTTGTAAATAACGGGTTAGTCAAAGTGCTGCTTCTTTACTGATTAATGATTGAAATGACATGCAACCTATTTTGAATAACTTTTTTTTTATACCATAACTTTCTAGGCAACCATTTAATTTGTAGTAGTGTGTTGTTTTTCTAGTGAAGCGTTTGATTCTATACTGAAACTACATCTTGATACCCAATGATATTAAAACATTTATCATAAGTTTATTTTTTTTCTGATTTATAGTCTATTAAAAAGGCTATTTCTACTGCAGTAGAGACGTTATTATTAAAGTTGATTCTTCATTTGTTATTACCACTGAATTCAAACGAACAGTTCCTTAAACCCCACCTCAATACTAGCTATTATTACAACATAATAAGGTTTACTTTCGTAAAACTCTTGCTCTGGTGGTTTGGTCTACTTAACGTTTCACGCTTTTCGCTAACTAGGGCAATGCCCCAAAGTCAAGTACAAGCGCAATGCACTGACACGCTATTCTTTATACGTGACGTTGAGTTTGACACCACCCATTACTTAGCCGGAGTGATGGCTACACCTACACCGCTCACATTTTGTGAAGTACGTACTTTAGAAATTAATATTTTATCGTCTTCTAGTTCAATTTTATAGCTATTTTCATAGTAAGGTTGTATCTCATGTTCGATCGTTCACAAATGTAATACAGTTATAATATTAATATAGTGTTTACTTAGATTATTAAAAGTAGCTTTTTAGAGTAAAAAATCTGGATATTTACGGTAACACAAGGTTTCCTAAAGAAATACACCGAAAACTTTAAAGGAATTCAAAACAAATGTGAAGGGCTTTCATGTGAATGAAATTAATTTCTTGAATAGAACATGAGTTGAATTTTAAAATTACAAAAAAGATTAACTTCAAGGCTGTCGGAACTTCTGCGTTTTACTTAAAAATGCCGTTTATCCTTTTATCCTTTTAATCTGGCAAAACCGCAAAAATATTTTTGGGCAGGCAAAGTCGTGGTCGTCTCTAGTAAATGTAGAAAGTAGGTCGAGCAAACATTTGACCCGTGTCCCTCAGCGCAGAAAGTCAAGTGCCTGGCAGGCTAGCCATTGCACCAATCATATATTTACTTATTTCCTAGTAAAATTATTTTATACTGATCCGGAAACGTCTTTACCAATAACTCTTGGTGGAAAACTTTTATAACATTTTTATGAGATATATTTTGACCTGCATTTAAGTTTTTTGTTCGTTCTCCAGAATTCAGTGAAGGGTCGAATACAGAAACGTTTAAATTTAAATCTCTTTGATACTTGAAATAAATCTTTATTTTGTTCAATCTTTTGGTTTCTGCGCTGAGTTGAAATTTAGTCCGCTTAAATTTACATAGGTACGAGTGCTTTGAATATTTCGTGACCGAAAATCTGATCTATTCAATCGGATATGATATTCGAACTAGCTGTTGTCTGCGGATCCGCCCGCTAGGAGTCGAAAATTATCCCATGGGAACATAAAATCGGGATAAAAATTATCCCATCCTATGTGTTAATTCTGGTTATAAATTATCCGTGTACCAAGTTTCGTCTTAATCCGTTCAGTGGTTTTTGCGTGAAAGAGGCACAAACATCCACACACACTTTCGCGTTTATAATGTAAGTAGGATTTTAGTTCAGCGAGCTTATAATTGTTGTATTATTATTTAACTGGAGAAATCGGCACACCATTACGTATTTACAATTTAAGAGTTATATAGCTACGATCTTCTATATGGGTCCAATGCTCACTCGTATTGATTTTCATAATCATGCCCATGTAGAGTTTGTATCATGTCGAAGAGATTACTGTCATTGATAACTAGTTATAGTTTTTGTATAATAAAACAATATGGTGTCAGTAAAGTTTGTGGCTAGTCATTAAAAATGTATTATATGTACTGAGATGAGGCTAGAAGATAATTCTGTGTTCGATTATTTTGATTGCGATTGAAATATACAAATTGAAAAAGGAAAATAATAAAAAAAAAATGTAAATAAATAATTTTCATCAGCTGATTTTTTTCTAGGAATTTCATGTTTTAAGACTGTCTTGCAAGCGCTTTTAATTTTCATGTAAAGATACAGAGGTGCTATTTAAAACTTGGATTAAACAAAGTTGTCATGAACAAAATTGAAGAATTGATGCTGTATAAATTTTCTAAAGATTAATATACTGCAACTTGTAGGTAGCTAAAATCCCGAGAAGGACAAAGAGATTCTATGAAATTTTCTACTTGGATGCAGTTGCTTACAGCTAGTATACAGTTGAGATAAAACTTGATATTTTCAGAACAAAAAGCTCATATATGAGTTTATATTTTCTCTAGAATGGACAACGAAACTTCACAACAAAAACACTATAAAACAGTAAAATCTCACAGAGTATCAAGATTTTAATCGACTTTAAAAATAAAGGACTTTTTTGTCTCAGCCAATTTAGTTCGACGAAGAGCAAAGATTTACCGGCAAACGTATACGTATGTTAGTTTAAAAATATATTAATTAAATTCAAAAGCGGGAAAAAACATTTAATGCTTTTAAACTAAGTTTTAAGAAGGCTTTATTAAAACCAGAGGAATTAGTCGCGGGAAAAGGCTGGAGGCCAACATCAATGTTTAAAAAAGCACGAATCTACAGATGTATAAATAAATAAATGTATTTATTAAAACTGGCTGTAAAAAAACCACAGAAGACTAGTTTTGAAAAAAGAAAATGCAAATAATAATAGAACATAATTCAAACTTTAAGTAAAGGTTTTAAATATAAACGGTAACATTCGATTTCCGAACGAAGCTAATATTTGAACGATCCCAAGTTATTTGTTTTGAGTTCGGTTGTTCATAAATAAACAAGGATTAAGAAGAGGCTTAAAACCGATAAGCACTGTGGTAGTAAATAGGCCATGGTATTAAAATAATAAGAATACATTATTGGTGGGCTATTTGTATCATGTAGAAACCAAAACCGAATGACACCAAAGTTATAAATGTATGTGAGTGTTTATTTGTGTGTATGTTTGTCACCACTTCACGCTCAAACTGCTAAACCAATTTCGATGCAATTTGGTATGGAGGTAGCTGACACTTTGAATGAACAGATAAGCCTTTTATCCGACTTAGTTAAAGTAGGGTAATGTTTTTGCGGCTGTAGCTGACATCTAGACAAGCGATGTCGCAGAAAGCTAGTGATTAATAAATTCCTGTATATCTGCAGACAACTTGTGTAAAAACTGCAAAAACCTACTCATAGATATAGATAGTACAAAATTAATCCAGCAAAGTAAACCTTACGTAACAGTAGCTAAGACTGAAATTATTTGGCATTATTCCAATCCCGATACAAGCTGAAAATATTCCGGATTCAAGACTTTTCTGACAGAAAATTATACTTCATAACGATTTTCTGTCAGAAAATGTAAGGCCTAACTGAAGCTATGACAGAAGTTGTACTAGTTAACTCTCCGCAGTAGAAATTGAAGAAAAGTCAGTGGTAATAACGAATTATGGAAAATCAACCTTAATGCAAGGAATTAAGAGCGCTTTCCGTCTTTTGGCGTTAAAATAGAGTTCGTTAAGGGTCTAAAAAAATGACCACGTTCTTGCTATAGCGATTTCACGGCTACCATTTTTGTTTTTGAACTTTTGTGATTGAAATGTTTTGATTTTAACAATCATTCATGTGCAATAATAACAGTTTATCTCCCAGAAAAACAACTCCTTTTTTATTATTAGATACCTATATTCGTATTATTTTTCCTAACAAAATAGATGCAGCAAAGAATTTATTAGATTGGAGGAATTACTGGTATCTAAATATTTCGAATTTATTTATGTGCTAGATTGTTATGCTATTTGTCAAGAGAATCTGTAGGCATTAATATCACGCTACAACCAAATGGAGCAAGATGAACGCAAGCAAAACCGTGGGGCTCAGCTAGATATGTATAATTTTTTTCTTAAAACTTCCTATCCTTGTTAAAATTTATGAAATAGAATAATACTCTTCTAAGTATAAAAAAAAAACCAATAAATGCCGTTCTAACAACTGAACAACGTTCTACTGAGCCGATTTTGATTAAATTACTGATAAAAAATGACAACTATTCACGGTAAATGAAAAGAAAATCGACAAAATCGGCACATACAACCAGAACTTATAAGGTGAGAAACGTGAAAAAAAATACAGACAAATTGAGAACCTCCTCCTGTATGAAGTAGGTTGAAAATGCAATGAATACATTATACATGAGACCATCCAGATCAGGGTCAACGTTTTCAAAAAGGAGCGGATCAATGATGTCTGAATAATTTAGTTGACTGATTAAAGCGACACGGTTCTATCCACAAATACTCTTACACGACGAACATGCGGCTTGTTTGAATCAAAATAATCGTATATAATTGTTGAAAACAATTACACTGCTAACTACGACTAATATTGAGAAAGGGGAAAGTAATTACAACTTACAGTTTCTTGAAATTGTACAACAAATTTCAAGCTTTAAATAAAAAAAATGTTTAAAATTACCAATACTCACTTAAAGTCTTGCTTATAAAACATGCTTTATATAAATACATAATTGTTATAAATAAATAGTCACTGCTAATCGTAAAAAGGATTTTATGTATTAAAATAAATACGTTCTATAATATTGAATGTATCACAGTATTTATAAAGAGCTTTTTATAGCTAACTCATTACGTTACAAGCAATAATCACATGCAATTGATTAAAGATAGGAAAGTAAGTTGTGATGAATAAAATCTTATTTAAATATAATAGTCGAAAAATAGGGAACAAGAATAAATAGGTTATGTTTGAAAACAAATTTAATTTGATTTTAGAAAACATAACCTACAAAATGTTCAACGCGAAAATAAATACTGCTCTCCGCTTTAGTAAATTAAATAAAGAATGCTGAAATTATAACCTTTAAAATAGGAAATCTAATAAAATTGCCACGTTATGAAGCGTACGAACTATTTACCTACTTAAATTACCAAACTACTTGTATAAAAGTTATAATAAAATGCGAAACACTCACCGAGCAGGTTTCCCTTCGCGCTGACACTACAACTCGCGGCTAATTACAAACCGGTGTTATCCTGAAGGACATAGGGTCCATTTTCGCGTCTTCCTCCGCGCCGAGGGGCGAGGGCCGAAGTGCGCCTGTGTTCGTCGCTATACGCGCACAACGCGTGAAACAAGCTGAATTTCAATCCGGTAGAAGTTTTTATCCGTTCTATTGGGCTTAAGTGTGCCTTAACGCGCAACACGGAACGCCTGGGGTCATTAGAAAGCTCGACAGAAGACTGCCGCGGCGGCGCGCGCTGGGTAGGTCACCACCGTTGTTGCGGCACCCCCGACCCACTATTATTATACTTTTATGACGAATCGGATTTTGCTACCGAACAACCGGCTTTTGTGACGTGATCGTGTAAGTGTTTATCGTTTCATGACGTCTACACTTTCATGTTGCGTTGTCACGTTTTGTAAATAAATATGTTTGAGAATTTCGTACAAGGACGCGTTACGGGCTTTGTGCCGCCTATATTTGGATGTGTAGTAATGAATGTTAACGTGTTACAGTTAGAATTTAATTATACATTATTAGACTCGAAATCATATATTAAAATTCGTTACACAAAAGTAGACTGTGATGTTTTTAAGAAAACTTTTGTACAAATTCACTTTAAAAAATATTAAACTTCTCAGAGCAACTGACTTCAAAGGGAATATTGAAATATGAAAGTTTCATTGATAGCCTTGAGGTTTGACGTTGCATTGTCGAATAAGTAGTTGCCAGTAAATTTGCCAATGTACTGTGCCAGAACTTTTGCAAATCTAGGTCACGAAGCAGCTTATAAATATTCGAAAAACATGATAAATGTATTAAGGCTTAACCCCACATTATAAAAGAAAGGGAGAGAGTATTCGAATAGGAAATACAATCTTCCTGAATTATTTTGCTTTTGTACATTTCGGACGGATTCATCCATTTCAAATTCGCTTTTATTTTAAAGTGTTAGGGTGTATTTTCGGTTGGTTTCAGTGTGGTCTTTGCTTTCAGGCTGCCGGCTCTTGGCCATGCATGAGTACGTACTCGTGGAAACCAAAGGTGGTTTTTATTCTATTATTTATTTGAATTGCTTTTTATTTGGTCGTTGTAGGTACCTCTTTATTTCCTTTAAAAGTTTTTATCAGTGTATTTACAAGAGCGTTCACAACAAAAGTTCGAGTTAATTTAAAAAACGTATTTCCGGATACGATATGTTTGCCTCGTTTCTCTTTTGTACGAGTTTTATTTGAATAGTGAGAAAATGTATGTATGCTATACATATATATGTACTTGAATGCGATACAAGAGTGAAATTCTCCTTATGAAACCATAGTACTATTTTGAGATTTTGACCCAAATAGACAATGTGCAACTGAAAACTGCTTAACCTCATATTAAAATTTCTACAGTAGTTGCAAATATTATTATGAATTACTTGGAATGAAAATATTTTTAGAGTTCCATACGTAAATTATAAAAACGAAGACACCATTTTCTGTCCGTCTGCTGCTACACTATATCCTATGAACCGTGATAGCTCGACGGTTGATATTTTCACACAAAATAAGTTTCTGTAGAAGCAACCGATTCTAAAAATAAAGATCACAGTTAAGCAAATTGTTACGATCATGAATTTGATGGGTGATCAGTTTCATGTGGTTATGTGTCACGAGTCCGACCCGCACTTGACCGACTTTATTTGAAAAGAAGGAGACTTGTCATATAAATACACAAAAGATTTTCATAGAACTGTGTCAGTTGATCTTTTCATTCTCTCATACATGTCATTTAAATTACATACTTGAAAAAATAAGCGTTCACTTTAACCCAATAAAATATAACCATTTTCAAGAACTGAAAAATATTATTTCAGGTTTTCAGTGCCTAGGTTCGGCGCTAACATCAATGTTACATTAGCCCAGTTTGTGAAGAAAGAAATTAGGGCGACATACACACACTTATTTCAATATATGTGCAAATATAGAGCTTTTAAGCACACAAGTTAAATGTCCTTGAATAAAAATCTACACTCTGACTTACATATATAAATTCTACTAAACTAATGATGTTGTTACAATTCAACATATTTAACAAAAGAGTTTGTTTATAAATTTAAAAAAAGAAAATAAAAGACAATCGTTTGGAAGTGAAAGAAGAAGAACGTTCAAGAGACTTTTTTGTTTTTTAATTCTAGATTTTTTCTTTCACCTAATGCCTGCTATTTTTGCTTAGTAAACATTCAACGTAAATATGCATATGCATTTACTCTAGTAGATAAGTAAACATGTATTAACATGCATTAATAAAGTAAGCAAAATTAAATCAATAAATAATTAAAATGTCTAAAAAGGCTCATGTATATTCTTTAGCCTAAACTATTTTATTCGTTCAGGATAGCAGAAAATTTAATTATGTAAGTGGTTTTGGTCTGAAAATTCACAGTCTATTGTAATAGTATTTTAATTAGGTATCAGCGAGCCTCCCATTCTTTTACAGATAATATCTATCTTCTCAGTATTGTTGTTATTGTATTAAGTATGCATTACCTAATTGCAAAAAACTCAAAATGTCAAAGTGTCAGTTATTATTTATATTAACAATAATTAAAAAAAAATATGCTAACGTTTTTTTTGTGTCTTACGATGTACCTAATGTGAGAACAGGATAACTCGTAATCATCGTCACCATCGGCCCATATTCGTCCACCACTTGACAGAGGCCTCCCCAATTGCACGCCATCAAGATCTATCTTCGGCTGCTCGTAATAAATGAAATTAATAATAGTAGGTAATTTGTGTAATGCACTTATGGTAATTTTCCTGTCGATTGCTCACGCTCTGCTCTTGCAAGACACGTAAAAGGTCCCGGGTTAGGTTAGCTACATAGGTCGTATCTTCACTTTTATTTACAAAACCAAAGTACAACGGACAGAGTAAATTAAATCTTTGTTTGTTTAGGAGCTCAGTAGATTTTCCTGAGTATTATATTACATACATTTATGTGTGTTAGTCCTAACATATTATTTATAGAGACCTCTTTGGTATTTTATTTATGATAACAAACCTTTACGATTTCGTTCCTTGGGCGTTCGAAATGTTAAGTATAAAAAATATGTTTCAAATGTACAAAATTATTGTTTGGTGCTGTGATAATAAAAAATGTAAGTGAGAAGAGTACTTCTAGTGGCAAATTTATGGTAAAAATAGTACCTACAAGTAACGGCAAAATAAAACAGTAATAATTAAGGGGTACCTCAATTTATACACAAAAGCTTGTAAAATCTGACACAAAAAATGGAACAAGAACCTACATCATCTCCATAGAACACACGTGTGACGTCACAACAGATGCCCATCATGAATATAATTATCCTCGTTTGATGAGCTAAGAGTTTTATTCACGAGACGAGGTAATTACTGTGCGCTTAAGCTTGATTTCACTTAGCAACTCCACTTTGAGTTGAGCGGAAATTTAAAAAAGGAAAACTGATTTTAAACTTTGTAGGGTTTTAAAATAGCCAATAAGGCACGTTCGGTGTACGGGTTCAGACGTTTAACTAACTGATTTGTTTTGTTTTAAATAAAATTTCTCCTTTTTACTATTTTAGTATTTGTCTTAAATTGTTTATTTCATTGTTCTAAAGATTGGTTTAAGACGCTTCCTCATCTTTAGGTAGGTACCTTCTTTTAAAATTTCTGTAAACCTTTAAGACGCTCATATTTTTTTTCTATACTTTGTGATCGTGAAAAATTTAGGTGCCAGAACAAATCAAATATTCAACTTTTTAAATTTTTTGCTAGTATCTAATTTCATCTAACACCTAAACCAAAAGTTTAGATTATCCAAATTTCTGTTTATACAACATTAAACTACAGCGGGGTGAAATTCCGTATATAGAAGCCGGTATCCAAGTGGCCCAAACTTGCAAACTGGGCGATAGTCTGACACTTCGGCGAAGCTTGTCGTAAATTCAGCTCGGTAGCCAGTGGGTGCTACCCAGGCAGCATTTAGGTCAACATAATATGTTTAGGGCTGCCAACGAATGTGCTGAGACAGGCGGTTTCTTTACTCTTTATTATATAGACAAGGGACATAAATTTTTGCTTACAGCTGATTAGTTGAGTCGAATTAACATATTAGTTTTGGAGCGCTGCTGGGTTGACTTGAGGAAAAAATTGAAATGGTTTTGTTGTGGGAGTATGTTTTATGTAATGTTATGATAAGATGAGATACAGTGCTGACGTTAAATAGCGTGAATTATATTCTAGAGCAAAATGAAGAAAAAGGCAGAGTTGTATTTCAGACATCTGAATACCTATGTGCCTATTTTTATTTAGCTCTTATTATAGATTCATAGTTAACAATGGCATTAAGTGAAATCTTTCTTCATCTATAAAATGTTACGATGTGATATTGCAATCATCTACTGCGATCCATTTTTTATACACATGTAAACAAAAGTATAATATTTCAACACAGTTTAAATATAGCAATTAAAATCACACTTCCAAACTAACGAGAAATACAATTTATCTCTACATCTGCAAATAGAACGACATAAAACAAAAGAGAGAAAACACCACACTCATATTTTAAACTCACAATTAATTGCAAAACATTTTCTGTTCGATGCAACAATGAAACTAGGGACCAGTAGGAACTAAGACAGCTTAGTAGCACTCCCAGTAAAGCAGTGTACCCTGCGGGGCGTCGTAACACAAATCACCCCTATGCGGTGCAGTCGGGACAAATATTTGTTCTTACAGTCTTAGCGACCAGCGCCCGAGCCAATTTGGTCATCACTTATAAATAAATTAGGGGTCGAAATTTTGAATTAAGTTTTTTTTGGAGTAATTTTGAGAGTGTTAAGATGAGATTGATAATAAGATGTTTTTGAATTAATTCGATAATAAATTGGCAGCATTTGCAAATACTCAAGTCAATAAATAAACCTACAGATTTTGTTTCCAAATTGTGAATGAAAATCGTTAATGTATTATTACCTAGGTAAATTTAAAAAAATATGTTATTCGTGTCATAAGTTACATAGCACCCCAAATTATGTTTATGTTATTGCGTTTGTTTTAATTATTGTAAATTAATGAAAGTTTGAGAACAGAATCAGTCTATCAGCCACTTGCAGAGAAAATGAAAACAAAAACGGTTTTTCTTTTGCTATCTTATTTTGAGCGTGAATGAAAATAAAATGGTGATATTGTTTCGTCAATTACAGAAGTCATATTTTTTATTGTCTTTATTAATAATACCTAGCTTCAGGAACAAAAATGTAAGTTTAGAACTTATCGAATGAATTTGCTACAGTTCTAAGTAAGTACAATGCCTTGTATTTATTGGAAGCAAACAGTTTTTTGGCTGGAATCCAAACAAATACGAGAACTACAACGAAACAGGTATAAACGATGTTTACGTTTGTTTTACTTTTTTACGGATCTTTCAATATTCTTAGAAACATTTTCATAGAAATGTATTGTATACAAGAAGTATTTTTCAGGGTACCAAACCCTGTTACAATGATTCCGCGGTCTGTTTGTCCTTCCTTCTGTCGCCATGATGTGTTTACGCTCCTGCTGTAATAAATAATATCGAGGATCAATAACGGATGGCAAGGTCAAAAATGTGATGGTTGCCATTTTTTTCACTAAAATTATGTTTTTTAGCCTATTTGTTTGAAACTCTCAGCGTCGCAAGTCTGACTCACACTTCACCGGTATTTTACAATTAGTTATCCAAAGTATGAATAATATATACAAGTTCATCAGCCAGGATACTCATTATTTACACAGGTTGTAAAACATTGGCTGCACTTTATTTTTCAGGCAAAAATGCCCTCGGGTCTCGTTAAAAATCTCTAACAAAGTTTCATTAAAATCTAATTGTTGATTTAAAAATGCATTCAAATTGTCGCCATCAAGAGCTATAAACAGACTACATACAACTCTTAAACTTAAAGGTGATATGAAGTATTTAAAAAATATATTTAAAACTAAACCAAAACAGTAACATAATAGCACAATTTCACAACTCCCTGTTAAAAAATAAAAGCTATTTTTCCCTGTAAATAAATGCAAATGAAATCTTACATAAATGTACAAAGACATCAAGTGTCCTACAAAAATCAAGTTTTATGCTTCGTAGAAATGCTTTTTCCGCATCTTCCGACAGTTGACGTTACAAAAAGCATTCAACATTGTTATCTGCCCATAAAAAACTAGGTTAAAGTCACTGCATATTTAGAATTGCTAATTGCAATGCAAGTTTCCACTTTCTCTGTCACGCGATTGATATATTAACTATGTAGACCAAACAATGTATAGATGGGGTAAAATGTAAACAAAATGGCCGATTATTAATTTGATATAAATTGAAATATCAAGTCGAAAATGTATTCAATACTCAATTTGAATGTGAAGGGATGAATTTTTAATTGTGAACAAAATTAAATGATATACGTATGATCCAGATATAACTATAATAAAGTGAATAGTTTAGAACTGAAGAATAAATAAGGATTTAATACTAGATATGGCACTCAACCATTATGAATTTCGCTTTATATAATCAATCACTTTTCGTGTATTTGTTTAGTCCTATCTAACTATTTAGAGGTCTATGTTCAATTGCCAGGAATTCTTTTTATGATTTACTTTACGCCGTGCAAATGTTGTTGCAGTTGGAAATTACGCTCGAACAATGTTTTATTGTTGCGAATGTTTACTTTTTTGAGTCAATAACCTCATTGGCATTGCTCTAGTGACTGGTGAGTGACATGACTTTGGAATGATGAATTTAATTTTGAATTTTTTTTTTTTTTGTAAAAGTAATAATTTTGTTTTTATTTGTTAAAATTAAAAGCTACGATTACTAAAACACTTTTGTTTGATATAAGATACTAAAGCATAGTTAATTTTGATTTAAATACTTGTAGTCAAAGATGTAGAGATTCAAATTTTTTTTATACAATACAATAAACAATATTTATTTTTATTAAACCGTTCAACAATATATTAATACCGTGTGTACAAAAAGGTACCTATTTACCGTACAATTTATTAAATTCACAGTATTTAAACAACGTAATAATATTTTTACACTATTGTTATATTTTGAGATTAAAACATCACAATATAATTCAGTAACAAACGGCTTTTAATTAAATATAAACAGTAAATTTATGAAATATGTGGCTTTGTGTTAGTTCGCTATAATCTGTGGCCTACTTTCGTGTCATAAATAAAACTAAAAAGAATAATGTAGGACAACAATACTGAAGATCCAATACTTCCAGAGCCTATACCACGAGCTCTCATAGTTAAGTTGTTGCTGAGAGAGCGCTAGTTTGTGCATAGCGGTGTCTCGCTTCCACAATGACGTCATCCTTGCGTTGAAAGCTCACGGTATATGCATAGGTCTGTTTTGTGTCATAGTTTTTATTTTCGTTCCGGAACATTTTTGTAGGGGTCAGATTTTTATGTTTTTCCTTGTTTGCCTCGTTCTTTAGGTCACAAAGCCCATTCTTGTGAGGCGTTGGCATCGCTGATACGCAGCCGTTTGTTCTTATTTACTGTTTCAGATTGCTACTCCACCTTCTATACGTGCCTTTGCCAACGACCTTTTACCAAATAAAAAAGTTTGCGGCAACAAAATGAATTTCCCGCGTAATATTGGCCGTGGGAAATTTGGCGCCATGCTCATTCCTTTTTTAAATATGTTTTATATTTGGAATGCTGTTTCGTATTTTGTGTTCATTTTATATTGTTTTGGTGTACAGGATGCTATAAATTGTTATTAAATTTATCAAATCACATACACTTATTATGTAAATAATGAAACCGCTAATTACTTAACGTTAAAATCAATTGGAACTAAACTGAACATTACTCTAACCAGTTTGGAGAGTTTCGATATTGAGTTAACAATAATAAACTGAATTATTTTCCAGTGGAATTTTGGAAACTGTCAATATCAGTCAAATGTACTGAACACAAACACATTGACAAGAATGAACTGGCGTTTTTTCTTTTTAATTTTTTTAAACCGACCTTTTTAAATACATGAACACTATTGTTTGCTTAACCAGCCAGTTGTAGCTAAAACGAAATCAAAAGGCCATTTTAAATTTAGCTTATTGAGAGCAGTCTAGACAAACTGGGTCAGACGTTGATTGCTAGCGGAAAAGCCTATTAAAAATTTAGTTCCTATTCAACTGGCTATACTAACAATACATGGTTTATGAAAGCTACTGAATCTAGTAATTTACAAGTAATCATGCTCAAATCAAAGAATTAATCAATACATTACAATGCTCGAACCTTCCCTATATAGCAGTGGAAAAACTTTAGGTTAATAGTACTTATTTAGTGCTAGAAACCTTCTATAGGTTTCTAGCACTAAATAAGTATATTATTCAAAGTATATTTTTCAAAGTATTATATTATTTATATTATTCACAGTATATTTTTCAAATTTAAACTTTATCATTAAAAAATTACCTTCGTATTTTATCCACTGCTCCCTCAACGTAGAAATGCGGAAGCCGCCTTTAAAAGAGAAAACAAATGATCTCGCCAACATGATCAACATCATTTAAAACGAAAAGCACTCGTTAAAGTTTACATACAACAAAGCCCCAATAAATCTGCATAAAGTAGTTACGAAGCATCAAAATAACACGCAGGGCTCATCGATTGTTGATATAAACGACTTGTCGAGTTCATTTTGAGTGAAAGGAGGTTGATACGTACGCGTTGTCACGGCCCTGGCATTAAAGAGATATTGCGCGGCATAAATTTGCCAGTCCGATCTCTGAATTAAGTGGGGTTTTATTTGTTGCGTCACGTGCGGCGCGGAGGCCTCCAGATCCGGCTGTTTAGGCCCCCATAAACTTTTCAGGTTTCCGTTTTCGTTAAAGGGTCTAATAACTAATAACACAAACCGTCGTGGACTCCGACGAGCAGATTGTGGGGGCGAGCGCTCGGATTCAATTTACGCGCGGGATAAGTATTTGTATTACCTTCTTTATCGTGGGGAAATCCTTATGATGGTCCTCGACCAGGGGAATGGGAATGCCAGACTCTTGGAGGAAAACCATCGCGGCGTATTTTAATCTCAACACGCCTTAAGGGATTTGATCTGGCGTCTACCACGCCCTAATTTACATGACCGACAGATATTTTTCAGGATCTGGGAATTCATATCTACTGGGTATATAGTTATAGAATTTCAAAGGTATAAAGCTGTTTAATAACTACCAGTTATTAACCAGCTTTATATGATGCGAAATATATGTGCTTAAATTGACGAAATAAAATCAATGAAAAAGCAGAGTAAATGAATTAGGTTTTGTTTGTATCGCAATTCTAATTACCAACTGTAATCGTAAGATATTTTTTCAGTTCGAGCAGCTAAATAAATACAGTTCTAACGTATCGTGCAGTTTTTCTGCCAGTGTGTGGCTCTTTTAATTCTGTAGAAGCCGCAAGGTAAAGGGTTCGCACGTCCTCGTGCTGTGGTTGCAATTTCCTCTTGTGAGAGTCATTCGTTAAATTTTCAACAGCAGGGTCAAGTGTACACAGCCGGCTTCAATGCTTCATAATTTAATTGTAGCCGGACATTCCGCGCTCATAAATAACACAAACCAAACTAAATTTGCGCAATATTTATAATTCAAGCGAGAGCGGTCCATAGTTAATAAAATACAATGTTTTGTTTTCATTATACAAATGTTTGCCGTTATGTGTTCGAGCGTTAGGCTATTGTTTCAATAAATCATGGTGGCCTGTGATGGACGGGGAATAAATCGTGGCCGAAGCTCGCCTCTGTTTTTAATATGTTCGTTTGTCATAAATTACAGGCAAATCCACTTACGTTTAGATTTGTGTGATTTATAAGTACTAATTATTGTTGAATAATTTATACAAGTTCTAATTGTGATTTATGTTAGGTTTAGCTGTAAGCTGAAAGGTAATTTGTGAATGCTTTCTAGGGATAGATAAATTATTTATTTCGAAAAGTAATCTCAACTGGGAAAATATAAATAATATTGTTGAAAAATAAAAGTTCCTAACGGTTTTTGTCATGTCCTCATAATGCAAATGCATGATATGTCTATATTTTTCGATGTTACCCCTCTTCAGCACCTAATGGCAAAATATAAGGTAATGATGTCAAGCGTTAATGGAGTATCATATGAACATGACCTATCAAATGAATTAGCCAACCCTTTCGCCTCCGGTAATTACCTGCAAAAATGTTATATCTATCTCGTACGGGAGCAAAAAACACGACACATTTTGATGGGCACTTAATTTTACCACTACGAACTATCTGGAATTAGTTTTACAGCTTTTTTTACATCTAGTTTTAATAAGTTAGGTGTAACTAGGTTATAAAAATATTTAAATGCCTTGAAAATAATTCAACCAGTTTTCCAAAAAAGTTTTAGCATATAATTTACTTGGCCATTCAAAGGATAACGAATCGCTCATTCGGGATTCAATTCATCGGCTGTTAAATGAATTTCACAATGTTTTACTTCCGCCCATAGGTTTTGAGCGTTTCCAAATAAAAACGAAACACGAGCGCTGTTTACACGAAGTTATTGTGGACAGAGGTACCAAACATTACACAACAGCCCAGCATTGCCCAACAAGTTTGATACGCACCCGAATTAACCCTTGTTCATCCTGGTACTAAAGGATTAAAATGAAATTACAGTATTAGATAGGGGGAGGCCACGTTGATTGCTTCGGCCGTTCCTAGTCGAGTCACGTTAGAGGTGTAACTCTGCAAAAAGTGGTGATTGTAAAGTCATAGAGAAATTTTGTCCGTCTGCTCCGCCGAGATCGCGGCTTGCGGGCCAAGTAGCTACTAAATGTGTTAACTTTTCCCATTTATACTCACATTATTCGTATTAACTTCGTCGCCGTTCCCGGTATGTACCCGGCCCGGCGCTAATTACAGGTGCCCCTATTAACGAGTTATATCGTTCGGCTGTAATCTAATTAGACTTTAAGTTGTTGAGCGATCGTTGTAATTGAACTGGATTTTTACTTTGAAGAATGTATCGTAAAATAGATTTAGTTTGGTCTTGATTAATGTCTTAATCTTCGTTAAAGGCTTACATTGAATTGTGTACTTGAAAGTAAAAGTTTGTAATGATACGAAATGAAATAAAGTTCTCGTCATTATCCAATTCAAGTTTTTGCGTGAAAATTAGTTGAATTTTCATGTACCTGATATTATTTACTAGCTGTTGCCCGCGACTTCGGCCCCGTGGGTAGAAGATATAAGTTATGATTTATACCTGCCCTGTTTTTTTCACATTTTCCATTGTATCTACGCTCCTATTAGTCGCACCGTGATGGTTTATAGCCTAAAGCCTTCCTCGATGAATGGTCTATTCAACACAAAAGATTTTTTCAATTTGGACCAGTAGTTCCTGAGATTAGCGCGTTCAAACAAACAAACAAACAAACTCTTCAGCTTTATATATTAGTATATATATATTAGTATATAGAAGTATAGATTAGTATAGATTCAATATTAGTAAAAAAATAATTTTAAAAGACATATTCGGTAATATGGAAAAGCAAGGTTGCTTGTAATGTTGCGTGTTTCCCATTTCAATGACCTAAATGTATGCTAATAAATATTAACGAATTTTCCTGCATCGCTTATTACTTAAGTTATTTCGTTTAAATGAAAACCAAAAAATTGATTTCGTTATATTTGATCGCAGCTAATTACTTTACAAAAGAAAACTAAAAGGATTTGAAAAGTGAACTAGTACCTAAAACAAAATCTAATTTCTTTTTCAAAATTTGAAACGCAAAATCTAACAATTGAAACCGGTTTGTTTAAATTCATACCGAAGTACACAAAGTACAGACAACTTTACTTTGCCAACATAAAGCGGTGAAAATAACAAAGCATAAAATTCAAAGCTCTAAAATTAATTTCCTGCCTGTCCATCCCGGTACCGTTCACTGAATTATTAATCGCACTCGCATTCTAAGGCATCTAGGCAAACCGCGAAGTGCCCGCCCAGAGGTTTTATGAAATATTTAAAGAAAGATCGAAGGACCTGCTGTTGAAAGTGCGACAACAGTGTATGAGAGGATAATTTGAACGGAAGGAAATAGCAGAAGGATGATTATTTAGCGAGAGGACAGGAGTTAACCAATTGTAAAAGGAGCAATTTTAGGAATATTCCGTTGGATGTCAAGTAATGAATTGAGAAGATCCTGGTTTCGTCTTGCACACATTTTCTTGTATCTTCTCTAGTCCACTGCATCGCAAAATGGTCTTTTTACGATTACTGCTATGTGTATACATATAAATAAAATTATATCAAGGACACAAAGAATCACTTCCATAAAAGGGCTTCCTATACAAATGTGATCAGATAATTTGCTACCTAGTATAATTAGCTACCAAGAAAATTGTGTCCAGATTAATATTTCCAAATATTTTATAGATAGCAGAACCAAAAGCAAGATGGAATAAAGACGAAACAGAACAATTGACGGAAGGGGATAACAACAGAACTACATTTTACAGTCAGATATACACCGTGATTTTTTAGTCGTCTTACAATGCAGCCCAGTTCAGGTATCTAATGATTAGAACACGTTCATGATAAAAAAAATAGGTATTTACGAGATTAGAATAAATTTAAAATGCAATTTTTATTCAATATTATGATGCAATTCGGAGTTTTTTAGAAACACAGCTCTGTTGCGAGCTCGATCCGAGCCTTGTACCAATGGTGAGGGGCGCGGGCGGCGGCGTTTTTAACATTTTTAAGAGTATATTTCAGATTTCTCTTGTTTAATTTTTCTTCGGACTTACTATCTTAGCTGATGATAAAAAAATAATAATCGCGCCAAGGGGTATTTTACGTCGGATACATGAACTGGGCTTCTTTTGTAAGACGACTAAAAATCACCGTGTATAATTGAAACGATGTATTGTCTACACAGGTTATACCAGGTTCCTTCTCCACGAGCCCTCATTCACCGCTAAATAGGCTCTGAACTCATAAAATCTTTCAGAAGTCGAAGGAACTGTTTTATTCTTACTGTGTCTTTATCAGGACCGTAATATTTCTTTGAAGCTTATTAAACTGTTGGAAGCGAATCCTTCAGAACTTTTGTACTTTCCTCAGTGTTCGCTAACAGTCTTTCTTTTGATTACAGTTTTCTTAGTGTAAGATTTTTTGTTAGGACGTGAATACAAGGAATGAATGGGTGCTGGGTTTTTTTTTTATGGAACTGTGGATGTAGTGTGCGAACTAAAAGTCTTGTGAATTTTTTAATGGTATGCTTTATTTGAATGTTAGTGTTGCCGAAGTTAATTTTAATTACTTTTATGTAATAGTTTTTTGTATATGTCAAGGACTATCGAATAAAGTTTTTTTTCTTGGGTGAATTTCCCGGGCCCAAAAATTGCGTGGCATCGATGAAATCGGTACTAAAAAGCATTGTTATAATGTTCTAACATTTTTTTTTAGGTAGATGACATAAAAATCTATCTGTAGCACTAAATATTTTATTAATGGAATTAACAGGTTTTCCAAAAAAAAAAGTTAAACCACATAATCTTTCATCGCCGTGTTTGTCCACACGTCACCTTGATGTATTAAATACATCATTGATCAAAAATGTATCGTTATTTGTATTAAAACTTAGTTTTATTTGATTCGTGAATAGTTAAAGTATTGTCTCGGAATGCATTTATTCAAATATTTAAACAATACAACTTATGGTTAATAAAAAACCGTTTGTCCCAGAACTACCTTTCATCGCCATGTCCTAAACATATTTGAGAATATTGCATATTCTAACGTTTTGCGTCCCTCCCGTTGTGGGTTAAACGTTGCATATAAGTAACGTCGAAAGGCTCGACAAAGAACGACGTGTGTACGTGCCTGCGTTTTTGAGCTATAATTAAAAGTATTCGATTTTTTTGGTACTGGACATTTTTTCTTTCATCGCCGTGGATAGGTCTAACTTCTATTTCAATAAGTTTTTAATCTCGATTGAGCATTCAATACAATGCCATTTATATTTAGTTTATTTGTAAAGTGTTCATTACTGTGAATTATTACCAGTTTTTTAGTAAATTGAATTATATCCCTTGATTTTCATCGCCGTGCTCTCATTACCGTGGTTTCCGTGGACAAAATTTGCTATGGTAATGAAAAAAACATCATCGCCGTGCCTCGTAAAACAGTTTCCTTTCATTGCCGTGGCCACGTGTTTCATTTCCATGACTTATGTTATCATCGCCAATGGACAGGGATGTATCTATTTATAGTTATATTATAAAAATAATATCATGTGTTACTGGATTTTTACATATTATATTACATTATTATTGCGTATAAATTAATAGTATTTATTTTTGTTTCAATTATTAACTTTATCATTTAAATATTCTTGTACACTATAATAACATTTCATTGCCATGGACGCCTGTTTCATTGCCGTGCATGCATGTTTCATCGCCGTGGCACGTAATTTTCAATCTTGTATATCTCGTTAGTTTTTTAAGCTATCTGCTAGATATTAAGCGAAACTGCATATCTGATGAAAAACTTGAGAAAACACTATTTTTTCTTGTTCTAAAGTTGAAGAATAAAAAATCCACGGAAATGAAGATTTTATTGGACCTGTTGAAATTCACCCTCTTGTTACAAATAGGTATTTTAAGTTAATTTGTAGCCTTCGTTGTATATGCGTCTTACTCTAAAACACCACAAATAATCCCGTTACATATAAGTAAATAAGACTATTCTATAGACTACCCACCACACACAGGGTAGCATAAATACGAGGACCAAAACACTGAAACGAAAAACAAAATCGACATCAACGTGGATATTTTCCAAATCCCCGTAAAGCGGTAAGAAATAACAAAACACTGTCGCATAATTTATGAAATGAAACCGATAGAGATGTCAAAAAATGATTGTTCTTATTCGAGAGTCTCGTGGCTGGAGGCTAGCCAAGCTATAAGTCGCGTGCCAATACGACGCGAGTTTTAGAATTGAACGAGGGCCTTTTGTGCACCTTTGCTTTATATTTAACTTGTATTAAGCCGTAGTTTAGTATAAGAGATTATTTCATTTTGAATGTTGGATTCTCGCAGTACGTTTTACAAGTAGATGTGAACCGATAAGTACGTAACTTCCGAGTTTTTCTCTAGATGGCGCTATTCGTTACAATAGGACTGCGAGTGTTACAGAAGTTTGTGTTAACATTAAAACGAAACGTTACATAGTTCAATGTTTGGGACACTAATACTGATTAAATTCGAACAACAATCGATTCATAATTCTAGTAGCAAATGAGTTGCTTATCAACTCGAACCTTAAATTCCCCAAAATTTTGATAAGTTGCACCAAAAATAATGGTACCTTGTCACGATATTGACGTACAAACACGAAGGGTCTTAAATATTCATCACGATGCAGACCAGGGTCGCGATGTTCTTAAATGACAGTTTAAAACATTTAGAATTATATATTCAGTGTATTTAGAGGTCAAAGTCTTAAAAAGTCTAGACATTTTTATGATTAACGATTGTGAACAAACAATAAAGTTCGATGACCTTTATTAATGATCCATTGTTGGTGAAGACAGATTACTGGCAGATCAAAAGAAGGCGAAAATTACTTTAAATTTTGGAAAAGGTCGTTTTGGCGAAGGTAAATCGAGTACTAACATTATTGTTCACTCACTATCATCTAAAAGGCTTGTGATGAAATATTTTTAGTGAATCTTTATTTAAAAAAATATTTTATTGTTATTTTTTACTGAGTATAGAACTGATTATTTTTATTTGGATGACTATTTCTAGGGTTGGTCTTGCAGTTTTGTTAAATGGATTTGAATGCAAGAGATAAGTTATATGTATCTACTTTTTTCCAAGACACCATTGACAAATGGCGAAGAAGAAAAAAATTAGAAAAATTTTGATTTCAAATACTGGAATTAAAGGAACTGAAATCGCTAGCTAGCGTGGTGATTAGTGCCTAAACCAAAATATTACATTATAAGAAGAGATATGCCTTCAGTAAGCTGGCACTATTACTTTTATTGCTTAATTTTCTATACTACATTCGCCTGCCCACATCCATCTTTTCGTTATTTCAATTATTAAATAGATTTCTTTAAAGACCAAAACATATTTTTAAACGATTCTATTTTGTTTGTCCTATATTCAAACCCGAGACACATCCATCCCGCAACACGTTATTATAATGAAGCGGTTCAAAACCAAATTATATTACCTCCATAATGAGAGCTCGTAATAAATTTATGCAATTCAGTACAGGTAATAAATCGAATACCTGAATTTTATATTATACCGCTCTTTATAAAACAATTTTCAATTTTAAAGCTTCGTATAGATATTTTAAAATTCCCATCTGAAATCCAGTCTGCTTTGGGTCCATATGTCTCATGAATAATTCAGGTTCAGCCACAGCTTGCCCCACCCGTTGACATATATATATATGATATAACTACAAGTCTATTTGTTATCTACATTATATTATTGACCGGGTCAAGGGCTTTATGCAGGTTAGCTGTTATCCTTTGGGAATTACTTTCGGGAGTCATCTTGGATTGACATGATTAAACGACATACATATTTGCAGGTACGTATCCAATATTTTCTTGATGAACTTGGGGAACATTGGAAACTTTTGATTTAAATAGTTAGGTATAATTATTATTTGAGAAATTTAAATTGCTTTAGGATCGGTACTCATGACACCTGAAATAGTAATGGAACGGGAAATCATATTTTTGTAGAGAGAAATAGGATTTTTACTTCAGAAATCGATAATTCATTAAAGTCGTCTAATTTGCAATTAAAATTATTATATCTTCACGGTTTTTTGTTGAGTGGAGATTGAATGACTTATCTCGGACATTTTTTTAGAATCCCGCACAGAATGAAAAGACACTGCCTCCAAAATGAGTCGGGCTACCAGAAATGCGGGTGGAAAAAAAATTAAACGTATAAAAATATTATCAAGTATAAATACTAATTTTCGCTCGATCAAATTCTCTAGCGAATAACCACATGATAATACAGAAACAGTATGCAACCTGTCTTTTATTCATCCACTTACAGATGCCTATCATGGCTAAATGGATGTCTCCGGATCGCCCCAGGGACAGACGGAACCAAGCTTGAATTCCGCTTTCAACATCTGTATTTTAAAAGGTAAAGTATTCTGTTCAAGATAGATTGGAGAACACAGCAAGAATGTCCCACGTCAGTTTACATAAATAGATTCTATTTATTATTCGAGCTTGGCTCCTTCTTGGATACAATATTCAATAGTTTTTGGGAAGAAACATACTTTGTATGGAGTCGGAGAATTTGTTCGACAATTTATTGTTAACCTTCTTTTGGAATTGAATGTCTTTTGATCTACTGTTTGAAGTAAATGTTGGTTGGCAGCTCATGTTAAGGATTACAGTATCGAGATACTTTGAGTTTAGGTATTTCAAGAATTTATGTTATTATTTTGTTCTAGATTAAAGATAATTAAAAAAAATGTATGTGTACCTAAAACAACATCTCCGAAAGTGGTTGCCTTCAACGCAAAATGGGATTAAAATACATAAAAGTAAAGTTTATTTTTGTCCATTCTTGTATTTGTTGAGGATCCCCGGTTTTAGGGAACCCACTCGTCCTACAAGAGCTTCTTCCTGCGGTTCATACGATAGTGCTTAACATTATTTGGTTATATTTTTTCCATTGACAATAAATCAGCGTCTGTTGTCCGGAAATAAAGAAATGGGCAAGTAAAGCATACTTGACTTGCTGTGGATGGATGGCCGGAAATTTTGCCAATGTTAGCCTTTAGTGGATAGGAAGGACGATTGTGTATTTATTTACTTATTTTGTTAGTTATGCGACTGACAATAATCCTTTCATGGATACTTAGGCGTTATTTGACATTCATTTCATCACTTTCACTCCGTAATATTTTGGGTGGATGACGGAGATTTAGGTAGGTACTTGAGCAAATTTTAAAACTTAATGAAATCTACGCTCATGGAAAGTATGAAATTGAATTTTACAACTTGAAGCGATTCATCCTAAAAATTGAATTATTTATTTTTCAAATATCACTTAACTAGTTTAGGTAATAATTTGCTTATTGGATCGTGATAAATTGAAGCTGCTGAAAATAACTATAAAATTACGATTTTCGACATTGACGTTTTCAATAAATTCTTTTTGGGGTTATTGTACTCATATATTTCTAGAATTTTTAAGGTAAAGGACCGCGTATAAATATACTTATGCGAAGAAATACTTCAATTTCCAATCTCAGTCGACACCAAACATTAGGTTTTATTTTCTAGACGTATACGTTTCATAAGCATAAACCATTCTATCATCGGACAGACATAAAATAAACAAAACTATTCAATCTAAATCACACAGCGTTTTATTAATGATTCAATCTAACATTTGCAAAACAAACTGCAATTATATTATGAAACTCAAAATGACCGATTCGTTCAAAACAAAAATAGCGCTTTACAGTTATCAGCTCATCAAAAAGCACAGAGAAATTTCAATGAGCAAGCTGTTTCACATAAAAAGAAAAAATAGAAACTTACTCAAACGCATTGTACACTCGATCCCAAAGGACTTGAATACCGTGTCATTCTCACAAAGAAAGAATCGAAGATCCATTCGTTTGACAGGACAGCAACAGAAAGAGATGTAACTATACATTCAGATACCTCTGTCTCTTTTCAACTGAACGCTGAATGCATTTCATTGTAGCTCAGTTTTGTAAAAAGGCCTTTTGTAATATAGTTTTGCAAAGGAGTTGGATCGACTCGTTGCAGTTCCATCAATTGGTTTATAGTACGGATGTAGTTGACAGCCGGTTATCCGGAACGGATTTCTCCCGGTTTTATAGGAGAATTTGTATAATTTAATCGACTGTATGCGTATTATATTCATTCGATATTTGATATGGTATCTGCGGTAACGTCTAAGAGAATAGAATTTTATTCAAAGTTCTCGTTCGGTAAAGTTACCCACTTTAATAATTCAGAATAATACAGAGTGCGTTAGTATTTGTAGATAAATGGAACAGCTTTCTATCAATCATAACCGTCATAGCAGTTTCTTTTTCCTTTTATTTAGCCGTCACTGTCCCACTGCAGAGCAAAGGGCTTCCTTCGAATAGACGAGCAATTCAATAATTGTTTATTTATAAAAACTTTGAACGATTCATTTAAAAAAAAAAGTTTGGTTACCTCCCACATGAAAACTCTCTAAGAAAACATGATTTTCACCATCGCTTGTAACGCTTACGGAAGGCGCTTTTTACAAGACCGGTAAAGCACAAAAGAAGTTGCTAAATTCATTTGCAGTCTAACCTGACACTGCCAAGAGGTATTTTGGAGGAGTCATCACTTTTACGATACCCGTATATCGCCGTGTGTTACATGTACAACGTAAATAATGTGCTATCAGGACCGCAGCGATGCATAAAGCCAACATTTTACAACTTTTTTACTATGCGGCGGCAGTATTGGGTTATTTTTGGAGGAAACTCACTTATTACGGACCAATTTCAGAGATAGTAAATTCTAAACGGATTATAAAAAGCAGATGTAGTAGAATTTATAGTGGGATAGTGGGCTGGGGATTGTGTTGCCCAGGTAACTGGGTTAAGGAGGTCAGATAGGCAGTCGCTCCTTGTAAAACACTGGTATTTAGCTGAAACCGGTTGGACTGGTAGCCGACCCCAACATAGTTGGGAAAAGGCTAGGCCAATGATGATGATGATAGTGGGCTGGGGATGTTTTAGAGGGGTTTCGCGGTACTAGATTAGATTAGATTAGATTAGTACTAGCTATAATGATTCAATTTATTTTGGATTTGTAAGTATACATGCAGTTGAAAAGCGATACAATACGTAAATAATCTGAGTTCTGTGACGAAATAAATGTGTATTAGAAAAATAAATTATTTCGGCCTACATACGGGCCTGATGCCTGATAGAATCCTTTCAAAAGTAGTTTTAAAATGTAAATTTAAATTTGGAAACATTTAATGGTTTCTTAGGTTTACGCGAATGTTAGACATTAAAATAAAACTACTTTTACGGATTTTATCGCGGTTTATTGTTTGATTTTAGTTCCCGACGTTTCGACACCTTTGCAGGTATCATCGTCGGTAAAATCCGTAAAAGTAGTTTTATTTCAATTTCGAAACCTTTTTTTTTTCAATTTAAATTTTACATAGTCAATACGATCGCGAAAGGCAAAAGATGTTTAAATATATGTTAAGTACCTAGATAGGTAGTGTAGTATGAGTACATATCTACGTATATGATAAAACTCATTTAATAAGAAACAAGGAAAATAGTACATTATTGTTCTTTTCCCGCTCATGAGTTGGAAACTAAAACTCATCCAACAAACATGGCGAAAGTTCATACTAATAGTAAACACAATATCATTAGGAATACATACGGAGGAGAACTTTTTAATTACTTATTATTTATACGAAAATTAGCCATATTACTTGAGGGATACATTTATATACGAGTTACAACTTATAAAGTAATACTGTAAACTCTAACTATCGTCTATGTAAATTAATTGATGGCTAAACTTGTAAGCAAAATATAGAATAAATATTTTAGATTTTTTTGAGAATTCATGTGCATTCAAAATTTACTATTTGTTTATCAACTGTCCCTAGTATCTGTGTTCTCTTCCCTAGTATAAGTGTCTGATAATTGTAGAAAATAAATCTTGTATTTTTTTACTTTTAAATTCATTTAGCTATTTTCATAATATGGTGCTTTTAATATAATAAAACATAATATTTAATTTATAACTCAACATTAAAAAAAACATCAATGCAATTCATTGTCAACATACAAAACCCCGACACATGAATTTCATTCACGAATGATACACAATTATACGATTCGCTTCGTTTTAATTAAAGGCTAAAAGAAACATACTTATGAACAGCCCTCATTATCCCGCAGCGTCCAATAAATATGTGGCAGTTATTCAATGAATTTATCGGAATAAGTAATTTAAACATTTCCTGTAATTTTCTTTATCGTTCGTAATGACCCAAGAATGACCAGTGTGGGTAAGACCGCATGTATTCGTGTAGAAAATTCTGTTTCATTGGTTTTTTATGATAAAGATATATTTAATGATGCAGTATATCAACTGAAGGATATAACGTACAAGTGTATAAATAGCAGAGTGAATTAAGTTGTCTTCACAATGTGAAATTGAAATCTACTATTAGTTAGATCAAACATTTGTATAGTAATTTTTAAATTAATAAGTCTAATATGTGTGTTACCTCTGTCCCTGCAAAATACTCAGAACTCACTTCTCTAGAAAATAAAAGAAATAGGTAACAAAATAGCTGCTATTTTAAAATCTTTAGTAGTAGTTGTCTCATTCAGTTTGATTTAATTACAAAAACAAAATAGGTCGTATTTAAAAATCCTGTCCGTAGCTTTCTCAGTCAGTATGCTTTGATTTTAAAAACCTTTTTTTCGAACATTGTATGAAACATTTTTTTGGAACAAGCAATAAGTTCCCAACATATCCGCTGCGGCAGCACTGGCGCGTTGCAGAGTCGGCTCGCTTTTGGCGCCATTTTTTAACCGCTAACGGCCACTCGCCAGATGATCCGTGGTTATCCTCGGAGTTCACTACATTTAACGCCTTTATTATTAAAAAAAATATGTAAGCTGTTTTTTTTAAATGCTCAGTTCTAAATTAAAAATACACGCGGGAAATCAACGGATTTCGATGGGCTTGTGTTATATCGCATTCAGTAGTCAATAATAGAAAACTTCAAATATTTGGGTAAGACATTTCGACAACTACTGCGATATGACTTCGAATTATCTCTACACATTGTACTTGTCGTGTTATGTTTTCTTTTTCATTTTTTTGTTATTACTGAAAAGTCAGACAGTCTGGAAGATTTAGGTGGTAAAATTGTGATTGTATCGGACATTATTCGCAAATACTTGATCTTATCTAACTAAAGTTATTTGACTTGTCAAGCAACTGTGTGAACAACCTTTTTCTTTTTAATTAAAAACAGACTCATTTCACGCGCTAAAGTTGTGTTCCGCGTTTGCTGTTGTAAAAAAAAAATTAAGAGGTAAATAAAAGTAAATTATGACAATTATGTATACTTGCCTCGCCAAGGAGTACCCTATAACCTAGATTTACTTATTTCAAAGTTTTACAGAACACATGTTAAAAATCACGTAAATAAAATACAAAATTATACCACTTCTTAGTTTAAGAAAATTTCGACATCTCTTCTTGGTGTACTTTTCATATCTTTGCCGCTTGTGATTAGAGTATTTTATTTTTTACTTAAAATACTAACAATAAAATAAAAACTATTAAAAACACTCTGACGATTGCTGTCATACTTTGCTATTTTAACTTATTTATATTTTTAATTCAAATGTAGATAACTTTTTAGCAAGAAGTTTTTTCTAGTATATTATTATGCCTGAAAAGGACTACCAAGTTATAGCTATGCACAAGAAATACACGATAACACAAAAACACGTTTTTTTAGTAACCCTAAGTAAAATCCCACTTATGGGATAAGCCTCTTCTCCCAACCCTTTCTGTGTTTTATAGTTTCTGGCCACGTGTGCTCCAGTACAACTTAGACAATAAACATTTTGACCATGACTATTAGGTTCACTTTGAAAAATCTGTCACATAAATAAGAAACGTCTGTATGTCCTAAACGAAATGCTCTATTTATTAAGCTAAAGGCAAATGTTTTGCAGAATCTAATGTACCCGCATGGCCCCGAGTCCTAAGGCAAACCATTATTCTAAGGAGCTACTAAGGGATTACTCTACTTGGTTAGTCTTTAGCCTCCACGTACATTAACGACTGTGTGCATAATGTAGTTAGTAAACATCGCTATTATACCGTATGCATAAGTTAGGCGAGGTTGAACCGATTTATTTATTAATTTAGGTTGAAGTTTGTGTCCCGCCAGTGATTGGCGGGGTCAAACTAGTGCGTTATTAACTTTTATTGATTTGTCTAATTTGAAATGTTTTGGAAATCGGTAAAAATATGAAAATATATATACGAAATTTAAAAGTATTTGGTACGATATAATTTTGTCAAGGACGACTATCCGTTTTGTATGTACATATTTATATTCAAACAGAAAATCTAAACAATAAGGCATGCATAAAAAGTAATCAAATAGAAAACTTGTTTCAAACTTTTTTGATGCATGACCAAAGAGTTAGTAATATTAATTTCGTTTGACAAGCAGTTCAAATCTAATTTACGTCTCCACTTATCTGATAAACAATCCGACGTCATGTGAACACAATAATGAAGATAGTAAAGCTTAGCAAGTTTCGGCAGTTATTGATTAATAGTACACAGACACGCAACCATTTAGGCAGGTGCCGTAGTCTCCGTAAATTGATAATTTAGTATGGCAGGATGCCTTCGACCGTATGAGTCTGTATCGCAGTGCAGTCCAAAGATATATAGCGGGATAAACCATAGCTCCATGTTAGGAGATTACAGCCGGCATATGGAAACGTTTCAAATGCTCAATACGATTGAAAATGATGGACTCTGCCGGATGAAATAGATAATTTCGTCCGTACTTTAATGGATTGGATCCGCTCTGATTTGTGACGAACATTGAAACAACAAACGCTTGCGGATTGATTGAAATACGATTCAAGATTGTGATCTCGGTTTATCTTCTTGATTTATTTACCGATTTTGAGCTAAAATTCTATTATAATTGAAATTTGAGGATGCGAAATGAAAATAAAATAAAATTCAAGATACCTTTTTCGATATTTTTATATTAAACTTTCGGATTTAAAATTAGGTTTCAATATGAAATGAAAGCTTTTATCCAAAAATGATTTACAGATTTTATTCGGATAAATGAAATGAATGAAAGTTACTATTGTGTTATACACACTGCTTATCAGCAACGTGTTTTCCAGACAAAAGTTGTATTTTATATAAAAATCGTTAAAGTAACTCATCCAAATACTCCACTCTTGTGCTAGATATAAAAGTCAATTCTCCACAAGAAGCAAGTGATAAAAACAGCTGATGTAATTCCACAGGGAACGAGCATATATTTACAGCTGCAGCACACGCTATTGATTTTACACGTTCCCAAGATAGAATCACAGAATACTGAATGATAACTCACACGGTGCGCTCAAGGGATATTCGCAGACTTGAACGAAATTTCGCGTAAAATGTTAAACGTTTTCAGGCAGAAACTTTAAGAAAATGTCAAATAAAAACTCATTTTAGACCAGTGCCTGCCCGCGGCCACAAATCTGGCCCGAAATCGGGTCATTACTCTTTGGCTCAAAGAGGTCGATACAAAAAGCCTGTAAGGAGTCTTTTCATTTTGTAGCCCATTATTAAGTTTGCTGAGTTCAAAAGTAACCAGAAACTTTTAATGACATACGAGACAATAGTGTTGGTTTAAAGTATTCATTTTCGGGTCCTTTACAATTTCCGACCGTACTGAATGTATTAACTTTTAATTTATTAATATTTTACAATACGCTGTGATTTGAATTGAAATTTTTGATAAATAAATGAAAGGAAAATGTTTATTGTGTAGGTTGAGGTGGTTTTTGTGTTATTAAAAGTAAAAAAGGAGATATATAAATATATATTTTTTAACTTGAGTCGATAAAACAGTATGAATATGATTGTCGATATTTTTATTTTAGTTCACTTTGTCAGATATCATTCATTTCGGGTAGTCAGCAGCTTAAAATTTTACTGTTTACAATAATGTAATATACACACATACACATATTCAATTATTTGTTTATGCATAGATGTTAATTGCCGTAAATCTCGCAATAAATCGAGATAATATTCAAAATATGTTCTCGTGCCACCGTCACATATTTCTTGAATAACAACAAACAAGTGACAATGCGGCATTCTCGTTCGTCGCGTCGAGTGCCTCAAGATGAGACAAGAGAACTTTGAGAGTAATTCATGGTCTGCGGTTTCAATGAAAAGCTGCAACAGAGTGGCTCCCCTAATACATCGCGCGATCTATAGGCCCCGAGATGTTCCGCAATGAAAAATGTGCTGCGAACGTCGTGTTTATTTAACAAGGTTCGGCCCAGGCCTCGTAATTTATTAGAACAGATAAATTTTAGCTCTAAACGACGCTAGCAGGAAACATATCGCCTCTATTGACGATAACAGAGCAAGCTTTTATGTATTGAACGGGTTTTATCAAATCTGTTTAAGTTGCTAAACTCTCGTTTAAACAAAGTTTACTTCGGTGTTAGAGGCTATTAGGGGTGCGATTGTACGGACTTGGTGTTTGGCAAATATCGCTTCCTCGAGTTGGTATAGACATAACGTAATTATGTATAGCCAGGTCGATAGCTGGTTAGGGAAATTTAATTAAAGTCCGAACGATAGTCTTCTGCGCTAACACTAAAAATAAAAATTAATTGCATCACTGAATAGAATTTTTAATTTTGTTTATTGAAGCTGTCGACCTTATTTTTATGGAGCGTTCTGAACATTTTATTTTTTTAATCAATTAAATACTTCTTTTAATTTATTTTGAAAATAGAAAATTGTCTTGTCTGTTCACTATAAATATATTAGCAACAGATCTGAATGAAAACGTTCAACAAATTGCAGCTCAAAAATGTACCCATTTCTTAAGATCACATTTCTATCTCCTAAGGTATATAGCAAAATATCAGTACTAAGAAATCTAACAAATTCACACATGTTACAATATGTGACATCAACTCTGTGTAATACGCCACTCAGTGCCTTCCGAAGAAATTACTCGAACTCTCGAACATTTTAAGGTATTTTAAAGCTCCCTTGAAACGTGTCATGAAACGTTTGCGATGACGTCACTTTAACTTTATAATATTGCTGCTATGTTTAGGAAGGCAATATGTAGGTGTTGGGTTTGGTTTAAGTACTAGCACTGAAATGAAAATGTATTTGTAGTTATGTTTGTTATAGTCTTAAAGATTAAGGTATGTTTGGTTCTTCTGAATTAAAAGTTCACTACCTCTATGTGAATAGATTTTTTGACTAAATTACGAATTTATAAATGATCTTTACGAGATAAGTTCCTGCAGTTCCTACTTCTGTAACACGGACCACAATCACAAATCTATAATAATATGAAATAAGTTAATTTATTTATCCGTAAAAACGCAACAAACCAACAAACGAACGGCGTAGGAACTTCGTTTGTGAAAATGACATTCGTTTACCGTACTTTAATATAGGGAGCTACTTTAATAAACGTTAATCACGTCATAGATTCCTTGTTGTGGTTTAATTCCGAAACTGGCACATTACCTCCGATATCTATATCACAGGTGACAAATTGACCATCTATATCATAACTTGTTAGTCCATGTTTCGAAAGGTACGTTAAATTGTGATACTTATACATCTTGGTAGGTCCTTACTGGTACTTAGTCAGAACGACACCAGTCTTACTAAGCGGAATTGTGTTGCCCAGGTAACTCAGGTTCTCAGATAGACAGTCGCTCCTTGTAAAACAGTATTGCAAACAGTTGGCTTATCTATTCTAATGACAAATTGTTAATCAATATTCCTTTATTCACCTGACTAACCTAATATGTCAACGTATTTCACGTGCTTACAACAAAATCAAGTGACTTTAATGCAGGGGCGTATTTGATAGTAATCTGAGAGCACATTACTATGGAATATTTTCCACAGCAAGTTCCACGATTAACAATACAATTAACGATAATGAATGCAAATTTGCTCCATTGTAATTCCTGTTATTCTACCGGATTTAGTTTAGAGTAAATAAATTAAACAAACTATTAACGGATTTCATTGTTACGAGTACATACAAATGCGAATGACGTTTTAAGTAGGTACGTTTTGATAATTTAGTTATCTGTTTGTTTGAAGCACGTCAATTGTTGGTTTTGATTTCCATATTTCGTAATTTGTTGTTATTTAAATAGTTTGTGTTGGAATAAAATGATCATTGAATTACAGATGAATTAGGTTTCTACCTATGAGCTATGTATAACAAAAGTAGGTTTTAAGCATAAAGAAAAACAATATTATTATTAGATTTAAGAGAACAACATTCCACACAAATTATACGATCATTGAATTGTGTCTAACGTAATAAGTTGTCCAAATATAAATACAAAATATAGTATTGTATTCTAAAACAATTAAAATCATTCACTAATAAATCTTCCATCAGAGTTTAATACCACTGCCTATTAAATTGCACGTCGTTGTAACAGAGGCGTGGTAGTTACGTGTTGTTCAACAACATTCCACAATGATTGACACCTAATTAACTGTAGCTTATATGTAGCGAGCGTCGGTTACAGGCTACGGCGTAACTATCTCAGTTAAGGCAGTGTTAAGACGTGTCGTCAATAATCATGTGTCAGGAATGTTGCAGTGATGTGTCTATAGTTTTAATGACAAGGCATTTTTGATGAAATCACTATTTTTTCAATGCTATTGTATATATCGCTTTAAATATTATGTTTTATTGTGTTTTTAGAGTAATATGTAAAGATTCTTGATTTTTTCACATATTTCAAGTGGCTTAGCAATGCAAAACTGTCATCATCATATATGAAAGAAAGAGATATGAGCATGTAGGCTGACCAAAGGTTTTTTTTCTGTGAAGAGGATTGAATCAAATTTGCCTAACCATGCTACTTGTCATGGACATGGACAGTCTTTTACCTAGTCTCCACGAAGAAGATCTATTTCGTCTCGTTTCTGCATATTGTATTTCCAAAGAAAACACCACATCTACAAAAATACTTTTGAGCGACGGACTGCTTACGGAGGCGTAAAAACAAATGAACACACGTAATCCAGTTACTCGTATCGCGGACCCCAAGCCGACCGTAAGGTACGCTACACACAAATACTTCATTAAAATAACGTATTAAAAATGTGAGCAAAAATTCAGATGAAAACTCAGCTATGAATGAAATAGGATGAGCAAACTGTGTACAAAGGGACCCTTTTAAACGAAAGTGAAGCATGCGAAAATGTAATTAAGAACAGTGGGTTAATTCCCCTTTTACGTGCCTATACGAATTAGCGAGGTACGGAACCGGGATACGGAGACCACACCCGATGGACAGTTGGCATCTATCACGTTCATATTAACGAAAATAACATGGTCATAACATGAACGTGACATGACTAATTAGACAGAAAATGATCGTAGCACGAAAAACGTGTAAATCATTGTGTGCTTTTAAAAATACATGATTCAAGCATGACTGCCCCTCCATAATTACTCAATTAAATACAAAGTAAGCGAGCAATTTTATGTCGTATTGAAATTTCGCACTCGAGACAAAAATAAACAAAGTTAACAACTGCTACGACGTAGCTGACATTTCCGCTACGCTGGCTACGATATTGTAGCTGAGTTTGCTACGATATAACAGGCAATCAGATAATAAATACATAGGTATTATACTTGGAGTACAATCTTGCACGATACATTTTAGTTCGTGAGCTAGTAATTTTCATCATACATTATTTGGGTAAAGCACAGACAATATTATGTACCTTAACATGATTGTTCGAGGCAGTGGTACTAATTTGTGTCTTATTGTCCAAACCTGGCTTCGCAGGTTAATAAAGACAACTCTAATTATAAAGCTTTCCAAGTGATAGAAAAGTGCAAACTAGATATAACACAATTATTTACAAAGCCCTATTAATATTTTCAAATCAAATAAATTATTTATCAAAATCAATGATTCTAAGTTCGTTTCTACTCTACACATTAATAAATCAATACTAACATTTCCAACAAATCCAATCGTTTTAATATGAAATCTAAACATTATCTTTACAAGTTAAATAACATAGATATCGGTGATAGTGACCTATTTTAGTCCCACACGTGCCCAGTGGAATATAACTCGGAAATCCGAATTTGCCTTTGAACAGTTTCATATCGGAGAACTGACCGGTGAAATACATATATATGTGAATATGTATAAGCTGAAGTATGTTAGATACATTATTATCTCGTAGTATTGTTGAATGTAGTTTTAACTCAACTGTGGCAAAAGGAGAGTTGCGTTTTTGGAGTTCTTGAGAGTTTTTTAAATGTTATTGATATCAAAATGTCAGTAATGTAGCGTTTTAAAGGTGCCTGAGAAACGGCCTATTTGAAATAAAAACTTTTTGTTTTGATTTTGATTTTGAAATCGCCAGTTTACTCTATCATGTTTTGATCCTGTTTTCTTATAAGCTGTTTGACCGACAGATGTCTTTATTCCATTTGCTTATTATTAATTTAATTTAATTATTAGCTTGTAACATATATTTGATTAAGTGGAAATTTCGACAGCTTATGTATATTGCGTTTCAATACAATATTAAGATATGACATAGTAGAGCTACTCTGATGCTGGAAATGGAATATGGCCATCAGAGCTATGTTAAAAAACTCCATGGATTTTAGATCATTTGAACTGTCTTTTCGAGTACTTTGAGAACCAAGCTAAAAAACGACTTTGTTAATTTATTAAGGTCTAATAACGAACCGCCGTATGATTGACAACACGGATTGTATAGGTCATCACGCCAAATCCGCTGTGTGTGACGTGTTGCAAGTTCGATCCCAGCACAAGACAAACGTTTGTGTTATCCACAAATGCTTTTTATGTATATCTTGTCAATTTTGTACATATTAAAATATTTGTGAATGCACGAAACCGGAACTGCATTCCTTAGTACGGGAGTAATTACAAAATTAAAATAAAGTGACAATAATTTAACCCTCGACAAATACCAAACCTAATAACATAGTTAGGGTGCTAGGACTACCTTCACAGAACTCTAGAAACTCAAACGTGATTATTAAAAAGAATAACATTAAAATCTGTTGATAGAATTTCTCTCGTAATGGTTTACAAGGAAACAGCGGTGTTGGTGAACATTTGGCTTTAATTGTTCTTACTCGTGGCTAGAACAAGCGGGTCTCGATTTGACAAGATTGGCTTTGAGCAATTTTAGAGTATTATTTTCAATTGGAGTACTTTTTTTCTTAGTGGCAGTTTCATTGCAAGCCTTAGATTAGATTTCGTTTGTAAATTATTCTCTTCTTTGAGTTTCTTGACTGAGGCATTATTGTCTCTTTATCTGCCCGTCACCAAGATGTATCTCATGAACCGTAAGATCTGACCGTGAAGTTTTCACAAGTGATGAATTTCTATTCTAAAAATTTCTATATTACTAAAAATTCTAAAATAAACACCAATCAATTTTGTGGTTATTAATTGACCGGTTTAAAATATAACTTAAATAAGGTTTTCCTTTTTTTATGGTTAGATGTACCTATCTAGGCTTTTTAAACACATTTCCTCTAATTTTTTAATAACATCAAAGACAAATATCTGGTGAGATTAAAATCCCTTTAGTAATTGACTCACATCCCTGTATACATGCCATCTCTAGTACAGTTAATCTTGATGGGCGATCTACGTAGGCGATTACGCAATCGCATATTAAACGTCAACAGAACAACAACAGAAGCATTTAGCTTTAATTATTGTAGCTGGAACCAACAATCTGTTAGTATTTTGAAACACTATTACAATGAAAGCAAAACTGCTAATTAGATCCAACACTCATTCGTCAACCATTGCTCGTTACACACGGGATTAAAAAAAACAAGTGCCTGGTTACCAAGCGATGTATGGCGTGGAAATTAGAGAACACGCCAGCAGAAATGTTAATTGGTTCCATAGTAAGGCCCCAGAGTTCTAGAGAAAGTTTCTTTGTCGGAATATCGCTTGTTTACTGCTGCCTTTGTGACTACGTGATCAGATTGGGAATTGAACAATTAGTCGCACGTGACTGCAAATGTTTACGAATATTCTCGCCTGTACTGAGACTTATTTCAATGTCAAAGTCACATTTTCTTAGTAGGGTAATGTAAATTGTATCATGTAACCTGTACGAGTACATAATCTTAGAATTTTTATGATTTTTTTGCGGTAATCTTGAAGAGATTTTACATTAATTTTAGACCTGGCTACGTAGGGATTCATAAAAAACGATGTCAAAACTAAACAATCAAATTTCAAAAATAGTTCCTACATATTTATTTAATTTCGGCGATCCCAATAAATGGTGTTATTAAACCATCAATAAGTAAATAGTTATGAATCTTAAATTTATAATTAATCAAGTTTGAAAAAAAATACCACGGAAAATAAATTGCATATCTTTAGAATAACATGACCTTTTTAAAAAACAAATCAATTACTTCTATAAAATATATTTTTCAGAATAGAACAATTAAAATGGGTAGACCTCTGCCTGGAGGCTCAAGTCCTTTGTTTCAGCCGAAACTTTTAAATACCTATCCACAAATAAAATAAAGGAAAACCTTATTCCTTGAGATTGAATTGTTTTAAGGAATCTGTCATTGTTATCGAATCTACTTCATTCAGTGTACGTGATACACCAATTGTATAACAAGAATTCAATTCTTTTGTTCTATCGTATTTTCTACATTAATTCACTGAGCGGAGAAAAAATCTGGTGTTTAAGAAAGTATACCCTTTTATAAGTTAAAGGTGAAAATTTAATTTTAATAAGGTGCACTGCACCACTAAATAAATAAAAAGGTCTTTTTAAAATGAAAATTATCAATTACAGAATATGACAGCGTACTATCAAATATTTAACATAAAATTACGTATATTAAAATATAATATCCGAGCACAACACGCACTAAAGTATTCACGGCAGCTCATATATTAAAAATGGCGTTATCCTGAATATTAAACGTCGAGAAAATAAATTTAAACTTGAACAGAACAGTGATTCTACTTCAAATGCCGGTGTGCGATACATTTTCCTTATAAAAATATTCTCGGCAAAGGCGGGTTTTTCTTTATTCACGGTTCGCGCACCTGCCGTCGGAGATGCAATGAAAATTTGTCGTCTTCTTGCCAAATTTGAACTTATTCTTTGCAAAAGCAAGGATGTTTTAGCTCCTTTCCTTATATTTTTGATGATGAATACTTGAGAAGTGTTTCATAAAGTTTCTTGTGACCGAAATGAAACTGCACAAGCCACGTTGAATGACAAAGCAGCTTATAAGGATGCGCTTCGTCGGTAAGTGTATCTACATAATCTTAAAATTAAAGTTTGTACAAGTTGTGATGGCATCCATCCAGTTTCGAAGTTACTTGCTTTCGCGTTCTTAAATATACTTCTGTGTTTTAATCTGCTGTAGTGCTGTTTGGTTTGGATAAGGCGCTGTACCTGAGTATGTTGGGTTTGAGGGCAGTAAGTTTTCAGCTTAATATCAAAATGGTTTTACCTTATCCTTGCGCAACTGAAATAGTTGTATGTGCTGATACTTGGTCGTCATTTTTTAAATATAGTTAAACATTTAAAATTCTAAAAATTCCTCTCTTATTTAGTTACCGGATTTAGCACTAAGGTACTACCTAAAACTTTCAATTAATCACTGAAAATATAAAATTAAATTCTCAATTTTACCACCACAAAATAAACGTTCAGTATTAGAATATAGAACACCTATTCCCGTGTATAACATCATCTTTTGTTGAGGTTTTCTCGTTAACCCATAATGTTCCGAATTCCTTTGACCAAAGTCCATAGCGAGATATAGACAACAAGCTTCCCTTAGTCTCACACTTCATCGGTGTGAATATGGTATCACACTAATTGGATTGAAGTCTGAATTTAGACGTTAGTGTTGAAATTCAACCATACGCCGAAATTCCAAACATAGTCTTAGAAACTAGTAGAAATGTTAATGAGTAATAATTTCTAGATGAAGTACTTAATTTAACATTCTTTTTTCCTATGTTATCACTTTTTTATAAAATGAGGTTAATGAAGTATGTGAAAAATTACACATCGCCGAAAAGGACATAATTATACCGCTCAGAAAAATAATCCATTTAAGTAACCCTAATTTACCTACAGAATGTGAGCAACATTCGAATAAAACACACCAATTATTCGCAAAGAAAGCTTCATGAGCCCACACAAGAGACATGACATGTAAAGTTTTGTGACACAGGTCACTGACCCGAAGTACTAAAGGTTAATAAACTCCCGTTCAAATTGCTCCAGTAACAAATTTAAGGACAAAATATACACAAAAGGTACACAAATCAAGAAACGTGTAAAAGAATACTCTATTCCGATGGAACACGGTAAAGGCGGCGACGTTCGTGCGTTATTCATGATTCAACACCTTGGCTCCGCTGCCCATTTCCACCGCAAATTTTTCGAACACTTACCGAAAAAGTTTTTTAACTTTAATAGAAATGCGGATGCCATAAGCTTCCGGATTTTTGCCATCAAGAATGTTGGCTAACTTTTGAGTTAAGAATAGTTGGTCGTAGGGAACATTATATTTTTAAGATTCTTTTTGGATTTTTTATTTATTTTAATAACAATTATGTATAATAACTGCTTTTCTGAGAGCTCGTGGCTAAGCTATAACTGCGTAAGTTGATCGACCACAGGTTAAGCTACGCGACATGGTCAATCCGTAGATAGGTGACCATCTTTGTCATAACGAGTTCCTCCTTGTTTTGGAAGGCACGTTAAATTGTGGGTCCTGGCTGTTACTGCATGTATGTCGTTATGGCAGTCAGAAGCTAGAAAGTCTGACAACCAGACTAAGGTGCATTGTGTTACCTAGGTTGGATGAGACGATTCACTCAACCACTTTTCGTAATCGTGATGACTTAATTTGATAAGAGTATAATATATAATTACAACAAAAAAAAATCTACTGAGGAAGATGAATTCACCTTCTTTCCCAAAATTTCAGGTAGCAGACAGGTCAACAAAAACGTCGACGAAGCTATAGAAATTGAAGTTCAAATAAATGAACTTAATCTTGATCACGTAACGCCGATATCAAAGTGTGCGCCAAGAATCTGGATCTTAATGAGAATCCAGCACTAATTGGAATGCTCGTTTCGTCCCGACTTGTGATAGGGGATTAAAACTTTATTATTTACTGAACGATGTTTACGTGACATACCGCGCTTTATTAAAACTAGCTGAACATTACCATATTAATGACGGTTGCTTCCTTGTTTCAATATTACGTACGTTCTGTAGAGCTGGGTGTTAATTAAGCATTCTAATTGTCGCATATTCTGAGGCAGATACATTAAAGCTAGCTTTGTTCTTGAGATGAGTCACGAGAAATGCGTTTCTAAACATCGTCGAAGGTCTCAACAAAATACTATGGTAAATAAAACTATTCTATTGGATGCTAAAAATCTAATTTATGCTATGTGTCCCTGGTGTAAATCTAGCCTCGTAGTTTTAACGCTTATCTTGGTATCGAAAGAAATCTAAGAGCTGACTCAGGCGATAAGAATTCTCAGCACTAATAATTAATTTCTCTCCTTTTTCCAGAGAATACACGGGTACTTTCTTTTTGTATATTCGGAAACCCCAATACATAGAAACTATATAATACAAAAAATATTGGTAACATCGCAAAACATATTTCAGAAACGAAACAAACATAATATTCTCGATTTTAATGCTATTTATTTCACAAATCAAATACTTTTAATTTTAATAAACAAAATCCATTACACTTTATGTTGCTTATAAAAATACTAAGAGCAAAAAGTCTTTACTGAATCGTACTTTAAAAGATTGTTATCTTTTAAATGGAGAATTACAATAGGCAAGAATAACAAAGGGAAATCACTTCTACAAAAGCAATTGGAGAACAATTGAATTGTTTACAGCTAGTGATGTTAAAATCTCTGTAATATCTTAGCCTCAGAGAATAATGGCAGGATACTGCAAGGAGATTTACAATATAGTTCGGCGCCGACGCACTGTTTGTAGTCTTTAACGATATATTTTATTTAAATAATGTTGTTTCGTTCACGCGCCATTGTTGAGCAGATATGTAATTTTTAGATCTAGAATTTAATATGAAATCTTTATCTGTTGTTATTTATATTTATCAATCAAAATAGATACATAATTCAAGAATGTAGTGGTTTTTTAAATATTATTTTAAAGCTTACTTCCTTAATTTGCCACAAAATTCATTTTTTTCCACCGAACAAAATGATTCTTAAAGACACATGCTATAAAGCCCAAAGATGAATTAACTATTCCATAATCAAGTTCAGTCAATTGTTGTTACCCAATTGCTTGCAAATCTAATCAAACATTCACATCCATTTACCGCAACGAAATTGCTTCAGCCAACTTCCCTCGGCGAACCTTGAGTTAGTTCCCTAAAAACTCCCGCTCCTGAATTAGATAGTCTCGCGATCTGCCCTTATTTAATATATTCGTCGTGCAAAGAAACTTTAAATTGTATTTTTCTTTTGAGCAGCCGGTTTTTCCATTGTGCCCCGACACCGCGCTAACGAAAAGCTTTTTCGTCTTGAACAAGGCAGCTTAATAAATTATTTGCTACCATTCATTGAAATAGAAACGTAGTTTATAAAGCGCGAATCAAATGGTCATTTAGTATCGGAAGAGTTGGAAATCGATCGCTCGAAATACGTCATAGTAACAGATTGGGTTACCCCTGATTGAATAAATTTACTAATGGAGTTTAAAGTTTCGTTGGTATCTGTAATTTATTTTGGGATAGAAACTAAACAGAACTAAACAATTTATGTCTATTGATTTTTAATTGAAATCTGAAACTGGGCTGAATAATTAATTGTTTTGCTTTCAGTTTGTTTGTTTACCTCTTCGATTAGAAACCAGCTAAAATGTAGTATGAGTATTAAGCGCACGTATTGAACATCAAACAAGCCTTACACCGATCAAGTGCCAAAATGGAGCATCATAAGTGTTTAAAAATATTGGCTGACATGTCGGCGTAATAAAAAATAGCTTGTATAAGCCACGGAGGATCGCCAGCAAAGCGGGATGTCGTCGGCTTCGGCATCAATCACTTGCGATGCCGGGGATTACTCAAAACGGAGCGTCATCCTCCGGCGCGGAGGCGACGCAAATTTACATAAATAAGCTCATCTGTATTCAACATGCAAGCCGAGAGGAGCCCATGCAACAACATGTGGCATTCAACTTGCAGACCTCTATTATTAATTGTGGACAACTGACGCGAGGGAGCGGTTCCACGGACTCGTCTCAGCGACCACGAGCCGTTGTTTCTAGTTTAATGGAAGCACCGAGAGCTTCCACAAACTTCGCGTTGTTTATTGATTCATATTCGCTCAGCTCCGACCCCACCGCACAGTACCTGCTTTGCTTTAATTAATATCGTGAGAACTCGTCGACATTAATTATATAAAACAATGTATTCAGCAAACATAGAAGCATCACAATCGCACTCTAACGCCGGAAAAGTTTTCTTGTACCCACTATTAATAAGTTTAAAACAAAACCCCGTGCCATTCCAAGTATACGTGTAAGAGCGCTTCATAATAATACAGTTTAACAACAGAATGAACCCCGAAGGTTGCTATTAAACAAGTTGGTCGTAGATTTAAATTTTGAGCTCGTAAATTAACCCTTCATCCTTTTGAAATAGCAAAGGGATTGGGACCTAATGGTCTATTTGTGAAACGTAATGGGCCGGCCTGGCCGAACGTATGAGACAATTTGGACATATTCAGACTTGACTCCATTCACGTACAAGGTTTATGCTGGATCTTTATATAAAAGGTCGCGACTGTAAAGGATTAAAATAGCTATCAAAATAAACTTTCAGTTTACGATTTATGTTACCATAATGTTTAGTGTTTTGAACGAAATGTCGGTTGTGATTTACATTTAAATTTGTACGTTTATGTACACGTGTTAGCTGTGGGGTTAGTTGAAATCTGTTTTTGTAAATTATTTACCTATTTGCTTTATCCGACTTCTGGGCGTTGTGCTCCTTTGTAAGTCAATCACGCTGAGACGGGTGAAATTCTTAGAAAGTGTTCTATATACCGACTTGAAGGTCAATGCCATCAGGAAGTAGAGGTGAATGTACTATGAAATTATCCGCCACTGTCTTAAAATGAAAAACAATAGTTGCTTTGAAGGGCCTTTATCAGTTTAGGTATCACTAAAGATTATTTGTAAGTAAAGCGAACTCTTTTTTTTAATGCTCCACCTTTCCTTTCTATAGCAGACCTACGTGATCTCAATTTTGGATTTTTAAGTCCCAATTGAGACCAAAGCCTTAATTAAAAATATTAAAAATCAAGTTCAAAAGTCTTTTATTCAAATTATCAAACGTCAAATTCATTGGACAGCATCTAGATTCCAGACGACGTCAAACCCTTTAACCATAATCCCCAAGGGATTTTTCTGCCAGAGAACGAACTCCCAGCAATCTTTCCGAATAGAGTATGGAATACTGAGTGTTCCTTACAAATCAGAAAGAGTAAATCAATCAGTGAAGAACAACACATTTATGACCTTAAAAGTTGTACTCCTTGCTATAAGGGTAACAGAAATAAAATCATCGTTCAAAATCTTTATTGTCTTCATTGGTTTATGAGATACAGCCTTGTGATAGACGTAGAGACAGCGGTTCTTCAGTGTGTATATGGAGCGACTGCCTGACCTTCTCAACCCAGTTACGCGGGCAATACGATATCCTTAAGAAGACTGGTTGTCAGAATGTCTGTCCTATAAAGACTAACAAATGACAGGCTGAGTCCATTGTTCAACGTGCTTTCCGAAACATGAAGGACCACATCATCATATAAGATACTTATCGACGGATCGACCGCGTTTAGCGTTGCTTGACCTGCTTTGTTTCGTTTTTAAATAAACAATTTCTGTAGTTAGGAATTTAATACTAGTACCTATCGCGGTGAGTTTCACAAATATTTAAGTCACGGAAACAAAGACACCCGAACTAAGAACAACCATTCGTGCATCATACTAAATGCTTGCCTTACCGGGATCAAACCCGAGACACCGACAAAATATTATACCAGGCGGCTATCAGTAAAAATTCAACAATTTCATACTTTTTGGATTGAAGGCAAATTATTAAAGTTTTTTAGTCGCCCGAAACGCGACATTTTATTCATTTAGTTGACTTCCCGCAGTTATTTTAATCAGCAGGCTTACGTTGTTGTCGCAAAACTTAATTATCGACATAATTATGCAATATTGTAATTTTTATTTATTTAAAATGGCAGCTCTTGAATTTCGTGGCCTGTCTCTGCGGAAATTAAATTGGGTTGGCATTTCACAAAAACTTTAATTGGCGTTATTATTATTAAATTTAAATAAATTTACTTATTAATTGCAAGTTTATAATTAAGGTGTCAATTACTTTTGTAGTATACATAAATGTATTATGTTTGTAATTTCTGGTAATATTTCGTAATATTACAAATAGGTACTGCAATCATTTAGTAGAACATTATGATCACAAGAATTGGATGCATTGTTTATAATAAATTACAGTTTGACTAACATAATTAAATTACCAAGAACAACGTCCACACGTAACAAAGACCAACGCTTGCCTAACTAAAATATTCAAAATTGTATTCAAAACTAAAACATTACATTACTCCAACATTATAAATAAAATATTAAACTGATATTCTTTATGAAATCCTAATTAGCTGTGTTTTTAAACAACCCTTTTTTTCATACATAAATTGAGATATGGGAACGCAATTTATCATACGCTGTCATTATTATTCCGTAGCGGAATTCAAAAAGTAAGTATGCTTCTCTATGCTCCGATGAAATCAACCCACGTTTCGTTAGCAAAGGACTTTTATTTATTCATGTTTTCGAATGCATGCTTATTACAACTGTGTAGGAATTAAAGGGTTAATAATGTATGTAGCTTTATTTTAAAACTTTCAATAAAGTAGACTGGGCATAAGAATAATTAAATTATTGTGTGCCGTTTATGGTGAATATTGATTGCGATCAGTGATCAGAATCAAGAAATAGATTGACTATCAATCATAATAGCCTCGTGATCATGGATTTTGAACATGGATCTCGGTCAAGATTGAGCGTGAACAACGCATCATATTTACCCTTTTTTGAAGAAAATGAAAAATATTTAATAGGAATAAGGTTTAAGTATATAACTACGCTATATTATCATAAACAATTTCACGGATTTACTTGCATTTAGTTTGACAAAACTAGTAACAAATTCAAATACAAAAAAAAACCTTCCACATCACAATGACATCACAAACGGCAACAAATACATATCTAATACTTCATTGGGAACCGTTCAGGTATCCTTTCCTTTCACGATATCACATAAGAATCGAAGTAAATATATTACACACCTCAGTGAATCAAATACTCGGCGATAAAAATCGGAGTCGTGAATATAGCACGCACCAACAAGATTTACATAGCGTTGCTACGTTTGAACAGATTTGTTTACGTGAATGCGTAATGATTTGTTGCTTCTTTCGATCGAAAGCTGTTGCTTTAAAGGGTTCCTTAGACGAACGGTTCAAACGGGACACTATTGCTAACTGTCTACTTGAACTAATATTCATCAATCCGAGTGTCTAACACTAGGCTGTATTTTGTTTTGCTTTATCTTATTTGTACGAAACCCTCAGTGTCGCGAGCCTGTCTCGCACTTGACCGGTTTTTTAACACTTCAATTGTTCAGCTTCGTTGTTTGACGTGATTTCACTGTTTTTGAATGCGATTGTTAGCGATTGCTATTGAAAATTTAATTTGTGTGAGAGTGTTAGACAAATGAAAGTTATATTGAAGGTAAGTTGTATTGGAAATGTTAACTTGTTTTGCTTCATGTCGGTTTCTTACGGAGGTACCACCGGTCAGAGTCTAAATTTTAACTTTTCTCTACCAAAACTTTTGTCAAGAAAAGAATACAATAGGTAAGAATTTTCTTTACTGTGATTGAATGACATCAGTGAAATTAATGACATACTGAGTACGGGTACAAAGGCGGTAATATCACTAATATCCTATACTGAATAACCTAGACACTCTAAACATCGTTATAACAACCATACATAAAGAAATATTGTAAATTTTACAAAGAAGTAACATATTATCTCTAACAGCAGCCATGTTGACCTCTTCGAATACAACGAAGGTAAAAATTGTATGTCCTTTTTGGGTAACGTAATCCATGATTAAGCCTTACCGAACACGGCAGTACATTTAATCGCGTTTGTCGTTCCTCATTTACCGTATTTAGATCAGGTTACAAAATGTGTTTGAAAGGGCCAGCAGGACACCCTTTGGATAACAAAATAAATTAAATTCGGGAATTTTATTGAAACACCCTGTATGCTTATCGTGCTCGTCTTTTTAATGAGCTAATGTATAATTTAAATTTTATCAGCCTTTGTAAGCAGCTAATTATGTCGGCGTTTCGGTTACGTTGGTTATCAACTGCTTTTTTTCGTAAATTTAACAATTGGTCTCATTGGCTTTCTTTTCCTCTGAAGTTCTTCTTTTAGGGCAATTGTAGATAGAGTAATGACTTTATTAAATTTGAAGTGCTCAGGGTTTTCCTACACCAATTGCAGGATTACCTACTGGTAAGCTTTAAGTTCTAAAAATTGCAGGTGTGTGAATTATTTCGGCATTCTAACAAATGAGATATCATTTGAACTTATAAATGGAAAATGTCATAATTACGAACACTCATTTATATGTACCTACGCATCAAAAATATACAACTACTTTTGATGTGCACTATGGTTTAAAAGAGAAATAAACCCATAAAAATACTTATGTCAAAGTGTTAAATCTCGTATCACTGTTTGACACCAAGCATAAAGTGACCTATTAACGTCTAGACACAGGCCTTTTGGGCAAACAAAAACCGTTGCATCATTAAATAATGAATCATTCTCACGATGGTTACTATAAAAATATTCAAGAAGCCCAAGTATTTTCGAATAGCTCCGTCAACTACACTCTTATAACATTTTAGCACTTTAAACACACACTAAACGACGTCGGGAGAGCAGCGGGATGCGATGCCTTATATTTCTCTATTACCACACGAGAGGCCCCTGTGTGGGCGCCACTTTTACTAGTCATACCATTTCACGCAAAATAATATTTTATGGTCTTTTGATATTTATTTTACTTTATCCACGTTGATGTACCTTTTAATACCTTCTTTTACGTATATTAAAAAAAAATAAGAATCATCCTTCTTGCATGTAAGGTTTCAGAGTATTTTTGGATGTATTTTTAAATTAATGTATTACGTATTGTAAACATGACAATATGAGTTGCTAAAAACATTTACGAGAAAACTTTCATTGTTACATATTGTTCACGTGTCTTTCGGTAAATAAGGTTCAGCTGACTTTAACGTTGAACTGATTTATAGGAAATATTAACAATTGACAGAATTGAAACCTTATTGCTCTGTTCCTTTATTCCGTAATAATGATATTGATAATGTATTTCTGCTTACGAAAGATAAAAAGAAGGCTTTTTTTCAGCTCCGTATCCCACGGGAAGGAACTGATCTCTATCCTTGTAGCCTATCCGTCTGTCTCTTCGCAAGTCTGCCACCAGGCTGTATCTCATGAATCTTGATAACTGGACAGTTATTTGTTCGACGAGTTTTAATCCATGTTAACATTTTATGAAACAACAAATTATAAAAACCAACATCTCTGTAAAAAAAAAATCTTGGTTCAGTCGTTAATCTATTTGTCTCTTGCCACCACACACCACACCATTCTTGCCACACACCATTCGAATGGCGTGTTTGATTAATTCAGTAATTTTAGAATAAAAAGGGCTTCATTACGCATGTACGGAACCTAACCCTTAAAACCACATCATATCAATGGCCACAAATCGAAACCCAAAACCGCTAATGAGAATTTCTGATATGAGCAATAAATAAAGCTAAACAAATACTAAAATAATTCCGCAGTTGATTGACTTTTTCATGTCCTATTCATTTAATTTACATGGTTTAATATTTTTCTAAAACCAAAGGTACAAAGCTCTGATTTTTAGTTTCACCCATTGCTTTTGTATTTTAACAAAATTTTGCTAGCTACATTTGACTGACCCACTTGACCTTAAATTTTGCATGCATATGGATAATACGAGATCATGCTAAACTATGATGACAAGGAGCTGGTCTGATGATGGAACCCGATGATGATAAGAACTTAGCTATGACACAAAACTATGGAATCAAGTTTAGATTCACTTTTTTTGTTTATAAATTTTAATCATACTATTTTTCTTACTATTCCAACTCGCCAAACATTTAGAAAATAAGGAGAGAAGCGCTCTTTTAAATTGATTTGTGTTGATGTCAAAAAAAAATTGAGTAAAAAGTGTTTTTTCTTGTAATTGTTACCCGTTAAATTAATAACAATAACTTATATACTATTAGATATTATTTATAATTAGCCTTACATTTTAGGAATCAATATTTAAGACTTAACTAAAATATTTCATAGAAATAAATAATTGGATATTGGCAACAATTTCTATAGAAACATTTGTAAATTGAATTGTAATATAGCTAGTCAGCCTTTGAAATCAATATTCACAAGTGTTAAGAAATTATAAAAAAAAATGTTTTTTTTTGTTCTTCCTTTAAATAATGATGCTAGCCTATATTTATATTTTTTTAAGATCATTTAACACTAGCAATATTACTAACACTGTGGGCCTGTGTAGTCTGTGAATAAAAGATTTTTATTTTATTTTTTTATATTTGTCCTACTGCTGGACACAGACCTCTTACCGTATATTTGTTTACCACAATAGCTCACTGCGGGTTTATTTTTCAAATACCAGTATTTGAAATACAGGGACCCACACGTTTTCTTCATCGTTTGTCAGTTGTATCTTTAAGTAGTTAAGAAAGTACAAACTTTATGTAACGGCAACTAGAAAAACCCATTTTGATTCGTAGTTTGCGTCCTAACCCGAAATTACACGATATTATGAACGTGATATGCTACAAATAGATTTTCTTCAAATAAAAGTTAAAATTATTTTTGCTGAAGACCCCAACTTGCCACTTAACAGTTCAGAAATATTAAAGTTCCAATTGACAGACAAAAGAAAATGATGTAACTACTTAGCAATTTAGCGCGGTGAAATTGTTTCTCAATGAATTTTCTACTTACAAAGATTAAAGTTACAAGGCTCTTTCATTAGCAAACTTGAATTGCGTAAAGAAGAAATATGAGAGAACTTCGATCATTGAATCGAAGACGCCTGAACGCGCTCAAATAGAATTTATACAGAGAACCTGTCAGTTGCGAAAGCCCGGTTCAGGATAATTGTTCCGTACGTACAGTCAAGAGGAAAAATCTTTAACACTCGCAGATATAATAAATATATTCAAATATTTTACACTACTAATGTAAAAAGTTTTAGTTATTATGACAAAACCATAAAGGAAATTTAACAATAGGAATTAACTCTACTAAACTTGCGCTTCTCTCACTAATCATGATTGTTGTGTAACTAAATATTTAGTCTTTAAGTAACTTCCATTGCTGACGATGGTACGTTACCTTAAAAATTGATTAACCAAAGTTACGAAAATGCTCAGTGACATTTAAACGTCGTTAAACAATGTTCAACGAGTTTTATAATTTAATTTCGATATCAAGACATTATTGTAACCAATAGCGACAAAAAAAAATATTATTTTTTGTAAATCTGCCTGAGTCTTTCAATATTTGTCTCTGACTGTACTTAAGCTAGTTTTGCTTAGAGATTTTGACGAACAAGAAATTGAAGTCTGTAAGCTGAATTCCTAGTTCTTTTGACCTTTCTTTAGATATTGAATTTTGATTGATTTCTGATACTTTGTTTAATCTTACAAGACAATTTTTTTTTATGCGCATTTTCCCCCATTTCCTACAGAATCATTGGCATACGTGCCAATTTAAGTAAAGTTAAATATTTCAGTAAAAATATAAACAACATTCTTAACTAATAGAGAAAAATTTAAACATAAAACTATTTGCACATTTCGAATTAATTCAAACCCAAAAAACGTTTTAACACTGTCGTTACGGTACCCCAAAAGTAATGAAATTCAAGTGATACTCAATGACTTACACACTTTGCGTTTTAAGCAGAATAATTTTATTTAACGATATTAGTTACACATGACTTAACTTCTTCTCAAGTTTATAGGATATAAAATCAATATGGCTTAATTCTATTATCAGAAAATGTGTATGACAGTATTTTTTCAACTGATACAAGATTTTAGTTTAAATTAAACCACCTATAATAATGTCTGACACGTATAAAAATATTATTGTTTTAGGGTTATGAGCTTATTTGTGCTAAGAGCTCTGCATGGAAAAGTATCACAATTTCATTGTCTAGAACCCTTGCCCAGTCTTTGTTTTTGCTGAAAACAGGATTTTATACTCTGCTCGGCTACAAGAAGGTTCTCTGCGTCCTACATGTGGCAATATTCTCTATATTAATATACAATTTTCTAGTGTATATTAAACAGTACCAAGTCCATATCTTCTATCATCATTTCTGGCTTAGAAAACTAAATCCTAAAATAAGTAAGCTAACCTTAAAGAATAAGCTACGCAATATGTTACTTAAAGAATAATTTTATAAGTAGTTCCATGTTCCTTTGTATTTTGTATTTGTATGTTTATTTTGTATTTTGAAACTTTAATACGTGTAATATCTATCGAGCGCTATTCCCGCCGACAAACTGTCACACAGTTTGGTGGGTTTAATTATTTTGTTATATGTTTTTAGAACCAATAAAAGATTTTATTATTATTATTATAAATAGAATAAGTTTAAGAATATTATTTGAACAACAAAAAATATACAATCGTCTCAAATAAAAACTCCTGATCCAAACTTCATGAATATATTTGGGAAAAATTACAATTAAAAAGGAAAACAAAATGATTCAGTCCAAAAAAAATGTGGGAAATATTACATACGAATTATGAATTATTTAAAGTCGGTTGAAAAACGTGGAACTTGTCTGATTACGCAAAGAGGTCGGCCTAAAAACTCTACTCGTAAATTATTTTAAACCACTTTTACGTTGGTTTCGATACCAATAATAGATACTTATGGCCTCTTTGCAATTTGTACACACCTCAGGCGCAGAGTAAATACAGCCGTAACACAGTTAGCAACTTAACGATCGTTGTAAACGTCAATTGTCCACGGTAGGACTTAGGGTTGTCAAGCTGTGATAAGAGGAGTTGTTATAAATGTGTAATGCAAAATTTCATTCATAGGCAATTAAAAATAAATTTCGAGTTTCTAATCACATAAAATCCTTCTTGTATATTTTTCGCTGGTTTAGTTATTATTACTTAGTGACAGATCAGATTATTGTATGGCGTTATTGAATCTTATAGTAGTCTACTTTACAAGTATCAGTATCGTTCGTAATATACCTACTCAGCAGTTCATCTAAAACTATGCCATAATGACACAATTCTACCTAATCACAACAAACGTGTGTACAAAAAGCACATTTATCATCAAATTTCAACACGTCAAAGAGTGTAACACATTGAGTGACAACCCTAATTCCCCAGTGCGTGCCATTAAAAGTAAATCGTAAATCGTAAAGGTAAACACATGTGCAGTTTTGGCACGGACCACAGACTATAAATCAGTGTAACATTGACAAACACGACTGCGCTGCAATCGCGGATGTTCCTGTCTACACTTCCGCGTCGCTATGAGTAATATCCCAGAGTCTGTGGCATAGGAAACGTCTACACTTGGACAATGCATTGTATTCACGTACTGAAAAATTGTTTCGACGAAAATGAACTTGTAAAGTTGTAACAAAGATTATGTATTGTGAACGGGGAAATTTATATGATCTGCCAAAACAAGATTTCTTATTGGCACAGTTGCATCGGCAACATGCATAAAGTATTTTGATGACCTCCGTGGTGGAGTGGCGTACGCACCGGTTTCAAGGTGTCGCTAGCTCTGAGGTCCCGGGTTCGATCCCCGGTTGAGTCAATGTAAAAATTCACATTTCTACATTGTCTCGGGTCTGGGTGTTTGTGGTACCTTCGTTGTATCTGAATTCCATAACACAAGTGCTTTAGCAACTTACTTTGGGTTCAGAACAATGTATGTGATGTTGTCCGCATTTATTAAGGTATTAAGGTATTTCAATGTCCGAAAACTAGCAAACATTCAAGTAAGGTTTCCAACTTTCACGTTTCTGATAAGGTATTATAATCAGCTAAGATCCAAAATTCTATGAATTGATTTCACCTTTTGTATTGTTTGCTTTAAATAATGTTACAACCAAGACGTCTCGAAAAGAAAACAATAAACCTGCTATTGAGGGTTCCGTCCAAATAGGTTTTAAAAACAAATCAATTGTAACATATAGAATTTTTAAATATAGCTATAAAGGTTCATGAGTTAGGTACATTTTGGTGACAGACGGATGGACGGAGGCACGATAATAGGGCTGTGGAACCCTAAAAAGAGGTTTAAACCTAATTCCTGTCCTAGTTAATTCGACAATAAATAAAACAACATCTAGTAGCCAACGCACGCGTGAAAGTTAATATCAGTTTATAATTACTTCAACATGATTACAGTTTTAATCAATAAAGACTGCCTACAGGCGACGTTTCTACCTCATGACCTAGCTAATACGATGCGACGCCCAACACACTGAGCACACAGTCTAATTTTGTTGATATTTGTATTAGAGGGTCACAGCAGTGGATCAATGTGGTCGTACTGCCAATTGCCCCTCTGAGGCAGCCTGTGATGCCTCCTTATGGGTTAATTAAGCTTCAGATATCTAAGAGTAGAGATGTAATATGTCTGCAATATAAATTTAATGTGATCAAAGAAAGTAGGTTTGATGGTGTTTTTAGATAAAAAAATTTGATGTCGCACAACGCAATCTTGTCTCAAACTAAGCGTGGCTTGTTTTATGAGTAGGTACTGGACAACTGGTAAACATACTCATATATTTCTAAATGCATACATAATATAGATAAATTAACCCAAAACCTCCGGTATGGCAGTCAGGGTCACTAACGACTAGACCAACTGGCCAGTTGTCTGTTAAGAAGCGAAGAAATTTGTTGTTGTCCGTAGTTGATCATCATCATTCCCCTGCCCATATCCCATTCATTTTATTTTCGGTCGGCGCAGCATATCTTCTTCTTCCATACCTTTATATCGCATCTTTATACCGTAGTTGTACATAATTATCATTTATAGGCTCGAACTCTTCATTTGGAGCGAATGGTCGAAAGTGGAGACTGTATGGAAATACAGTCTCCAGAGGTATTTGGGCTTGAAGGAATTCAAGCCCAAATACCTCAAATGAAAGTGCTAAATACTAGTCTAAAATCCTCCACTACAACTACCGTTATACATAACACGGACCATTCTTCTGATTTTTATTAAGCACAAAAGATTTCGAAGCTACCATTTTGGTAGGGTATCCCATTACGCATGCCGGGAAGTATGGGAGCACAAAAGGAATGAAGGAACGGTGTGGGATGGTCCTCATTTATTTATTCAGGGCCTCGAAGAGAAAAGTAATTCATGCGTGTTTATTAAAAACCTGAGTGGTTTTATCAAGCGAGTAAATTAATATAGAATGTTGTGTTTCGTTCAGTAGGTGTATTTGAAATTCATTTTCACGTCATTATAGGTCACTGGTTTTAATTTTAATGTTTATTTTTATATGCATAATTTAAGATAAACTAGATATTTTTATACTTGCGTAAGCATGAATCAAATTTAAAAGATGCAAGGCTTACGCGTCAGCCCATAATCAAGGACTCCAGTTGGGTCTGGTTTTCGTGACATTTACTTTAATATGTTGAATATTTTATTGGAGAAATTTGTACTCCCGGTCAGTTACCTCAGATGATGCGCTTCGCTTGAAGCAATCAGGAAGTACTAGGTACAGTGCGAACATTTTTTTTGCTTTTTCGTCATTTACTTACGAGTACAAGTATATTACTAACCTATCAGCCAAAAAAAATCTGATAGATATAAAATATTTTCCATCGTCATCAATTTTAAGTTCACCATCAACCAAACTGATATTGTGTATATTCAGCGATATTTGCAACTAGTATCGGAGCGGATAACATAAAAAATAGATTTATACGGTTTTCCGATATTGCGACATAAGTACGACGTCGTTACAAGGATATGGATAGCCATTTGTCATGATTTGCCATAACACAGATACGCGGGAAAAAATATACTTAATAGCTCCTAATATACGGGAATAATTGATGGAGGTTTTCAAATGGTAATGCAATTTCATGGTTGACGATTCTGCTCATCAAGTATTTTATTTTATAATTCACTGACACTGTTAAAAAGAGAGCATAGTATTTGAAAACGTTTTGCATATTGACCTATGAAATAAAAATGTAAAACACTTTATCACATTTAAACATTATGTATTACGTTTTCACTAGAGAACCACGAATTTGTCTTAATTAGTATATAAACGAATTTAGTTAAGTAAGTTCAAATAAAAGTTCAGTCATATTAATTTCCAAAGATAAGAAAACACGAAAATCGTTCAAATATAAATTGGTTTAAGGGTTAACACACTTACCTACGCATTAGCGACATACGCTTCTGAAACATGGAGATTTTGGATCCTTACTCTTTGTATTTACTCAAAACACACATTTTCCTTATTGCAGAAGGAAGTCTTTTTAAGTTTTACGTGCTTTGAAAAATAAATGAGTAACGAGCGATGTTTTTTGTTTATTTTTCATTAAACCATGGGCCTTTTAAAGCTGTAACGTACTGACAAAAATATAAAATGGTCTTATTTTTTAATTAAAATCCGGCCTGTTATACATGCTTGTAGCTGTGGAAAAATAATCTAGGTAACTAGTTTCTGAGCTTGTTCAATCCTCATAGTAATATATATTATAAAAATACTATAAAGGACGAACATTTGTTCTCTGCCTGGGTGTAATTTATCTATACTATGTATGTATTTAGAAATATGGAATTATAGTTATAAGTCGTCTAGTATTCAGAATAAAAGCTTTGCTTAGTTTGACACTAGATGGCGCTGAAACCAGTAAAAAAAATCATAAACACATAAAAACGATTATAGGTATGGCTAATTAATAAACATAATGATACGTTAATATACATTATGATACATTAATATTTAAAACCAAAAAATAATTTAAAAAGTAAAAGGTCAGACTTCTTTTCTTTAAATTACGAATATAAAGCTCTTTAATATTTTATAGCGTGGTTGAATGTGAAAATAGCGGAAGGGACGAGCTAGCAGGACTCGTCCTATAGGTGAGGTCGTTTAGAAGGGTGCCTATTGTTAACACACGCATCTATAAGAGAGGAAATAGGACAGTATCTACCTATGTACCTTTTCTACAAAAGGAGAGTCGGCTTGGCGCTTTTTGTTTTGTATTTTATCTCATAGATTCAAAATCTAACAAATTCCACCAACTTTTTCAGTTCATGTTTTACGTGGTCCACAGTAACTCAAAAATTTAAATCGAAGCTAAAACAATTGGAAGCTTTCCTATTGCTATTTATCACAACTATAAATCAATTGAATACAAGAAATTGAATACAACATATTTTTTTGGACCATGAAAGAAATGCAATGCAATTTAAGCCAGTATTTAACTAAACAAACAAGCAATCCTTTTTATCGTGAATTTCTATCGAAACAATTTTCTGTTGAAGCAAAAGGAATTTTAATTAGTAGAAGGAAATAAAATTAATTAGTAGGTATTTATCGATGAGCCTTTGATTAAACTTTCTACCCGACATCCACAACACTCCTTTAATTAATAGTAAAAAAGTTATTCATTAATGTAATTAACGCCATTGTAATTCGAAAATAATTGAACAAGTTTTAAATCAGTTAATGTAGTCATTTAATTGAACAAAATGGAGTGTCTTAAATGTTGTGACTAAAGTTATAACGAATGACGACGATACAATTAAATTTAATTGTTTAACCTAGTTTAATGTTTTAGAAGACAAGTTTAGTAATACTCCTTGAGTTCAGAAGTGGAATTCAAATGGCACTATTGACTTAACATAACTGCTAAAGCGATATATAACATATGCAGACAGAATACACCAAAACGGTTTGATTTTCGTACATTTTAGAGTGGAGTTTTCATTTATTTTTAGAAATAAATCTTACGTACTCCACGCATTTTCATATTCCATAATTTCATAGTTGCCTAAAGACAGATTTATGTCTTCATTTTGTATATTTCAACTTAATTTTAGTCGTACTACACTGAAACAATTATTGTGTTCATAATAAATATGACCAAACCCACAACAGGCAAGTTAATACTTACAAAGAAAAAAAAGACTTTCACCTTTAAGGTTTCATCAATCCTTGATCCGGCTTAACAAAAAGGTGATCAACCTTTACAATACTACATTATAACCAGCCAGTTATTCATTATTTCTCGGTAAAAACAAATTACAGAGAATTATATCGTCATTTGTTTCCGTGCTTCTTCGTCAGACTGAAGTCTTTCCTCAACGTCCATTTTAAATTGGACTTGAAAGGGTGAAAATATATTATGGAACTGAGTAATTATTTAGTCATTTTGTTTTTCAATTAACTTGGGACTATTTGTTTTTATTATGCCTATTTTTCTTTTTGAACAGATGTTTTTAAGACGAAAATATTAATGCGTTTTGACCCTTGGATATGATTAACAAGTATTCTACCTAGAGCACAAGTCTTTGGTATGTGATGATTCTAGAGTTTACAGGCAAAATATGACTACGCTTATAAATCTCTGTGGAGATTGTTTTCGCTTGGAAACTTAAAGTATCATACAAATGGCGACATACGTACAAAATAGAAAGGCAACCTTGGGACCGAAAGGCAAAAGTTTTTCTACTATTCGCTTACACTAAAACATATTTAAGGAAACTCAAAACAAACAATACCTCCCATCGAAAATGCATTAATTTGCATAGCAACCACGCGTGCCATTTTTAATCCACATTTTTTTCAGTACATACATCTCCGTATATCCAATTCCAAGTAGCCATATCGTTTATTTTTTATCAGTCTCCTGTGACCAAGCCCAGTGCAATTCAGCCAAAACGGGGAATAAAAGGTAGGCACCGCACTTTATAATTTACGCTTTACTTCACAAGCTACGGTGAACACCGGGTAATGTACTATCAAGTAAATAAAATACAGATGTATGTATTGTTTACATAAATCACGCTTGTGTACACTTGAATGGGATTTGTGTATACATATACACGGCTATTTGTAAATTTGGAAGGACATAGGCGATACTTTAAATCTAGAATTAGATTTAAATTTTTATTTGCAATCTAGAGAAATCATTGAAAAACATTTTTATTAAGGGTATCTACCATATACCTTTCAAAAGCGTTAAGTTATCAATTACGGCTATGGCGGACGACGGATTATGGCTGTTTGAAAAAAAAAAGTATTTGTCAAAAAACTTTTAACAACAGGGACTTTGACATAACTCTATTATAGTAACTCGCGATACGGATCCATATAAAAAACATTTACTAAACCTTTATTAAAACACTAGCTGTTGCTTGCGACTTCGTCCGCGTGGTTAGAAGATATATGTTATAATTTGTACCTGCCCTGCTTCTTCCACATTTTCCATTGTATCTTCGCTCCTATTAGTCGCAGCGTGATGGTATATAGCCTAAAACCTTCCTCGATGAATGGTCTATTCAATACGAGAATAATTTTTCAATTTGAAAAAGTAGTTCCTGAGATTATCGCGTTCAAACAAACAAACAAACTCTTCAGCTTTATATATTAGTATAGATATAGATTTTCATCGCCTATCAAATACTCAACGTACTAACAACTTATCTCATAAATACTTCCTTCATTATGTACGCAGGAAACCCCAAATTGTATCCATACGGCTAATTCCTAATTCCGATATTATTATCGTTTCAGTTTATTTACCTTCTTCCAACCCTTGTCGTGTGAAAGTGACATTTGATTTAAGGATATATTCCGAACAAAATCGTATTCCAGGAATACGCAACAAAAAAGTGTTCCACGTCAAAATTAAGGTGAATTTTGACACATGCTTTGGCAGAACATCGTTATGTTGTATGGAAATAGGATGAATGAGGAATATTTATTGCTTTTAATAAGAAAACGATATATACGAATATTTGGATTAGATTTCCCTATTGTGATAACTAACAGAATTCAAATTATAAACCACAAAAAATACCGACAAATTTGCAAAAGATCTAAAAAACAGCCTCAAATTAATGTTCACGTCATTTCCTTTTAAAGCACGGCGTGTATTGTGTAACTTATTTCAAAAATACCATTTTTAAAACAAACAACAATCAACTCAGCAAAACAGGTTTTAAATAAGTAGCGAAACTTCAACAACATGGCGACTTTACATCGAAATATTTTCTTCAACAAGAGTCAGCCGAGTCAGACTCCATCCAAACTTTTACATTTATAATATTTAAAAGAAACCTGCCGCTCTACGTAAAAGTGGACTTATGTAATGGGACTATAGACCGACACTGGGAATAAAGAATACAGTGCGCTTTAAAATAGAGACCGCTGACGCTGCCCAAAAGGCTGCCAAGCTTAAGTGGGCCTTGCCGTAACGTCTGACGTTTGACGCTAGTCTTACAAAGCGGTAAACGTACTGGAGCTCGTAAAATTTAACTTGACGGCACATCCTTGCTAAGATTGTGATTTGTCTTTCTATATACTTAATGTTGTGGTAATGTGACGTGGATAAGCCGTTTTCTGGGAGCAATAGTTTTGTATTGTATTAAACTTTGAGTTCCTCTTTTCTTTATATGTAGGCATTTTTATCCTTCAAATTGTAGAGTAGGCTGTTTTATTGTAGGGTCGTATTGTTTCATTAAATAAGAAACAATACCAGCCTATATACGTCCCAATGCTTTGCAGAGGCCTCTTCCCATATAGAAACATTTTGGGGATTAATCACTACGGGTTTCAGATTCCAATATTTGGGATCGAAGTTTATGCACGATTTTTTTCCTTCACCGTTTGTCGGTGACGTCTTAGAATAATAACAAAAGTACATTTAATTTATAAACGAAATCGTTGGTACTTTGACTGCGTCTGGATCGAGACTGTAAATCGAGCATAAAAACTCAAAGCTACGAGATTAATAACTTTAACAACATTCATAGTATCGAAATTATCATTGCAGATACTAATCCTAGTTTCGGCCAACAGTTAATAACAATATCGGTAAGTACACAATGTTACAGTGCAACTTAGAGCCTGAGGCATCCAGCTTTGGACGATCAAACAAACATTTCATCTCTGATAGGACTTCAACGTCTGCTGTATTAGCAAGCACTCAACCCTTCATAACCTCCCGAAGATTAATACCAAAGTCTGTACTCATAGTACCGTAGGGCATACCCAATTGCACAGATATTGCGCAAACAAAAACATAGGATCTAAATTATCGACGTGCGAACTCCACGCTGCGATTTCTCTTTGGCTAGCCAAACTGAACTGTTACTACAGACGAAATATTGATTGCAAAGGTCAGACAGTTCATTTGTTATTCCAGTAGATTCTACTGCGATGTAAACGATCTGCCAGCGGCACAAGCGATGTGCAAGTTTGTTAAATATTATCAAGTATTCCAAGATAAATGTGCTAGTTGTTTGTCTTCAACTGTTTTAATGCATTATTTGGGTTCTCATGCGTTGTTCTTATTATGTAGTAAAGTTGCTTAGTTATGGCCAGTATGTGCAGCAGAAATTAAATATGAAATTAAAAATGTGTAATACATTTTCCTGTATAAGTTTTAGCAAATAAAATGCACATTTATTTATTTTATATGCGAGTTTTTGTGTAAATATTATTCAAAATATATCTCATATCCGTTTCTGCTCGATCACAGAAAATAAACAGTTACAAACTGGCCTAACAATTTAGAATTATGCACCGAGTTAACTAAAACATTGATTTTACTACTTTATGCAATTTATTTAACTTTCCAAAAACTATCCCTAACTAATTTTGTAAACACAACAGCCCATTGATTTCTGCAGTATATTACGTCCTTCCATACCTACATATTTATAATATGACCGATTAATCAGCTGCATGTGTTAAATTTTAGTGTCCCCACCAATAGTCATGTGCCTCGTAAATTGTTGGCATTACATGGACGCGTCCTGTGCCAAGCAATTACTAAGTAGGCTTTCATCTTGTGGGACTTGATAATATGTGGCCACTAATTATGTAAGACATATTAAGATACATTTTTGAAGTAACCCGTGTTTATCATAGATTCGAAATATATCAATTACATTTTTATCAGATACGTAGGTAGAGTTACCATTAAAAATGTAACCTTAAGCCTCTTCCTGACACTTTCGAAAAGCTAAGTTAATAACTGTGGGCTTATAAAATATCGTTAACAGATTATCAAAGTCGCTACAGTACGTAGACCGGTAGTTAGTTCGGTTTTACAAGTTGGTCTTAATGATGAGGTATAAAAGCATACGGGTAAAGATAAAATAGTAACATGATTTTAGAACTGTATTACATATTTGAAAGAAAAAAATTCTGATTGAGTGGTATTGACAATATTTTTGTCATTCAAGTGATTCCTAAAAACTTACACTAAATGTTCCCCCAGCTTCTTTGTAATTGTTAAATTAACATTTATATAAACTGCATACAAAAATCCTTTCGCATTTAAAAACTCGCTCACCGGTTAACAAATTTCAATACCGGTAAGGACGTGAGCACACAATTCAAATTTAATTGGCGCAGGTCGACATAAACAGTTCGACTTCAATAATACGACCTAGATAAAGCGGGTTCAGTGTAGCCGCCTAATGGAATCGTGTCGTCGAGCGCAACACCATTCCAGATTAACTTTAATTAAGTGGATGTTATTTGAAACTTTAGCTCCGAGGAAATTCATCCTACTACATAAACCTATACATGCAGAAACAACTTGATACTTGCTCCCATCTTATTAGTACTCAAATGTGTGTCAAGTTTAGTTGCCCGATTAGATTAGGAATGTGATTGGATTTGCTTTGTGTGGTGTAAAGAATAGGGCACCTTTATGTTGTAGCTCAGATTGGTTCGGCCAAATTACTCTTCATAGGTAGTCGTTTCTGGGAAGGCAATTTGCCGGCGGAGAGCCATTTTGTAACACTTCGTGTTTGGTTGGCTCTAGAAAATAGTCCGATAAAAAGTTTATCGTACGGGTATTTTAAAATAACGTTGGAATTGTCATTCAAAAGTATTTTCTTGAAAATTCCGTTACATAAATTCTTTGGTAGACGGTATCGGTTGGAAGATTATTGTTTCGTGAAAACCTTTAGTGGTTCGTAATATTACCTGTATTTGGTCGATAACAACACGTTTATTCTACACGAATATTGTGAAATTAAAGATGTAGATAGATGTGGTTATAAATTATTTTAGGATTCTGTATTATTCTAGATTGGAATTCAAATTAAACATTCTTTTGGTTCAATTTTTGTCCCTACTTTTTGGCTTACCAAAAGTTTCAATTTCGAATTAATTTGGTAATTAATCAGCAAATTGTTGGTGAAAATAATTGAAACCATAACGTTATTCGTAAATTAATATTTAATATGAATTGTACAAACTCATGGCACGTTATTATTGAATAGTTCAGGTCTATTGGTAAATAATGTGGGTTTTACGATAGCATTGGGAACTTCACGTAAAAAGTATTTAAACACAAACTAGCCATAATAATTGTCTGTTTATATTTGGATATTACTGACTAATGATGAATTCTGGGCTTCAAATCAATATAAAAATGAAATCGATGTAACTTTTCAAGGTATTTAACGTTTCATAAGCTTGTTTTGGTTATTCTGAAAAAAAACTTACTATTTGAGTATTCGCTTGAAACAACAATATAAAGGTTATAATATGTATATTACTTACTAGCTGTTGCCCGCGACTTCGTCCCCGTGGGTAGAAGATATAAGTTATGATTTAGGTAGGATACCTGCCCGGTTTTTTTTCACATTTTCCATTATATCTTCGCTCCTGTTAGTCGCAGCGTGGTGGTTCATAGCCTTCCTCGATGAATGGTTTATTCAACACAAAAATATTTTTTTAATTTGGACCAATAGTTCCTGAGATTAGCGCGTTCAAACCAACAAACAAACAAACTCTTCAGCTTTATATATTAGTATAGATTTAAATTTGCCCTATTAATTTTCCTCTGTTATAACTGATTCTCTATGAGCTTGTGTTACAAAAAGACTAGCTTTAAGAATATTTTTGATATTTATCTACCCTTTTCTACAGTTGTTTGTAACCGTCATTGTTGAAAGTTTTTGGTATATAGAATGGCCAATGTATAAATATTGTATCAACACACCGTGCTGCTGTGTAACTTATATTCTTGCAAACAAATATATTTTTACTTTTATGAGTACGACCATTGTAACAAATAATTACAATTTTTAAAGAGTAAATCACTTGTTCACCATACCAAAAGAATTTCATGAACAGTATTGCATAAAATTAACATACCAATACATTTTGTATATTAAACATATTCGATAGTCGAATAATTAATTCAATATTAAAAATTAATAGCAATTTTCGTATAAAATGTGAAAGCATTGTCTATCGCCGATAATATTAATTGTTGTGTTAATAATACAGCTAATTAGTAACTATAAAATAATGTCTGCTTAAATTGTCATATTACCAATTAGCTTGTCATTTTGTGGGTGAAATAAAATAAATTTATAAGGACATGGTTATTGAAATTGTATGACATAACTATTATATCAATACGTACGAATGTCATGTATTGTCAGACAATTATGGGAGCAAACAGATGCTTCAATACCTGTCAACTCCCATATGTCTCTTTCTCTTTCGCTTTATGGTAAAGTTTCAGATTTCAGCGGATGTTGAAAGAAGGTTGATTAACTTTAATTACTATTCTTTCAAGGATTGAAGAAGTCAGATAGGTTGTGCCCTTACGTAAATTGTATTCAGGTGAGACTTTATAGGAGCCGGGAACAGGCTAGGAAAGACATACATATGTGTATACTATTTAATAAAGAATAAGGAATACTAAAACTCTCTTTGCCTTCTCAGTATTTTATTTTGTTCTAGATTTGAGAAGGTGAAGAGAAAAAGGAAGGAAGGAGAAAGAGGAGCTTGTGGCTAAGCTATGACCACATAAGTGAATCGATCACAGTTAAGGCTATGCTTGACGCGTTTGGTCCGTAGATGGGTGACCATCTTTGTCATAACGAGTTCCTCCGGTCGTTACAAGGTAGTCAGAAGCTTGAAAAGTCTGACAACCAGTCTAACCAAGGAGTATCGTGTTGCCCAGGTAACTGGGTTGAGGTCAAATAGGCAGTCGCTCCTTGTAAAACACTGGTACTTAGCTGAAACCGGTTAGCCGACCCCAACATAGTTGGGAAAAGGCTAGGCCGTTGATAAAGATAAAAAGGAAATAGAAAATAGAATCGAAATCCACGTTTAAACAAAAAATGTAATTAAGTTAGAAAGTCGATTTGAATTAGCAGAAATGCCGATAGGTACACACAATGTATCTAATTCAAAAAGAATCATGCTTGAACTAAATACTTGGATGGGTAATTAAAAATGCCTTTACTAAAGGCATCTGATTGTTCTTATCGTTCCATTTGATATTGTAGATCGTATTGTAGTGTTTCCAATAACGTAATGAACAAACGTTCCGGAATAATTAAAATCAGTGATACTACGAACTCTTATACTACTATTATTCCCACTGTGTGAGTGAGATGGCACGACTGGGCGTATAGCCGCGTCTTGCTTTCACAATGTCGGCATTTCTTCTTTAAGAAATCATGGTATTGTTACAGATGTTGCAAGAATTCGTACAATGAGACTTAAGAGATTATTGTTAATTTTCAAATCGAAAATCTCAAAATGTTTTATTCAATGAATCTGTTACAATTGTTAATATTTGAATGTTAGGTCGCAATGAATGGGAATTGTAGAGTTAATACAAATATTTCTTTCATCTCTTGTTGCTACCCAAAATTCTGTTCTAATTTGTAGTTTTAATTACTTATTTCAGTTTTATGCGACGAAGGCTGTACCTACAATGTTATTGTGATGCCAGTCTAGAGTTCTGTTTAATTATTTTGATAATTGTATTGTTACTTGAAAACTTCAAAGGCAGCCGGCATTGTGTTGAATATATTAAAAGTTTCTTTTACATAGGCGTAAGAAAATAGTAAAATAAATACTACGACCGTAAACCGTAAAAAGTTAAAGAAAAAAAAAATTATTACTTTATTCAGGTATTAATTTATGTTATATATAGTGGCAACGGAAATGTATCATCTGTGAAAATTCTACCTACCTAGCCATAGTAGCTATGGTTCATGACACGATACTACAGCCTGGTGACAGATCACCACACCGACTTTTTATCCTTCGAGCACGGAACCCCAAAAATCTGCTAATTTTAAATTTGTGGCAGATTGCTCAGACTTTTATGAAAAAAATGGGGTTACGCGTTTTTAATTTTATCAAATTAATAAAATAAAAACAAAAGTAAACGCATCAAAGATTGCGAGGTTTATGAAAATATCATAGTGATGTCATACGACATTCAAACTAACAGTTTCATCACAATTTTTTGTTAACGCGATAAAAGCAAAAAAAAAATTCTCTATACTAGTCCGACGGTTTACTTTGATTTCACCTATTAGTCAAATGCCCTATTTAGTAAGTCAGTCTGGCATAACTTGTTTTAAAGTACCACCGCCGAGCGTTAAGGAAAACTTGGTGAGTGATTCTGAACTACCTACTTCGCTAAACTAGCGTTATCAAGTGTGATGAAAAGCTTGAACTTCCTAATATGGGGAGAGATCTTTCCCCACAAGTGGGATATTTATATATCAGGTTTTTCCCAAACAACTTTTGGGACTCAAATGAACGCGCTCTGAAAAAGAATATTAATAAAAAAGCATTTCTACTAGTTTCGATCTTTAATTTAATTTAATACTTGTTTCTCATTATATTATATACTAACACATTCACAAACTTTCGCTTGAATAATATTCATGTGATGTCCACGTCGCAAATAGCCTGAGAAGGGTCTCACTAACTACTTAGTTAACAGTAATCTTTGTACAACGACATGAGCTGTTTATTTATAGGACGTATCTGTGAGCTTATGTTGTCACCAAGGAAATATAGTGATAGCCCAACCATTAATAACGCATTATCTTAACCAACACGAACCAGTTAAATATTACTGACAGCCGTTAACTACCCAATCGAATTTTATGGCTGAGCATAAGCAGTATAACATCTAATTTTAAACCAGCGGGAACAGAATCACCTATTTATTTTTATAAACTGAGTTTAACATCTTCATTAAAATCATTTACTCGTTTGTCGTAAACCGCAATGAGGGTTGCGACCTTTATGAAGTCATTAAGAATCTTAAAAATAAAATAAAAAGCAACATTTACCGTCTGTAAAATTTCATAGACGATATCTCGATCACCATTAAAGTACTTATCTAAAACAATTATCAAAACCCGATAAGGGATAAAATTAATTGCACAGCCAACGCGCAATTTTTGGGCAAAAGTTGTTACGCCTAAATTACGGTCGTTCACATTAGATGTAAATGACTAACACGTTCGAGTTATCTCGGCCTGCAAATTCACTTTGGGCAGGGCTATAAAAATGATACATTGCCGTACTTGGGCGAAGCTTGGAGGTTTAGGCGCTGAAGACGAGCACCGTCCGACTGAAGCCATGTACTATCAACATAATCACTCTCATCAGCCGCCGCCTATATCGATGCGAGATCACACATTTTTATGTTGTCCCGTTTACGAGCCGCCAAGAATTTGTTTTCATATAAACTTTTATGAGCAGTTGATCGCGTTGGTGTGAAGGATGTTCCTACCAGAATGTTAGCAGTAAAATTAATCGAGTTATTTCGATTTCTTCTGTTTATAGTTTGTTTGGCGTCATAAATTTTGTTTGCGTCTGTGTCTTATCGTATTTTTGACATTACAAACATTTTGTCGTATAACTTTTTTCGTTATTTGATGAAAGTGCTTCATTTAGAACCTTCGTATATGAAGCAAGCAATAATAACGCGTAAGCAGGAAAACAGCTGAGGTAGCCTCTAGGCGCCAGCGCGAAGAAATTGCACAAACTTTTTTGACGTTCTAACATTCTTTGCTATCTATTTTTCTTAGGCAGAAAAAATCACAGTAAACTCTCTCGGAAATTGAGCTTCTCGTACCTTCAACATATTATCCCTATAAATTCACCTGACATCCTCAATATTTCAGATGTTTTCACCGACCTGACCTCTTTTAATAAATCCTTATGTATATAAACGTGAATAGAATATCTGTAGGCTTCCTCGTTCGTATTGTGTGAACGATATACAATTGTATCATTGTAGATCAATCTATTGTATCCCTTTGAATATTTATTCGAGTTTTACGTATATTTTGTGTATATGTGCTATTGATGTAACTTGCAGGGTTTCCAAACTGGATTCATGAATATGTCCAAGTTATGAAAAGGAAGCCCAGATTCAATAGTTAGACTACCGAAATTGAACTTATACGCACTATTCCGTATCCTATTATTACCATTACAATTTTAAGTGTCGTATTTCATAAAATATCATGTATATACATTCACATAATTGTATCAAGGACTTTTGACAATAGACCACCACACGTTTTCTCGTTTTCTGAGCAAGAAACATTATATTATATTATTATTACTGATTTTGAAGCTTTTGACAATGGAAAATTATATGAAATACACTGTACATTCAGTACAATATATGGAATTCAATTGGCGTTCGTTTGTATGTTTTCCTGTAACTTTTCAGGAACTTCCAGTGTCAAACAGGTATCTTCTTTTCTGAAACCGTAATTATTTCTTAGAAGAACTTTTTATCAAAGAAGTATTTTCATGTTATATTTTGTATTTTTTTTGTGTTTTGCATTTCACATGTAATGATGTAATGTGTGCATACGAACAATATGATATTGCAGGATCGAAACCAATGTAAGCAAGTATCAACGCAATTTTTTCAAGAAAAGTAGTATTTCTTTTTTGGGATAGAAGCTCGAAATGAAGAGGGAGACCTAAATAGACTGACTTGAAGTAAAATTAAGGAATTTTCGACGGAACATGTAGGCAGGAAGTAAAAGAGATGGGACATGATCGACAGAGATGAAGAAAGCTACATCGGCATCGGCTTCGTTGTAGCTTTGACAATAGCTTTAGAGTTCAATGTTGTTAACCTTGTCTAATTACTTCAAGACCTATCTGAAATACGGGCTAAGGAAACAATAGTGAAAAAACTTACCTTAAAACGTCAACCCGAAATTGAGACACCCTATGTGATCAAATCAATGTTGAATTTTCTTTACATATTACGGAAGATTTTTGCCCAGCAGTGGGATATACACAAGCCAACATTTTTATTATTACTTTACAATGAAATCTGTACATTTTGTGACAGTTGATGTACGTATCTACATCAACTAATTAAGGTGTCAGCCCATTGGGAATGACAGACGTTGACAGGAATTAAATCAGCTTGTTTGTTCTGCTAAATAAATGACCAGTAATTATAGTACAGCGGTCAGCTAAATACTCCACATTATTACTGCTTAATGCGCTATCGAACCTTTTTGGATTCACGTGTGCAGGTATTTCCAGTTAGTATTTTAATAAATAAGTATATTATCATCATTTTTGACTGGCGGCGTTGTGTTCTTGTCCTATATGGTAAATGAATAACCTGATTTCAAAGTTTTTAGCCGCATAAAACCTCGTGGTACCCTCAAAAATTATCAGTAATACTAGTTTTCTCAAAACGTTTTAATTATCCGTTTTCAGCAACCGAAATAGTATTTTTCGGGTTCGATCCTACCACTTTTGACTTGGCAAACCAACTATACATACTATTACATTCATACCACTAGAACTAGGCTTCTTGCAATAGTAACTAAGTAAAGAAAGTAACAAGTTTACAAAATGCAGGACAACTGAAACATATTCTTTTCCTCGTCACAGCAAAGAAAATAAACTATTCTCACAACTTAAAATAAACGTTGTACTTATACAAAACAAATCACTATCAACATTTCTCATTCCTTATTCAAGCGCACCTCGTATTTTTTCCAAAATGTGTCTCTGTAACTTCGTCGACTTCACAACACAAATAAATTGTTTCCATTAATTAATTTGTGAACGAACAAAGAAGCAAACATTTTCATAATATTCACGAAGTTGATATTCTCGACTCTGTGTTAAATAAATTAATTGTAATGCTCTCTGTTTCATGCGGAATGAATTTGTTATTTACAGATTTGTTTGTTGTAACACAGTCGTTACTTAGCGAAGTAAATTAATTTAAATTATTTATAGTATAGAATCAAATTACAAGAATGGTTTTAGTTTAATTTCTAAGGTCAGGTCAGTCATTTGAGAAAGGAATTCAATATTCGTTTCGTAAAGAAATGTCTTAAATCACCTTATAAAACATCTGGCTGACATTATAATTATTATCATCACGTACTTATGGTAATTTACAGAAATACATAGAACTTTAGCTCATTAATTAAAAAAATACCTAAGCGTAACTGAATTTTTGATAATTATGAGAAAAATGAAACTAAGAACAATTAATAAACCCTATATATAAAAAATATCAAACTACATGATTTTTATTTCCTTTAAACCACTCAGAAGAACTAAATACATCATATTCCTTTATTTAAAGCCTTAATATTTAGTTACAATTAAAAAATCAATTAACCAATAGACAATAATACAACAATCATATCCCCTTGTGAACCATCTACAGAACAAAAGAAGAAAATCAAGCGCTCAATCAAAACGAGATTAAGAAAATGTTGGAACTCTCTTAAAAGGCAATTTCGAAAGTTCACATGTGACCTATAAGAGTCGAATTTAATAGATCAAGGAGGAAGTATAGCAATCGTTAGGGACATTCAGAGATTGGCCTGAACACTATGAAATAGTAAATTAATAGTGTAACAGTGTTCGAGTGAGACACCGCTACGTGTTTCACGTGCCGTCCCGCTCACACAGTAGCAACAGCTTTTGGTATAAGAGCTCGATAGTACAGGCAAAGTCCAGTGATGGATTGTGTATCCCACGGGACCGCGTATGTCACTCAATGTCATCGAACTTTCGCCACCGATTTATTACCATTATCGGTTACCAAGAAATGTACAAATAATGTGGGTTAACACCAAATTTGCTCGTTTCATTCGATTATTTTTGAAATATGAATGAACTTTGATTGACGGAATAAGAATTATTATTTTACGTATGTGAACTATGGCTATATTATTTTGTGTCGAAAGCTTAAACAGAATTTTGTGTTTCGTTGAAATTTAAATCAAGAATTATTTTGGATACTAGCTCATAATATGTTACGTCATAATTTTTTGTGGAAGTTTTTAAAACATGAATTTATACTTTACTCATTTTATTTTTATTGTGATTCTTACATAGATAGTAGAGTAATAATGCTGCCTTTATCACGATAGAGAATTCATTTTTTTATAGAAGTGATAATTTGGCAAGTAGCAACTCACGAATAAGTGGAAATGTGACAAAAATGAGATTATTGCCCTCACAATACCCCTTCAGAAAACCTAATACAATGTTATATTAAAATGTTATACGCGTACGTCATTCGTTCGCTAACTTAATGAAATCGGTGTGATTGCATCCCTATCCAAATTCGAATTATTTGGCAAAAATATTTTTTATATATAAAAACATACATATCGAAACAAAAATCTACACCTATTTGCCATTTTAAAGTTACCCGCGTATGCAATATTTATTAGTAAATATTATTAGGTTTGCTTCTATATTCATTTTATAAATTATTATTCAAAATATTCTATTTATTTTACCGAAATCTTGTACTTGATCTTGATATAGACATAGTATCGCTTTAACTTTCTTACTCTCCGCCACCCAAAGGTAGACTGGTAGAGAACGCCTTAGGCGTTATGTCCGCCATTGTACTATAATAATATGTGCAAGAAGTATTAAATAAATAAATAAATAAGTATCGAACAACAATATTCCTAGCTGTAAAGCCTCTGGAGTCCAAAAATAAAATAAGGTGGGATCTTCCCTAAAGGATGGATAAGAAGTCTAACATTAAATACAGTTTGGAGTCAAATGAGCAAGACCTTAGGTACCTATCCGAGCACATAAAAAACGAATAACAACAAATATTGGAAATTCGACCTTCAAACGGTCAAGTTCGGATCAAGAAGTTCTCTTCTTCCGTAAAATTGAAGACTAGCAGCAAAGGATCGAAGTGCCCATTTACTTCTGCATCATGTACCGACATCTAACACAGCGACAGATGTTTTGATCAATACCCGGCCATTGACCTGTTTACTGGCAAACGAATGTTTGCCAACACACAAGCCAATTACGATGCGTTAACTCAACCATGAGTTATCCGTATGATGACAAAATGAAAATATTTATTGACAGTTTCGTTTTTATGTATTCTGATCAGCCTTCGATTTGGTTTAAAATATTATTTTGGCACGTGAAGTTTGTTTTTTCAATATTTGGACTTTAGTTATGGCAGAGCATGAAAAAACTTTGCGTAAAAAAATGACAGGGTGGATTTGATCCTAACAAAGACAAATTAGCAATATGACTTTTTAACGATATAATCCACTTTCTTAATATTCTAAAACATCACTGGCAAACACCGGTGAAGGCAAACATGATGAGGAAACCAGGATTGAAAACATTGGAATCTGACATCAATTCTCAAATCTTACCTATACGGGAAGAGGCCTGAGCCCAGCAAGGGGACGTATGTGGGGTGGTATTATTATAAATTAAAATGCCAATCTATTTTGTTTTTTTTTTTTAAGATTTCGGTTTCAAAGGTAGTCTATTATTAGCTTGTAACTGTGAGTAGTTGCATCCCTAACAATATTTAACACCTTCTTTGCTATTGAAAAGACATGACACAGAAAAATTAAGTTGCTTCAGACTATTTTTAATCATTCGACTATTTTATTAGGCATGACCTATCCTTCTGATACCACCCTCATAACAATAAGCTGACAAACTGAATTATTAAATCCTTGTCCAGTTCAAATCGACTTGCTACGAGAAGCCGTAATGTTATCGCCTTAAGCCAATGCTGGGCTGACAAGTGACATGCTGACAGATACCTTAGGTATTAGCGGTAGTACAAAGAGGTACCTGAGATTTAGTAAGTCTAGCTATGACTGATATACTAGAGCTTTAATGCTTACTGCTTACTCAGTTGATGTTCCAAGACATCTCAGAAACTAGACTTATAGAAAAATTATATTTTCGGTTCGTTGGTATAACATATTTTTATTTTTTTTTGTTTGATACATTAAGTTAGATATGTGGATTGCTATTTTAATTCTGATTTATATACTTGGCTATTTGTGCAATAAAAAAATAACATGCACTGTATTTAGTTTTTCACATAAAATGAGACATCAGTTTTCATACACAAAAGTTTTCGTTCCACGTCGAGTGGTCCATTTTTTTAATAAAAATTTAGTTTGTAGTCTCATATATAACTGTTTCTAAAGACGTGGATGACAAAGCAGAATCTTCAGGAACTTCGTTTTCAAGGTCAAGAAAACAATAGCTCGTTGGTGTTACCAGGCAGAAAATTGCAGGGATCCAGTCCGTCGAGGGATCATGTCGAAACTCAATTGCTCGCCTATAATCTTGATGTATTAATCCTCGGATATTTAATACACTCTTTCATAAATATTTTCTAGCGAAGGGAAATTGGCCTCTAGGTATTGTTGTTGTAGTTTTGATCGATCTGCGCTCCTCCATTCTTTAATTACGAAGTATTTTTGTTACTGTTCATTAGGCCCAAAAGTTTTATACGAATATTATTTTTTGTTGCAGTGCTGGATTTTTTTAATCCCTTGATAAATTATCAATCGTTTCTAAGCAATACAGTTCAGGTTTTAAACATTTTTCCTTTTAAATCTGTATTAATAACAAAAATAAAACATAAATTTTGCGCTTTTATAAAACTAAGCAGTTTTCAAATGTAATCAAGACACTGTTTGTTTCAAACGACAAAACATTTTCAGAACCAAAAACAGACATTTTAAAGATATAACAAATACTTCTGATTATTGCTGAACAAACCCGCGTCTCTTCATAATTTTACATCTATCTCGCCCACAGAACAAAAGGAAAAATTACCTAAATTGTTCCATTCCATTATATATTATGTAGAAGCATAAGTACCTCAGAAAGAGGTAGACAAATGTCTAACATTAGTTTAAGTACAACGTTAATATTTGTACGAGAGGATGTATCAAGGGGTGTAGGGTAATACCAATTTAGTGAACCACCCCAATGCCTGGTAGAGTTACGAAGATTTTCCGAGTTCTTTGACCTTTGAAAGGCATCTTTAAGTAATAAGACAAAAATGTTCCATTAACAATAAAAAGTTACTAAACTAATAGATTTAAGAGCATGAACAGAAAAAAAATGTGTTTCGGCTGCAGTTAAAACATTTGAGCGACCAAGTCAAACCGAAAAAAATAATTAAGAACTAAGGATAGTAATCTTAGTGCCTTACATGATACTATCAAACAAAATTTTGATAACTTCATGCAACATAATTTATATCACATAATATGTTTCGAGTAGAAAGAAAAAAATACCAAGCATACATATAAAGCAGTAAAAAAGAAAAGAGAATACTAATAGAGTTATAACTTTTCTTTCATTTAACGGCGCGACTTACAAAATCACTTTTTCTATCTAAAACCAAGTTCTCCAGCAAAGCCTCGTAATATTTTTAACCCATTTGCGTCAAGTAAGGGCATAAACTTCCCTCAGAGGAACACTATGCAAGAGTAGCTCCAGTTAATGCCACCGTGAAGTTATATGACATATTTAATCATGAAATAACGACTAGGCTTACGGGGACTTAAGTGAACAAAACTGCTGCAATGATACGATGCGTTTGATAGCATACTGTATATGGAGAGAGGGTTTTAAAGATATAATGTATACGTATAATAGTAAAGGTTTAAATGGCAAAGGAATGGATATTGGTTTGATGTGTTTTGTATTGGTATTTTGTGTTTAAGAACTTTTAATATAGTAGAAAAAATTATAGTTAATTATAGAGGAAAATCGGAGAAAAAGGAAATACGTATTGTACAGTAATTTTAAGTTAACTTTTGGTCCAAGGGCTTGCAGGAAATACAAATCGTTGGAAAAAAAAGTAAGTGACATTTTCATAAAAAATCAATCCATTCACAACTTTTTAAGACAAAAATCTGAAAGCTGAAAAAAGTCCAAATTCTTTTGATACACAGTCTATTAAATAACCACGGAAAAATACACACTCCCTTCCACAATTACCTACACAAAACACACGGTTTTACGAACAAAGAGCCACTGAATAACATGACGAGTTCTTAAATAATACGTCACAAAAAGTTGTAGCAATCTGTATGACCTGACCGTTACACGTAACGAACGTAGCTAAATATTTAAATGCTAGCTCCTGGCCCAGCTTACGTCGCAAGTCCTTTGGGACTGCAAAAATGTATACGTCGTGTTACATATTCTGTTACGTTACACCGATTTTAATTTTACAACACAGTCAGGTAAACGAATAACTAATGTATTTTAAAGAAAAATCTGTGGGATGAAAATAAAGTGGGTTATGAAGGTATATAACTGGGTCCGATAAGATTGGAAGTCGACCATCAGTCCTAGACCTATCAGGCGTAAACCATGAACGGGACTTTAAAATCAATACATTGCAATACCACCCACCCATCACCCTGACTTACAAATGGGTCTATACAAATGTACCTTACTGTCACTACTGATAGTAGGGTGTCTTAATGTGGGATAATCCCATCAAATTTTCAATAATGATGCAATTTAAATTACTAAAGTCCTCTCAGGCTTGTTATAGAAACCCAACGAAAAGAATGAGAGAGCCAGGTGAAACCCAGAAAAGAAATAAAGAAAAGATGTTGAACCTCCTTAAAGCTTCCACTATGAAGCCAGATCAGCATTAAAAACAATCCTCTATCTTTTACTTAAAAATACCATCAATTTATGTTACAAAGACACCGGCAAAAATACGTCCAAACTTTTCACGGGTCAGTAAATACAAAATTTCCTCATGAATATTCGGATTTAGCATGACATTAGCTTGTTCACATCTCAGGGACGACCGGGAACACGGTCCAACAAGGTTTGACTTTCGACCGGAATATTTTAAGCATTATGCAAGATATGCATGGTCTTGTCCAAAATCTGATATTTGGATTTCAGATTCACAATTTGTGGGAATTTCGAAGTGAAGGCAGGATTTTCTTAAGAAAGAATTGTTTCGTTTGGACTGGAAAGGAAATAGTCCGCATTGCATCTATTAATAATGCACTTTATTATAAGCAAATAATGAAGACGTAAGGAAAACAAGTAAAGTAAAATTATCAAAATTATGTCTATAGTAATTAGCGTAACAAGAACTATATGAACAGAAGAAACCTAATAAGATTTATCCATTGATATATTAATAACCAAAGACAGAATCCAGACTTCTAAAATATTTGTCCATACATTCCACCATTTGCTAACAATGTTTGTAAAGGCTGTTGACAAGAAGACTTACTGAATACAGAGAACTTAACAAACACCAATTAAAACTGCGCTAAGGGTCGATACCCTAACTGATGCTAGAACAGCAGTGATTACAATTTGTACGATCCCCACATGAGCGGATTTCTGATTTTCGGCGCAACGTGTACCTTTGATGGCCATCTGTTTGCTTTTGTATTGTGTTTGATGGATGAAGGCTTCGATACAGACCACAAAGGATTTTGGACATAAATCCTCCATGCTCGATAGATGAACTTAATAAACAATTGAGTGTTTTACTGCAGTATGAACTATCCGTACCTAAACAATAAACTCTTCGAATGTTCCCAAAATTTGAATCAAAAAACTTTTTCTTTAGGATCCAATATTTTCTCCGTTCCTACCAACTAACCTTCGCCGGACAAACAAACAACATAACAGTGTATAGTTTAATGATACAACTTCCAAAACTAACTTTTCAACAACGCACATAACAATCTGTTAACCGTACCAACTGAATATTTACATTTCTTTTTGTTTTATGAGACAAAGTTCCCCAAACGTCCCGCTAAGATAAATGTTTTATTAAGCGGGTGTTAAAATGACGCTCCAGACAATAGTGCATGAGGCAACAAAGGCGAAAATCTGAAGTAGCGTAAGTGTACATAGGTCAATCCGAGCCTCCCGCTGGGCGAGAATGATTAATCGTAGTGGGGAGTCCACAACGAGGAAATAACTATTTCTCATCTTTTCAAAAGGCTATCCGAGTAAACTGCCACAGGCAGCCGCCGTGTCACGCAAAACGCTTACACATCGATCCCACTGATCTTATTAGTTACATTGCGTTATGACATGCACCCTTGGCCCGTTTAAATAAAAACGTTTCGATCTCTCTCGTCAGGAAAACGTTGACAGAGATTAATTTGAATCTCGAATACTATTTGGTTTACGTATTATTTTTCCCTCGCATTTCCTGCTCAAAAAACGTCGCCATTATGTAGCCATGAATTCGTTTTATAAATCAGTCAAACGGATTTTGACAAGTTTTATTCGCGTCTCGGTATCTTAAATCCTGCAAATACATTTTTGATGTCGGATCATCCTTGAATATCAAGAAAAAATGCTACGAAAGCAGTAAAATTTTATCTTGTAAGCCATAAAACCGGGCAAGATTGCAGTGAATTGACATCGTATAATCGCATCTTCTCGCGTAAAAAAGACGATCAAAAGCTAAAATATGCAATAGAGATAACAATGGATTATCGGGTATTGATTTTGGATTTTGCATTAAATTACTTTAGAATTTACTTTGAAAATAAGAAATCTATTAGAACCGTCTTGGCCCTATCTGTGGGTAAGAGGTAATCTTTTAATAGCGCAGACTCAGAAGCTTTTAATCTAAGTACTTATGTATTCTAATAAAATGGGTGTTGTAATAAGTTGAAAGCGCAACTTGTGCCTGACTTAGGCTACTTAGAATATGACACGGAGAAAGTTTTTATTAGATAGCTTAGACTTTTATATCTCAACTTTTCCTGGATTTGTGAACCTAATCACCAGAGTCTGTAAGGAAAGTACCTTGAGTGCTATTTTTGGAAACACTTAAACGATGAAGGTTTTCTTGAATATCTGATCTATTATTTACAGAATACTTTATCAGGACATTCGAGTTGAAAATGAATTTTGAAATTCGAATACTCTGGTTTCACAGTACGTAAAATGTTCAGCTGGGCTTTTATATAATTAGCGAAAGCGATGCCATGAAAATATTATATGGGATAAAAAATTATATTTTTTGTAACAAAAAATTAAGCTGAAAACCGTGTATAAATAGTTTTTATATCTCTTTATAAAACAGGAATCATCGTCATACCGAGATCCAATCGTCAGTTACCAAAAGTTTTCGCATTATTGATGCGAAATGTTTTAATAGATTCGCCTCCGGATAAATCGGCTTATTCCAAAGTCGCAACACCCTGTAGCTGGGTACAAGCAAATAATATGCAAGGCAAGGCGCAGCTGCGCAACTAATTCTGTTTAGACAAGCTCAATAAGATACGACAGACGCGGTATTAATATTTGTAATTTGCAATAGTTTCGACTTATCAACCTTAATTGTTTTAGTTAAATCAAATAACGACGGATTCTGTTTGGAGGGTGGTGTTGGAGATTTAAGGAAATATACATACTTGTGCTCTGATTTCTTGTCTTGGGAAAGGTGTCCTTTATAGTTGAATTATCTGTTCTAGCGGATTATTTAATACGGGTCACCTTAGACTAAGCTGCTGAAATCACACTGAACATGTTTAGCAAGTTCGAATTAAGACACTTTTTGTTATTTTGGTGTCGGATTAATGATACTCCTACCTACCTTGGGTATGTGTAGTCGGATATTTACGTGGACTAAAAAGTTACTAAGACTAAGGGCTGCTGGAAAAAAATAAGTTAATTCATTCAGTCCACGGAAACGCTATGTCATATGTTTCGTTTGAATAAATACTTCACCCATAAATAAAACACAAATATTTTCATCAGTATACATTTCAAGCATAAAAAAATCCCAATCCCATATTTGTATTTCGGTATCAAAGAAATATAGGATAACGTTATAAAAACTTGAATTTTTGCTTCGAAAAGGAATAATACGGCATACTCAACTGTTCTCGAGTCTTCGATATGTGCATGTAAGATTTATGCATCCACAGTGAGATTTCTCCTTTGTCGCGAGATTATAGCACAATGAGCATTGAGAAAAAACTCTGTATCTGTTCAGACTGCAAGAAAATGTTACGTACTACTACTTTGTGCGCTTCGGATAATATTATTTGATACACATTCTTGAGTTTGTTTCATTTGTTGAAATAATTAATTTAGCTTGGTTTTTGTAGTGATATGTGTACGAAAGTAATAGTATAACAAGGATAAAGAATTTTTCAATATCTATTTTAAATAATTCTAGGAATAGCTTAAATTAATGACATTTTGCCTCTGCCTCCATTTGCGGCAGTGCCATTAATGATGACCAAAAATACCCTATGTAAGGGATGTTGGGTATTTTGTGTTTTAAAATGACTCCAAATTAAGTTTCAACAATATCAGTAAACCAAAAACTAAAGAAACTAGTGTAGATATGAAAGTTTAAGAGACAGAGTAACTTTAAGTTACAAAAAAATAATAAGTATGAAGTTCAGAAAATGTTAAGTTTTCAAATGTAAAAAACAAGAATTATTATAACTAATTTGTAACAGTAAAATTCGTGTCCTGTTAAACCTGACTGCAATTTCTTAACACCTATTAAATGGCAAAAAATTGGGCTCGCTCCAAGCCACTCATAGAAATGAGTTAAGCTGAAATAAATTTAACAATCAGACTTATTTTACGAAACGTTTTCGAGATTTTATTTCATCCTATGCTCATAGTATGGTGCTAAAGTATAAAAGCGTTCATAATTTTGATCGTGATACTTGGATACTCATTAAAGAAGATACTATCTACTTGTTGCAAATCAGGCATGTACCTATCTACTGATGCGACTCTTTAAAAGTTAGATTACAACCATTGTGAGCAAACCTGGATTAAAAATATTGGAATCTGACATTGGCAACCCACAGTGAGCTGGCGGGGTGATCTATCTCATACTCGTACCTTCTATGTGGGAAGAGGCCTATATTTAACAGAATGATGGTATAGACTACTATTATTATATTACAATAGGCGTTGCACTAAACTCTCATAGCGTATTATTTTATAACTAGCTGGAGCCCGCGACTTCGTCCCCGTGGGTAGAAGATATAAGTTATGATTTACACCTGCCCTGTTTTTTTTTCACATTTTCAATTGTATCTTCGCTCCTATTAGTCGCAGCGTAATGGTTTATAGCCTAAAGCCTTCCTCGATGAATGGTCTATTCAACACAAAAAGATTTTTTCAATTTCGACCAGTAGTGCCTGAGATTAGCGCGTTCAAACAAACAAACAAACTCTTCAGCTTTATATATTAGTATAGAAGTATAGATTTCCTGAATATGCTGAAAATTTTCTTCAGTATTTAATAAAACGTGTAGTTAAAGAATCATACATATTCATGTATGTAAAAGAGATATTTGTCGTTCGTAACTTTATCCCAATTTACGAACACAACTCCTTGGTTATTCCAACTTGGTTATATTAACTTATAATGACAAGGAACACTGTTTGACTTGCGTATGAATAACAAACTCCTTGGTATGACGATTTGATGTGTTCCCAATTGTTCGGCACAATATGAAGTCATTAGAAAGTTTTGAATGCTGTTTGCGTACGATTGTGTATGCGAGAGATGTTTGTAATTGCGTGATTTCGGTTTCGTGTTTTAGTATCATTGATTTAATTTAGATAATTGGGCAATTGAGGAAAGTACTCACTTTCAAAAAAATATACAACAAAAATGTAGAGATTTTGGACAGAAACGCCTCCCACACTAAGGGATTTAATTCTTGTGTCACGGTTGGTTTAAAAAACAATCAGGTCATACGCACAAGGACACCCAGACTCAGGTCTAGCGATCGTCAATCGCACTAACACTTGTCATACGTAGGGATCAAACTCACACAATGAGTTTGGCGTGGTGACCTTGAAATTTTTAATTAATATATAATTTTATGCTTTCTGTGAAAAGGTTAAATATTTTTTTACTAGCGATCTAATAAACATTTAATCCTCGATTTCCAATACAATTTTTATTAAAACGGAGTATTTAGATTTTTAATTTTACAAGATCTATTTTTAACTCCTTATAGTCTTCTTGAGTAAAACCCATTTCTACTATAATTTCTTCCAGTTAATTTGAACATCCTGATGCGATACGGTAAAGTTTTCTAACTGCTAAGAACACCCCTATCGTACCACTAGTCAGCCACGGACCCATCTACTAGAGTCGTCACAAACCCACTGCACGTACTGCGTTTCAAACAAAATTTTCTCTTTAACTTTGAGTTCTCAAACGCATTGTATTTTGTATGTAATGTATGTATTTATGTTGCAAATGGTATTGACGAAGTATTTATTTAAATGCAGCAGGTTTAAAAGTTTCCTATTTAAAATAATGACAATCAACGTTTTCGTTCAAGAAATGATAATCTTGTAGTTTTATCGTTGTACTGCCAAACTGCCTGTATAACTTCAACGGAACTGAAGACTCATTCAGAAAAAAAGCCAGTGATTGGCCAGTTATATTGAATTATTGTCATAGAAACATGTCACGACATTTTGTCATGCAAAAATCACTCGAACCATGTATTTGATCAGTTCTATTTTTTTTAAACTACCTACCTAGAGTTTTGTTTAAATGTCTATGACAAATTTAACAAAATCGCATTTAAAACTTAAACATAAATGGTCAAAAATCACCATAGCCAATCCAAACAAAAAATGAATTCATAAAATAAACAAAAACTTAGAGCAAACAAGGCTAAAAGCTTAATACATTTAGTGTGAACCAGTATTTATTTACAAAGCTTGCCACTCTCCATTTGCTTGTACTGTAAGCCGGATAAATCTGTGGCAAAAATAGCGGCGTTTTACTCGGACCACGCGCCCACAGGGTTGGATCAAGCTTTTTATAATATTACTAGTGAGTGCCTGCGGATTGCTTTCGATTGTCAACGCTTTTATCAGTAAAATACCTGAGTGTCAATTGTTTATCTTAGCTGGTTTGTTTGGCTTCTTTAACTACGGAGGTTAGTATATGTATATGTAGTAAATGGTACCAAACTTTTGCTTTTTAACTTTTTGAAGTACCGGGATCGTTCCTCCTATATTCTTAGCACGCGTGATTTTGCTTATTAGTGGGTTAGCGATTTTATCATACATATGCTGCTCGCCTGCATGGATGTCGGTTATAGTTTGACGTAAACTATCTTCAGTCCAATTTATCAAAATCAGTCATGGCTCTCTTTACTATTAAAAATTGATGTAACTACTTGCAGCTATTTTTAAGCTATGGTCACTTTTACTATTTCAGATTTTCGTAAAACAATATACTACTTTTAAGTATTTTTTTTACCTAAATTCCTAATTTTATTGTGCACTACACAGCTACGTTACAACTACTCAAAATTGACTCATCGTCGAACACATAAACAACACTACATCACAGCTATCTTTGCCCTACATCGCGCTGCTATGGATTGATTTGTGTAAACGTTTGTAATCGGCCATTAGCACGTAGAGCCTTCTCAAAGCCCACCACAGGTAATACATAATGCAGCTGGTCATTATTCATCGCTCTATGTTTTATTCAACGCTCAACCAGTTTCCAGTTATTTCAGTTTACATTGATTTCTTTTTTGCAATAAAATTGGCCGTGTTTTTAGTTTAGCGTTTTTGATGTTAGGTGCTGTTGAATAAAGGTTTTTAATTTTCTTTGTTGAGGAATTTAGTTGAACTCAAACAGTGGAAGCTATCAAGCAGTGGAATTTCAAAAGCGAAAGGGGATGGTTGACGAATTTATAAAAAAGTATAATTTCTGGAAAGAGGTGTCCCTTTGCTTACACTAGCTTTGTGTATGTTTCTAGCCATCATCTATCCTGAAATCTCTGAGTGTCCAGATATATATAATATACATATACACCTACTCTATTCTATCGAACATATTAATTGAAATATTTCTTTAATTATTATTTCGGATATTATTTATGAAGTCTACTCTAGGTAACAATATCTTCCTACATATTTAAACAACAAAATAATCTCCGTAGTTTATAATAACAATGATATACCTCGGAAACGTATATTCACCGCTCACACAATTAAATTTATTTCAGTTACCATTGATTTTACTCGACTACTTTCAAGGGAATAATAATGAAAAGCCGTGTTAACAGTGGCGATCGTTAAACTGCGGCTTACACTTTAAATATAAATAAATGTTGCCTTTGAAGGTATTGAGTGGCATATCCATTAAAAATTTAAGCATGTTTAATGCATTCATTTCTCCGAAAACTAATTGAAAGTAAATCATGGATTCATGAGTTTCTCTTTTGAAGGAGTGTGATGTAGTTTTCTAACCAAAGTAAGTACCTATTTCTGTGTGTAAAATAAATAACTATATTGAAGAGAGCTATTGTTAATTATAATAGCTTGACCATAAAAGAAAAATTGTTAAGTGCGAGTCGAGGCGTTAGAAAACTCTTGTTTGGACAAAACTATTGGTCACTAGATCGTTCGTAACCTGTGCAAAAATGTATGTACTTTAACAAGGATATTAATCATGTGTCTGGCTCTGACGAGTCATACGAAACGCTGTAGTGACAGACGGTCGGACAGAGAGCGAAACATCAGTTATAGTCGTGTATTAAAAACCGTTATATACTGGGAACATATTATAAGTTTTATTACTCAGACTAAGTATAAAATAATTCAATATACATTATTTAAATAAAATAAACCTAAAATAAATTGACCTCACTTAAAATGCCAGAAGAATGACAAAAATAGACCAACAATTGGTTATTTGAACCGCATCCGTACATCACGCGATCCCCTTAATCTTCATCTTATGTAAAAAATGTAGCCTTATTTATAAGAATTATTAACATAATATGAAGGCATTACCATTCTTTTTCCGAATATTTTATGCGAGCGCGATAAATTTGAATTTTGTCATAACGTTCACACATTTCATCGTTTTTATGTATTTACGGAGAGATTAGATGTATGCCGTCATACAGGACATTTACACGAGTATTTATGCTTTGTACAGGTACTAGATTGTTGTCTATTTGATATACTACAGCCATTTTAAGTGTAAGGATGTATGAATAACGAAAAAGGTGTTTTTATTGTTGTTATGACTTATTTTGATGTTAAAAATAGGGGAATTGTAGATACATAGCATGAGAAGAATTTGACGTTTTGTTGATTAAAAATATTAAGATTTTGTATGGCCAGCAACTAAAGTTGGTTAACATCATCAGGTTTTCAAAAGGATTCTACTATAAAACACAAGAAAGTCGCTTTTGGAGTTTCAGTTAATAAGTATCTATGCTTGGTACCTAGTCCGGGAACCATAGTAACTGGTCAAGTGCAAGTCTGACTTGCGACACTTAGTGGTCCATAGCTACAGAAAAACAAATTTTTAAAAGACATCCTTCGAATTTATGACCGTACCGGATCGCCGCTTTGCCTTGATTTTTTATCGGGTTTCCACTTTAATCTTTTGGGAAAACTTATATTCGGTTTTGGTGAGGTTCAAAAAACGGTAGGTTATAAACCGCCCTCACACACATACATAAACACTATCCGGAAATTCTATGAAAATCACTAAAACAACTGTCCACAATGTATCGAAAACTTCAAAAGTAAAATAAAGGATATCCACACATCGTAATGATAGCGTTCAATCCCGCTTTCCTGTATTGAGACGAACATCTCACACGATACGAGTCTAATTATTTTTGGAACGAACTTACTATTGGTTTCTGATTCGCATTTTACTGATGAATTTGTGTGACGCGCGGGACTTTAAATTATTTTAAAAATAATGTTATACTTTGAAATTATAAGGAACAATGTCATCATTTTTTGACTATAAAATAAATGCCGTTTTGCGTTTAAGATGGCAACAGTTTTCAACACAGTTCTTCGCTTTAAATCTCGTATCAATATTAGACGGTTAACTGTTATTGTTTTTTACAGTTATTTCAGAATTTTATGAGTATACTTTAATTATAATTGTGTATTTTTCTATTTATTTCTACTTTTTCCCATCTCAGTATTTATGCTTTATCTCTCAGAGCCATAACTCCAACTTGAATTACAATACAGTTTAGAAATTATGCCAACCTATATACGCCTTCATTATACTTCGATTACTGATCCGATGTCAGTGAGTTTCTAGTGAAAATAGATCGTAAACAAATGGTAGCGAGTTCACTGACCCCAGTCATATGGTAGTCATTCAAACGGTCATTCTGCAAAGCGAATTCGAACGCGGAAGATACTAATTGAAATAAGAGATCATCTAAGTAGAGCAGTTTATCTACAAATTGAGTGTTATGAAGGGAATCTTGTTGGTTGTACTTAATGGGGAATGTTCTGTTGCTTTTGTCTTTGGGTATCGGAGCTGTGAAATATATAATAGAATTTTGTTATTTTGATAGTAACTGTCGTGAGAATGATTCATTATTAAATGATGTAACGGTTTACTCACGCGTATTTATCGGGGTAGCCCGACTAGTTTCGGACCCAACCGGAGTCCTTAATCATGAGCAGACGCGGCGGGATCGCGAGTCGAACTGACGTCAGCGGCCGCGCATCTCGCTGCGTAGCGCCGCGCTCGCGCCGTGAGCGGCGGAGGGGTCGGCGACGCCGGTGTCGCGGGTGGGGGGTCCGCCGTCGTCATCGTCATCATCCGTGCTTCCGTACTGGCTGAGTCGGTGCATACCGTGCTGACCGCGTCGCACTCCAGACTTAGCGTCGTTTGAAAAGACGCAGCATTCAGTGCTGGTTTCCACGCTGGTGGCAGTGTCCATCCACGATCTCTGTTAAAATTCGGGTGACGGCTGATTTCTATAGCCTCCCGTACTTTCCGCGGCACGAAGTATTTTTCCCTCGCTAGTACGGAGGCTTTGTCGAATCTTATGTAGTGAGCCGTCCCCGCATTACAGACGTGTTCAGCCACTGCCGACTTCTCGGTGTCCATACTCTTCATGCTGCGTATGTGTTCGCCAAGTCTGGTTGCTACATTGCGCCGGGTTTCCCCAATGTAGCTCAGGCCGCAGTCGCACGGTATTTTGTATACTCCCTTGCTGTCGTCACCCGGGACGGATTGAAGGATCTGACGTCACACCTTAACCAAGTGCATGCGAAGATAGAGGTCACCATGGAGGAGGAGAGCGAAGGGAAGTTACCGTTCCTGGATGTGCTGGTCATCCGAGAGCCGAACGGACGCGTGACTCACACCGTCTACCGGAAACCGACGCACACAGACCGGTACCTACGAGCCGACTCTCATCACCACCACTCACACCTATCTTCGGTGCCTCGTACGCTGCTGAACCGAGCACTTGCTCTATGCGACCACAAATACGTTGAAGCGGAACTAAGGCATGTGCGTGACGTATTAGAGCGCAACGGTTATCAGTGGCGCCAGTGCAGACGTCTTCTGGGAATTGCGGGTGAAGTTCGCAAGCGTCCGGCGGAGGCTCAACGCACTCCTGCGTACTTACCATACGTACAAGGAGTCACTGACAAGATAGGTCGCTTGTTACGCCGAAGATATAGCATCAAGACGATCTATCGACCGCCAGGACAACTGCGACAGATGGTCCGCACTCCCAAGGACAAGGATCCTTTGGGCGTTCCGGGAGTATACAAAATACCGTGCGACTGCGGCCTGAGCTACATTGGGGAAACCCGGCGCAATGTAGCAACCAGACTTGGCGAACACATACGCAGCATGAAGAGTATGGACACCGAGAAGTCGGCAGTGGCTGAACACGTCTGTAATGCGGGGACGGCTCACTACATAAGATTCGACAAAGCCTCCGTACTAGCGAGGGAAAAATACTTCGTGCCGCGGAAAGTACGGGAGGCTATAGAAATCAGCCGTCACCCGAATTTTAACAGAGATCGTGGATGGACACTGCCACCAGCGTGGAAACCAGCACTGAATGCTGCGTCTTTTCAAACGACGCTAAGTCTGGAGTGCGACGCGGTCAGCACGGTATGCACCGACTCAGCCAGTACGGAAGCACGGATGATGACGATGACGACGGCGGACCCCCCACCCGCGACACCGGCGTCGCCGACCCCTCCGCCGCTCACGGCGCGAGCGCGGCGCTACGCAGCGAGATGCGCGGCCGCTGACGTCAGTTCGACTCGCGATCCCGCCGCGTCTGCTCATGATTAAGGACTCCGGTTGGGTCCGAAACTAGTCGGGCTACCCCGATAAATACGCGTGAGTAAACCGTTACATCATTTAATAAAGAATTTTGTTATTTTTCAGTATGAATAAAAAAGCTTTAAAATTAAAAAAAAAAAACATTTTTTTCAGTTCAAAACTAAAAAACAACCGATTTACAAATTCGATTCGCACATTCGCAAATTCGCACATTAATTCAATTTCAGTTTATAAATGTCAGCAATTGCAGCTTTAAATAGCTACTGAAACTTGCTGTTACGTTTCATAGTCGCACTCACTAAAGGCGCAGCTCAAACTCACATAATACCAAATGCTATTCATATTATAATAAACAAGGAAATCCTGTTTCTGCGGAGCGTGAAGTATATTTGTCTAGGTAAGGTTTCAAGGCACTAAATGGGAGAACGTCACGTCCTCGGCACTTGTCCTCAAGTTTGCAAGGCACTACACTCCCATCGCGTCTACAACTTTTCACATAAACTGCACAACTTCACACGGCGCCACTTATAACAAATTGCCGTTTTCTATTCAACATATTGAAATTTTTGTAAAGTTCTCATACATGCATTCAACGAATCCTCTTATTACTTTTGTTCGGTGTCCGAAAGTGCAATTCGCCATTTACGTTTGGTATAGAAACTTCTGCCTACCGCCCGTATTAGTTTTAGTTGGTAGTCGCGAGTGTCAGAAGTCTTACTTTTATTCGTTCGCAAAACACGTTTTTGATTGCAGTAACGCCAGTAACAATGCAGGGACTTTGACTAACCAGATGTATTTTCACAGTGAATAATTCGTATGTACGGCGTGTTCATCATTAGCAGTGTGTTGTGTAACTCCATGCAGTTAAGATATGCTAATTTAAAACCTCAAATTGGGTACAAGCCCCGCACAGAGGAGTGTTGTGGCTTTGTACTGTGTTATGGCGGTGCGTTTGTAGTTGCGGGATGTTCGCAGCGCTGATCCCGTGCGTAACAAAGCGCTTGGTTCGCTAAACCGGTGTTCATCATGGAGGTTTTAATATAATAATATGCTTTTAAAATTGTGAAAAAAATATATTTAATAATCAAAATCATTCAAAAAGTTTTTATTCCAGTTGAATAAATAAATACTTTACGCACGATAGCTGTAAACTGTGCAATAGTGTGCGGTTGTAGAAACCATCATATATCCTACAATTATTGATTATAATAATCAAATGAATAACATTTATCGTTAAAAATGTAATTGTTTACGATATAAAAAAAATCGTATCTAATAAATTAGCAAACCGTATGCTAATGCAAACTGTTTTAAAAATAAAATTTCATAAATGAATTAATGAAATATAATATTAAACGTTGAATGCAAAGGGATACTAAATGTAACTAGATTTCAAATCATAGATGAATATAGTGGTATAAAAGGTCAGTCTAAATTACCGACAAAATATGTCGGTGTTCAAATAAAATATATACACAGATTTTGTGTTTTACCTCAAACATGCAACGAACGGGTTCACGTCAACTTTTACCGTTTAAAAATTAAGTGCGATTGTGTTTTAAGCTTCTCAAATGTTTGTTTTTAGGGTTTTAAATTTATATTCAAATCAATGTATTTTTAAACAATAGTTAATTATTTAATCTATGCTTTTTAAAAACAACTATATTAATTGAAAATTGGAGTTGAAAAACAAGATCGATCGCATTTTCGACGTTGACGAATTTCGTCCAACTTAAGACGAAGTAAACAATTATTTATTGCAGAATCCATTACATTTATTTATCCGAAAGACAATACTTATTATCCTATTACAAAAGTAAATGAAGAAATTTGAAGATACCCGCCTAATAATTTGTTCTTTCACTTCCAATTACATGAAGCGAATTAAATTATCCAAGTACAAAATGTCTCAGAAGAAGAAGTCAGATTAATTTTTCCACTTTATTTCTCGTCTTACGTAAACTAGGATAACCAGAATTCTTACAGAAAGCTTAAAGTAGGACATTTGCTGTTGTGAGAGGGAGACATCGCTATATACAATGTAATGCACTTTCTCGCTTCAACACTAGCACAAGTCGTGTCTAAGGATGTCATAGTACAGGCACAGTAAAAGTTATGACGGAGTCGTTTCACTAATTATATTGTAATACCGTGATTAGAGCTTAATTTGTGAATTGGCCTTTTCATTAATTGTGACATTAAGTATTTCTTGGAGACGGAAGATTTTTTAATTGTGGAAGTTGTTATCAAGGGATTGGGTTAAGATTGGCGGAAGTTGTTCTGAAAAAAGTCATATTTAGCAATTAGATAATACAGTGATACGAGTATAGAAATATAGTTGAGAAAGCGTTCGTACAAAAAAGCAGTATAAAAAGTTTTATACCAATAAAGAAATAAAACCGGTCAAGTCCGAGTCGCAATCGTGACACAGATGTCCTTTGAAAAAGGCTGCTACTGTTTCTTAGCATTGATCTTACTTGTAAAATGTCAACTGCCCAGCTATCACGGTTCATGCAATACAGCCTGTTGACTTACGGACGAAAGAACAGCGGAGCTTCAGTGATATAGTTCCGATTTCATCTTTTGGCTTCGGAAAACCAAAAAAGCAAAGAAAAATCTTGTACCCATAGTCACCTCTAAACATTCAGTTGTCTGTAACCAAGTTACGTAATTACACCTCAGATTGGCCCCGTCCCTAAAGCCGCAGTCACACGAGCGACCCCACAGTCTCACCTAGCCCTAATATTTGCACACATCATTACCACATTACCTTGCCCGAGGAGTTTTAATGAATTGCCTGACGATGATATTGTTGCCTATAATTAGGTTTACCAGCAATAAAGGGATACCCTATGTAGCTCAGGGTTTTATAGTTTGGATATGAGACTTTAAGTTACAAGGTATGATGTATTTCGCGATGATGTTATTTTTTTAACTGATCATTAATTAATTTATCTTTTCAATTAGAAGAACCCTTGCCTAATTTGGGCAACAAGTCTGGTATTTTTTTTATATATCAGCTGTTTACACGGAAAACATTTAGGAGAAGAGACCAGATCCATTTTAAACACGTAAATGGAACATAATTTCAAAACGCAGACCATCGAACGTATTTGCCGGGATCAGCTCATTAATTTTGGATGAAAAAATAATAATTGCAAAACTACCACTGCCACTTTACTCGTGATTAAGGATTATTTTTGGGTACGAAACTAGCTGAACGATTGCGTAACTTATAAGGAAGCAGATTAGTGATTTCAAGGTAATGATAGAAAATTAGTTGCAATGGCTTTCACTTTAATATTTTTATTTAATATGACTATGAGATCCCTAAAGCACTGCATCTTAACTTTTGTATTTGTTTCTGACTGTACCTATATTAAGAAACGTACAAGTATGTAAGAAACAACATTTATAGATTAGATTTATTTAACACTTTAATACAATATGCTACTAATTGACTGTTAAAGATTTCGTACACAGCACAGCATTTGTCACGCTTTTCGAAGCTAATATTCCATAAAATACGATTCTCTAATTCATGTGAATTTTGTGATCACTAAATGTCTCAGTCTAAAACTGCCGTGCACGCTTGTCATATCAATAAATTATGAGAGAGATAAACTGGAAACGACATACATTTGATTTACGTTTACCCTGAATAGATAAAATCATAATCTTGGAATAGAATCGTGCTAGCTGTAGCGTGTAGACGATGTTTTGTAGGAAATGACTGGCCAAACCAAGATTTCAGTAGAAATTTAATAAGACAGGATATTGACTTAAGATGGGGAGTAATTAATAACATTAATTCATTTGAAGCTAAACGTATTTAATAATAAAAACGTTAACAATGTCGTAATATCGTAGTCTCTATGCACGTTGAATGGTTATGCTGATTCTATTTTCAATAAGCAGCCCAGTTTCTGATCACGGGTGGAGTCGACCAAGCGCTTTGCGTATCCGAGGTGTTTTATAGAGAATTCGTGCACCTGGTCCCCATGTCCTAAGCGTTGCAAAACGAAATTCAAATATGTATATATACTCGTAAATGCCTCACGGGTAATTATATTTTTGGAATTCAATATGCAGAAATACTAGGTAAATTGCTAAATTAGTTGTGATGTCAGCTATTCACTACTATTCCCGTATACACTTGGTTTTTTGTACCTGAAACTATTTGAAAATGTTTTCGTTTGGCTAAAGCTGACATTTTGCTTTGATCGAGAGAATTCCGGTCAGCGTGTCATTCAATGTTCAACGGATCCCCACGGCTGTTTTCGTGTTTTCGCCATGCGTCAAACCTGTATACTTCACGCCCATGTGTTGCCGCTGCCGTTAGAAACGGGAAAAAGCCTGGCTTTCTAGGGAAATTCCAATTACCCGCTGAAGGTTTTGGAGCTGAATCGCGACAACGATTGCGGCCTTTCACATTTTTGGGAATTTACAATGCGTAACTTTCGCAGGGAAGAAACGGGTCCTTCGGACGGATTCCTATTTTTTTACCAGTCAATTTTCTATCATAAAACATGGCAATATAGACCACAAATAAATGAATTTATACAAATCCTCACATATCAACGAAATAAAGAAGTATCTTATTTCCGTAAAAGCAAAATAACAGCCCCGTTTCACAATCCCCGTTACAATTCCCCAATTTACCATCGATATCATAGCATGCCGGCTTGATTGGACCGTGAATGCTAACAGACTCAGTACAGCAGTTGCTATAGATTTATAGAGTTCTCATCGGACCCTCGCTTTATGTTGCCTAGACACAATGATATATCGACAATTACAACGTTGACAATCCGTATCGATGCTTTGATGGACATTGTTTGGGGTCTTATGAGTATTCCGTGTCGGATAAACTTAGGGCTATTTTCTTTATTCATCTTCTGATCATCAGTCTAGCCTTAAACCAACTATGTTGGGGTCGGCTTCCAGATTGATTATCTGCTAAGTCCCAGTGTTTTACAAGGAGCCACCATTGCTTATCTGAACTCCTCAACCTACTTACGTAAGCGAAACGGTGTCGACTACATTTACAAATACGGGATTCACGTCATCAATGGCCGATGCTTGCGACGACGTTTGTAGATTGCAAACCCCATCAAAACATTTGTGTTTGGGCATTAAATGCTTGTTCTACATCTGGGTTTCCATTTTTGTAAAACGCGATAGGTACAAGTACTAAAATACTTTTTACTTACTTTTAATCACTTAAATAATTACCCTGTTTTTGTTTTATTTCAGTATGGGTGAGTCGACGGAATCCATCAACAATTTTCTAATTACTTTCTTGTACACAACGCTCAATCATGCGTTTTTTGTCGCGTTTTATTGATGAGTTTTGTTATTATGATATAATGGTCGGTTTTTATGATACTTGCTATACATTGAATTATGTGCTTCGATATAATTCTATAATGTGGTCGATATAAAAAGTTTCAATTTTCACAGCAACAATTTATGAAATTTTCCAATTCGAATAATTGGATTCCAGCAAAACAATATAACCATTTGTAACCCAATATAGCAACAAATAGAAACTGGAGACAAAAGAACAAAGAGGGCTCGTCACTTCAATTTCGTGTTTCTTCAATCGGAAAATAAATCAAATCAACCATACCGATCTCGAGATAGTTAATTAACCTCCTTTTAAAATATTAGAGAAATAAGAAAAATCGCCCAAACATTTTCGTGAAAACAGCCGGAATTCGATTAAGCCCGATTAAGGGATAGTCAAAAACTTCAATTTTGCCGAGAAAAATCCTTTTTATGTAGGCAGCATTATGAAGACGTGGATGAAAAGAGTAAATGGTGCGAAATAATCCGGACTCTTAGTTCTGCGTTGCTGAAAACGAATTTATTGCCCCTCGATACCCATACAGGCGGGTTTTATTGACACCTTAATAACATACCGACCGATATTCAGAGCAGATATCCTCATTATATCATGTTATATGGAACAGTTTAAATTTCCACTACATATATTGTTTAGATGTGAAGAAGTTTAAATGTTACTGAATAAATGGAATACGACTGTTATCGATTATAGCATCGCTAACCAGGTAAATTTAGTATGAATGGAAAGAGAGTCTACCGTAGCTTGGAAAATGGCTTGACATCAGTCTACTGACGTCACCATGTCAAAAAACTTCTAATTAGTACTTTTTCCATCCATTACCCGATATTCTAAGCGATTAAGTCGTAAAATATTTCTATGTTCCATTTTGTTCTCCATTTTCTTAATTTGCTTATCAAAATGGAGGCTCTATGCAATTTAAAAAAATACAGCGCGTAACAGTTGGCCGTTATTATTGTGCCTGATGGCAATGATAGCTATTATTATCGATCATGCTTTATTTTTAACTTCATATTGTGCCAAGGGTGAGTGCCTTTTTTTGTATTTCACAATTTTTGTATTCGACTGAATCTTTAGGGGACGATCCTAGAAAGTAAATTCTCTTATGGGGAGTTAAAAGCTAATACAATTATTATTTTGTAATTTTTTGGTCGATTTTAACTCTAGATGAAACTGGAATAAAATACATAGGTATTTTAATAGTATTCCATAATCGTGTAGTTTAGCTCCTCATTTGTATTATTTTTCAAATACGGCACCTAAAAAAAAAAACTACAACATCATTTTGCGGCGGCTCAATGCATCTCACGAGAAAAATAAATAACAACCTTCATACGAAACTGCACCCTTTTCAAATAAAAACAAACACATTAATAAGCAAAATATCCACAGAGCAATAAGCGACGTAAACGGAAAAACGAAATCCGGCGCACCCAAAAACTCAGATGAAAATATGGTAAAAATAAAAAGCATTAAAATCAGTGTTGTTAAAACTTGTGCGAAAACTGAACGGACTTTTGGCACATTCGTTAGTTGGTTTCCATGTATGGGAGCTTCGAACATTTTCTAACTATAGTTATGAACAGTATTTCTAAACAGGCAGGTGTTCTGTTTTGTTGTACTGAAAAGTTGCTTAATCTGTGCTGAATGAAACAATCACTTATACTTTGTCTGAATAAAAGGTGTTTTTGGTTTAGAATGTTTTTGCCTTCACTGAGCTTAAAAGGGTTTTACCTGTATTTAAAGGGAGGTAGCTCGATTGAACTTAATGGTTGTTTTGTATGTTCGTTTGGCCGATGGACAATGCGACATGTGTCATCGTTGCATCTGTAAAGAAGCATGCATAACTAACTGTTCCATCAGTATTATAGGTAGATATCAGTTAACAGCCACTTAAAAGACTTTCGCTATCTAAAAGCTGGCATATTGCATCATCACTTCTGCTCGGAAGCCTATTATTGAGGGTCCGCTGTCTGTCTGTCCGCCCGTGCATTACAAGGCTGTGTCTCTAGAATAATAAACAAGTAGATCAATTCAAAATTATCTGTTTTTATTCAAAGTTTTGAATATCTAGATATTCAAACTTCAAACTTGATTAGAATAACATTTTTTAAACTATCGAACAATTAAACAAACCTACGAGGTTGAAAGCATTTCATACCCATAGCTTTGTTTCTATCACTAAACTTTAGTCTTTAATTTAAGCCTACACTCTATTCAATTTTCCGTACAAATTTGATAAAGCGAAAATCTTTTGACACCCTAAATCCCTAAGTTCTTCCAAAATAACGTTCAATTTCTAAATATTTTCTCTCCCAAATATTTCCAAGGTGTTTGATTTTACTGACATATTTGGTTCACGGTCTCCTAGCCTTGCCGCTAAAACACTCGAGTAGGTTGCTCGCGTCACCGTCATGCATCCGATTATCGATAACGAAAGGCAATCAGGCAGCTACTCGAGAACTTAAATCGATAAGAGAGTGAAATGTTGCTCAGCTCGGTAGATTAAGCTAGTCGTGTGCAGCGTAAGATTGGCTAGGTAATAAGGAAAATCGATTAGAAGTTTTTAGGTAATTTAATGATTTTGTCGATGAAGGTGAGCTTTAACACTTACAAACTATTTTCGTTAGGTTACAAAATGGAAAAAGAAAACCTTTATGTCAACATTAACAGATGCATAAATATACAATTACTTCCCTTCCTTAAAGATGGATATAAGCATCAATGCCTTTTAAAAAAATTCAGTAATATGTGCTTTTGGCGATGTGGAAGAGCGACCCCACAGTCTTGTATAGTAATCTTGTTTTCGTGTTCAGATAAAGCTGTTCTTAGTCAGAAAAATATTTCTAAAATATAATAAAAATCGCGATCACCACCCAAAGCAAAAAAATCTCAATGTGGTGATTAGTGATTAAAATCTTTTACTATTTAGAAATCGTCGTGTAAGATTCTAAGTTGAAATAACGAGCAGGTGATTGAGTATTTTCTTTTCCTTATCGACATACTTAGGAGCGAAATCGAGGAAACACAAAATGCGATCAGCTCGTTCCAGTTAAAGGTAATGACCTCCACTCAAGGGCCCACACTTTTTTCTTTCGAATTGACAACGCACTCCGCAACAGTTATATAAAATTCATGCGTTACTTCCCCTTTTAGTAGTTTTTACTACTTTCTCCTGATGCCAATTGGTAAATTCAAGGAAATTACTTGGACCTTAGAACTGTTACGATAATATTTATTGCAAGCTGAGCGTCGCGGTTTTACCAGGGTCGTCTTTTTCTGCCCGACATACGCCATAAATATTTTGAACTAGCAAAACTGTCTTGAGGTATCTGTTATCTGCAAAATTAAAAATAATTCTAATAAGACCACTCTGATGAGTACTTAAAACGAGGTGTAGTTTACTCAGTTATGAAAAAAAAACAATTATCTTGACATTCAAAGAAAGGTTTCAATTTTATTTATTAGTATTGCCTTTAGCTGTTGGTATATTAAATTTACACCTAGTAAAATACGAAGATATTTTCCAAAAAATATACCTTCAGGTAAAACTTGAAAGAAACTGGGTCACCGCCCCAATTTTGTCCAAACCACTTAAAATAAATGCAACTAAAGGAAGTCGACTCAAACTGCTCCGGGCCACGAATAAATTTGGCCGAAAATTATTACGGAACACGTTTATTAAAAAAAAAGGAAACAAAGGAAACTATGTAGATGCCACTTTAAAAATGTTTTATTCAATAGAGAATAGATTTAGGTGGTGGCAAACGTTTCATTATTCTAATGCTTGCGGTGGGCGGTGCCTAGATAGCCCAGGTGTTGCGAAGTAAATGTAAATATTTTATTGTGGGGGCACAAACAGCGCCTGAGAGATCAATAAAATTTGTTTGTTTTGTAAAATGCTCTCTGTTGTCTGCTTTATAGATTGTGGACATGAATAATTCATATATACGAATGGAGTAGTACCAACCAGTCCATTCGTTTTAATATTTCGCCTGATGAAACGAATAACTTTCGGCCTTTTTTCGCCGTTACGATGTAAAGTTTATTTTGATATATAAACATTGGGTGCCGAATATTCAATAAATTTTAATAAACAAAACATGTATCACACAAGATAAATTAGCTACAAATACTTGTTTTTTTTTGGTCCTATTTATGTTACATCGCTTTCAAAATTTGGAAGTGGTTGGTCATTAAATGACCAGAAAAATGATAAAGAGCGAGAACTATGGCAAATAAACTTAGCTGAAACAATAGATTTTTATTTTATTCTTATATTGATAAGTTATGTATAAATAAATAATTCATTCACATCAAAATATTAAAACAACGCTTATTTATCGAAGCTTTTAAATAAATACCAAAACAAATTATGATCGAAGACATAAAATATTGACATTTCAAAATAAATATTTTCTGAGACTCTACTTAAGCAGCATCATATTTTTATATTTTTAAAAGGAAAATTATTTGATTTTAACTAACGGACAACTATTAAATTCGTAGTAAAAACTTATTTCTACTTTTACCATGAATAAATTTGTAAAAACACTAAAATATTTGACTATTGTGACGTTTTATCGAAATAACAAAAGATATAAAAACACCTTAAACCATTATTTTACAATTATCGTGTCTGTAATAGTCGCTCCTACCCTTAGCTTTACACAGCAAACTCGATCTAAACTCGAAACGTGTGAGTTGTTAGTCGAGTTCGTTAGTTGTAATGTCATCAGAGTTGCAGGTCGGAGTTGCTGATTGGACAGCTTCAACTATTCCGAATTCACAATCGAGTTTTCGATCGAGATCTCGTAGTGATTAAGAGATAATTATCTTGGGATCGAGATTAGAAAAAAGATGAGTAAGTTGTTTCTTAAAACTAATTCATTTCAGTGTACTAATTTAATAAGATATACAGCTCACGCTACAATTGACAACAATTGAGATCAAATAAATAAATCAAACAAATAAGACAAGCGTGTCTCTGAGCAACAAAACAGAAAATTAAACAAGATATCTACAACGAATCTTGACACAAACAGATCATATCCAATTCATTGCTTCGGCCCAAATAAATCCAATCTCTATAGAAACCAATTCAATTATGTAACGAAAACAGGTGGGAAAAATCTGCTGAATTAACATCCTTGATCAATCTGTCCTTTATTCAATAGGGTTCGGAAGTTACATGCAGCGTTTATACTTCACCAAGCATACAGGGTGTGTTCTAAAACTCAATTTACGTTCTGCCGTTTTGAGCTTCATCTAGCTATATAGTTGTATAGATACCATGAATATCTTAAAGGTTCTCTTGTACGTAAAATGTACCTCAGGCTTAGTTAATGCATCGTCCTGTATATTCAATGGAACATGGCCTCCTAATTAACTATACAATGAACGGTACGTAATTAAAATGAGCACGCTCGGAGAGATTAGTGATAACTCGTGCGCGTTCTTTTGATTAATACCCTTAATTTTGTTTAGGGATTTTGTCGTGTGTCGATTAATCTATTTATAGAATTAATTGTTTATTCAAATTGGATAGAAATTGTAGGAGTTTTATTTTAGAAAATAAAAGTGTTCCGGGTACGCTAAATACATCTATGCCATGATACCATTGTTTTTAAATAATGCTAAATTAATTCTTGGGGGGGCTTAACCTCAATAGCAATTTAGTATGTTACATCCACCCCTATTTTGAGATTAAAACATTGCGTTGCTATTACGCAAATTTTAACGTCACACCATAATTTGAAAAGATGAACGAACACACGGCTCCTCCCATCTACCTAAGTGCCTACAAACTATCCGCCAGCTCCCTCAACATATTATTTCAAAGTAACAAGTTGTCATGGAAATATAACGGTTTCACTCCCAGCCGTGTGAAAATAACGCAGTGGATTTTCTTAAAACACTTTTGGCTCGCCAGTCCAGCCGCCATTCCGTCTGTGAGTATGACGTTGCATTATGCATTTTGCTAACGAACGCGTGCTGTGAAAGCCGTACGGAAAATTTGAATAGAAAATGTTAAACTGTGCAAAAGTTTTCATGCTTTTACTTAGAAAAGAAACAAGAGGAAGCTCAGTTAGATGCCGTTTAGCTCAGATTTCATGTAACAAAGCTTCGTGGCTTGCCATTTAAGAGGATATATGTGGTAACGTACAGTTTAAAACAAAAGTGCTAAAACATTTCTGTCATATTTTGGTTTGAACACGGCATTAAATAAAATCGCATCGTATTTTTGAAATAAAGAAAGATGAAAATGTACTTTTTAATAAAATAAAAACTAGTGTATTTCATACAGGGATTATTTGAAAATGGTATAAAGAATGCGCGTTTTATTGTATAGGTGTATCAAGTGTTAACAGTCTCATGTTTTCTTTGTTTTCGCGCAGATTGGAAACGGGTCTGGCGGACCAAGCAGGGTGCATAGAATAACAGTCATGAATATAACCCTGTGGATGCAGAGGTTGCGAAATTAAACAGAAATATAATTATAGCACAACACAACAACGTTTCAATCTGTGAAATTCAGTGCTTTGAGATTGTAGTAGGTTTCTGAAATGAAAATTTAACCACGTTACACCCGATAACCTTTTTTGAACAGTCGTGTGTGCATAGTTTTAAGAGAATAACGTATTTAAGGAATGTAAATACCAGATATTGTAATTTTGACTGAAAAGAGTATAATATTTTAAAATTAAAGCGCGGCACGGTTCCGCCGACTCCAAACTTAACACTAGTAACCATGACCAATTTAAATTAAAATAGGCTTACTTCAAGTAAAAAATAGTACTTATATTAAAATAAAATTTCTGGGATTATTGTGTATGAGTAAGCTAGTCGGAACGTTACACGGCGCTGAACAAGATCTCTTTAATACAGCTGCGATTTGCAATTTCTAATAAACGGGTTTTTTTTCTTTGTAAAGGTAATATAGTCTAGGATTGCTGCTAACACGACAATGGGATTACATATCCACCTGTTAGACAAAGTGATTGCAGGATTATTGAACCAAGATCTCCCGTTTGTTCTGAGGATTAAAGCTTCGAGTAGAATTTCTACAGCGAGCACAAGTTCTGTGTTAGAACAAATACGCTTACTTAGAATTGTATTTTGTTGTGCTAGTAATAAAAAATAGTTTCGGTTTTTGGCCTTAGATTTTGAAGTCTTGTCAATGTTTTATCTCGAAACTTGAACTTTAAATTCAATCTTCTCGATTTTATCATTTGGAAAAGTGTCAAGAAAAATGATGGTTTTGGGGTAACGAAAAAAGCGCCAACAAGAACAAATACATTGAAAAAGATTACACCTTTTCTAGCAACAACGAAAAAAACTGCAAATGAAATAGCTGTGATACCTAAAAATGAGTAAAAGTTTTTGGCTAAGTTCCGTATTACAATAAATAATTTCAAGATATTTGGCAATTTTTATTTTCGAACCATTTCAAATAAACACACTTTCCCTATTACCTAGAAAATTCAACACACACTTTAAATCCCAATAAACAAACTAGTATTTACAATCACTCATACCAGTACTAAAATCCGATAAACCTAAATCGTTAATCAACATTGCCATTTCGAACCTCGTTCAGTATTTAGTTCGCTAATTAAATTTCGATACATTACATAGTAAACCTAGTAGTTAAAGCCCTAAAAGAAATTAACGAAAATCTGAATCCTAATTAAATTGAGCTTGCGTATTATGATTGCTGTAATTGGATTCAGTAGCATAGCGTTGAGTTATCAATTCTCCGTTATACCCACTCTCCCTTTGATAACAGAACACTGTCACGTGTGCCTATGATTAGGAGTTTTAATCAACTCGTTTAATGTGATTCTTCCACGGGGAACTATTAAAAATATTAGTGTCCGTATAATAATCTATATTAGGGTATGTCTGCGAATAAATTAAATGAAAAAGAATTAATAATATTTGACGTATTTAGCTGTGATGAAAATAATTTTTAGTATTCTATAAAAAGTGGTAATGAATTCACGTCAACTTTTTGTTTTAGTTCGAAATTCTGTACTTTTGCGAAGGTTAGATAATGTTTAAAATTAATTGTAACCTAATGTACTTATAAGAAACAAATAAATATAGTCAGCATCCATTAAAGTATTTCAGTATTTTCTATTTCCCAGACCACGTTAGGATATTTCTCAAACGGCTTTTTCCATGACAAAGTTATTCTAGGCAGCTCTTACGAATAACTTGCATTCTCCAACAAACTGTTATTAGCTCAAATATAAAAAGATTTTTCTGTCTTCAGCAGAAAAAATAAGAGAAAGCAAACCATTTTTGTTTTTCGTGTCTTTTTTTTTTTCAATTTAAGTTTTAAAAATGCAACTTATCATCACTGAAAAAATTATAATTTAACAAAAAATCTGTCACAATCTTCGTCTGACTTTCGTAAATTATATACCTTTTATTTCATTCAGTAAATGAGTAGGTTTATTGGATTAAGTCCAGAAAGCTTTGCCCTTAATTGGGGCTTTCCGACAAATAACTTTTCTGTTTTCTCAAAGTCGGACAGACCTTAAATAATGTTCTCAATTAAATCTGTAATAACGAAATAGCTTATCATAATTATTACTCACACATACACCATGAATCTGTCGTTTTGTCTCATAGGCATCACACATTTGTGTTGAATTAGCATTAAGTTTATCATCAAGTGACGTAATTATCCGACCATATTATAGGCCACATTTAATGGTAAGAAACGTCAATGATGAATGAGGAATAGCTACAGTCTTTTCAAACCAATTCAGTAAACCCATACATGGAGTTCCCGGATTTCTTCTCCATGGAATGATATTTTTGAATCACGCTCCCAGTCATTAGAACTGTAACTACCAACGTCCCTTAATATCTTTTGATTTTTGACTTGAATTTGGTCAATACTAACCAAATGTAAAGCCGTGAAAATCGTAGTACCCGCGACTTATTGAAAAGCAATTTCATTTGTACACAATATTTAGGAAAAACCAGGGACCGGACAACCCCACTTTAGAGTTAAGCCGTTTGACAGGGTAACCCGTACACGGGGTAACTCATATCGCAGTGTTACCTTTTGTTCGAGTTACATCCTCGAAACCCAGCGAAATGGTTAACACCTTCATTATGGTAACCACGTGAAGGGGTTAACCCCTTCAATAACTTAAGCCTTTGAAGTGGTTACCTTCACGAAAGGCTTTTATTCGTGTTACCCTGAATTACCCACTAAACTTGAGCTGCATACTTGCACCCTAGCGGCCCCTCATTGCTTTACTAAGACTACAGCTGATTTTCTTCTATCGCCGACGAGTCGCGCCGCGACTCGCGCCTCTCGGACAAACTACCTACGCGCGAAACGTCGCGTCATGTCAGCATGATAAGAAAACCAGCCATATAGGTAACTAGCTGTTGCCCGCGACTTCGTCCGCGTGGTTAGAAGATATAAGTTAGGAATTTTTGAACGAAAGCCCTCGAAGTAATATATTATTTATTCTTAATATTTTTCCCCGTATTTGCCACATTTTCCATTAAATCTTCGCTTCTATTAGTTGCAGCATAATTTTATATACCTAGCCTAAAACCTTCCTCGATTATTGGTCTATTGAACACAAAATGAGATCAAATTTTTTAGATGAAATTATATATAATAAATATAATAATTAAAAAAAAAACGAAAACAAGTTTTTTTCATTTTTTGCATTTTCTGAGAAGATTTGACGGGTGAATTTTCGATTGAAAATTAGAGTGTTATTTATATTAATTCAAAATAAGGTGAAAAAATAAATATTTTTAATCAAATAAATTACAGGGTATTTGGGACACAAAAAAGTAAGTTTTCACCAAATTTCGTTACAAAAATAAATTTTTGTAAAAGATAAAAATAAAAAACCACAATCTTGGTTTTTTAGATTTTTCACATAAATTTTGAGGTTATGTGAAAAAAATGTAAACACAAAAGTTTTAGATCTTTTTCTTTTAGAACTTTGCCATTTGACTTTTTTCGATACGAATTTTAGTTTTGCCGGAAATCGATAAAAACCGTTTTTTACTCTTCAAACGTCACTCCCACCCCCTTCCCGACCTCAGATCACCCGTAAATTATTTTTCCTTTCATTTTTATAATATTCCCCTCCTTTTCTAATGGGTTTCATCCTACTATTTTTTTTTTTTGTTTTAAAAATTATCGACCCTGGTCTACAAGTATAGACACGAAAAATATATATCACAACGTTTGAAAAGTGCGACAAGCAAAATTAAACTGTAAGATCATATCCACAATGATTTTTATTCCATGTTTACAAGTCGCTCGGTAAATGCAACAATGGCGCCGCTGGGCGGTATGATGTCACGTGCGCTCGTGGTTATACTATTTTCAAACTAATGTCTATGATAAAGAGTGCATATTGCATTGTCTTAGGTTGGAGTGGGTTACCCTGTTACAGTGTTACAGGGTAGTAAAGGGTAACCTGTTCGGAACAGGGTTACAGTAATCCGTTCGAAGGTGTAACATATGTCATAGGGTTTTTTCTTGAAGCGCTTAAAAAAACCCCTTCAAAAACCCTTTCAATGAGTATCCGGCCGGTCCCTGGGAAAAACTATACAACTTGCAAAAGTTTGATTCATTTACTGTGGCTGAAAAAAATGACCTGACAAGACAACACATAGTTCCTTTTGATAAATTTCAATTAAAAATCATTAAACTCGAATTATTGCCCATCAGAAATCGAGATTTAGTCTCAAAGGATATTTAGCTCCTATTAACGATGAAATCCTGGTATCGAAAATAGTTCCTGGATTGTTGATGGATTCTCAGTTGTAAGCTCGGAGTTAGGAAGTTGGCGGTATTACACCTCGTGCCTCGACAAACATGTAAAGCTGAACAACATGGGTCTCGTGAAACTGGTCGTGTTGAGGTGTAACTATGGATTATGGAAACTAATTTGAGATTTTATTCGTGCTTATTCACGATTTTCCCTTGATTTTAGCCCGACCGCGACGTTTAAAATAATGTTTTATTATTAATGTTATTATTCAGTATTGTCTTGTGCAGGTATACTTATATTTAGTCCATTTAGCTGGCTTAGACTGACCTCTGTGGGATCTGACCGCCGCTTGATATTGAAACATCAATTATTCTAAGATTTTCGTCTGGAATCATTCATATTTCGTCTTAATTTCTGATTGAATCAGACTTGTAAGGTGTTTTATTAAAATTAATTACTGTTTCTTAGATCTTTCGCACAGGTGGTAAGTTTTCGATTCACATTAACTTTAGTTAAGCACCTAGGTATCGAATTTATTAGACTACTTTAACCTCTAACGACGTGACCTATATCTTAACTTCTAGTTTGTTTGGCCGCTAATAGTATTTTAAATAGGTACTATGAAAAATCGACGCCTCTGACTTAGTAATTATATACCTACGTGTGTCGCAGGGTATGTATATTAAACCCACATGCACAGTACACTCAGAATAAGCATCCGAAGATCACACAAATTCTTGTCCCGCGCAGGGATCAAACTGGTGACCTATACTACTTGCCTTTCCATGTCTAAAATACTCTTTCAAAACTCTATGTCTGCATACAACATATAAAATTAGAAAAAGATGCAAGGCCAAATACCCGTATAAATAGCTTATCAAACCAAAAACCATTTACCCAGTCGAATTAGGATAAACGGAGAATGATTCAATTGTCTGTAGAATTGCCAACATCCTTCTTCTAATAAAGAGTGACTCGCGTCGCGAACAACCGCTGCGTCCGATAGAATAATTATTGAATGACAACAAATGAAAATGAAGCTCAAATTGTTTGTAAGGGGTTTTACATGGGCTGGGAATTTCTGGTCTATTCTTATTCTTAAAATTCGAAATTCGCTATATTCTTAAACCAAATACTCATCAAAGCCGTAAGAAAGCACGACAAGGTCGCTAGTTCAATTGTGTGCTTGTAAGTTAAGCCGTTTCATTTCTGAAACTCTTGATTACCACATCCATGAGGGCAAAACCTCGGACGGAAGTTACATATTCTTTAAGTATTTTTCATCTTTCTTTGACATCAACACATTGTGTTTATATATCGCCACTGCCCACATTACCTACCTTCACCGAAACGTAGTTTCAACAACCAACAAAAACAATTGAATTACAATATTCAATTAATTACGTTCGATGGAGCTTACAACCAAAATTATAATGATTGTATAAACAATAACTATTCTAACATAATTTCGTGAGTAATTGAATAAAACAAGTGTTGACCATTCAGGACTCACGAACGAAAAGCTTTTAGTGCGTACAAAACTACTTACTCACCTTCTATTTGGGTGGTACAATTAATTTTATCGAGTTAACTCGCTGAGAGCAGGACCAATTTAATCATTTGTACGAAATGGGATTTTCTATTTGTAAAATATATACGAAGAAAGGTGAAGGGAATTTAATAATGACATAGTTCCTTTGACACATGTACCGTAGGCTTTCGAGAGACATCGCGAGCTTCACGCCTTCCCGACCATTGGTATGGGTGATAAGCTTTATCACTGCTTATTGGGAGATAAGAAATTGACACTACTGTATATAGTCCTTAATGTGTAGATTTTAGGTTTAGTTTACACTGTCAATTCGTCCATTCTTCATTTGTTTTTCAAAAGAGTTTCGAACGTCTTACTATTCGACCAGCATTTTACGAACAACCAAAAAGAAATTTCTTAATCCAAATCATTCGATATTCAAAAACAACCACGTACCATGCGAATCCTTTAATCCTAACGCTCTCAACAGGCATCCATAAATCTAAACATCCAAACTAGCATTTATAATATTTAAACGAGACTTTAAGCACTCAAGCATTTGTTTTACAACTCGAACGAAATATTCAAGACAGTTTCAAGGCAACGCTAAGGTACCTACCCCCGATATCGGCACAAACTTATGTCCCCTATAACTTGAGTTATCTCGGGGGAAATAAGGGGCAAGAACGCTTGAGAAATAGCACAAAATATGTCTCCATCTTTTATTATTTACGTTATTCATGAAAGTTTAATACTGATTCGTTTATCTGCTTGTAGTTAATGGAAATTGGTTTCTATTTAAGATTGCTGATATTTGGAAATATTTTAGAGAAGAAGTCGAAGTTGGTGGTTACCTTATTTACTTTCAAGACTGTCTACGTAATTATAGGTCAACGGAATCATAGCGCGATCAAAGGGAATGTAAAACGTAAAAGTTTACACGATACCTCGATAGATGGCGTTGGAATCGATTTAGATCGCGCTATGGTTTCGTTACACGGGATATTATAAATGTCGGAGAATTAATTTTTTTGTTGTGAGCAGCAAGCACTGTGGTTTACTATATTATACGCGCTTAATATTAGTTTCCAAGTGTTTTAATTATCCACCCTCTCCAAGTCGACCTTCGTTCAAAGACTATATTATAAGCATCTTCAGTCTACTCCAACAAATTTATTTCCATTATGTTCGTTTCGTTAAACTTACAGCTAGAATAACACAACCAGATGTAAAATTAATTAACATTTTCTATGTAGGTATATCCTTCATTTATTTTTAGAAATTTTTGAATCAAATGCATGTCTTCCCGATAGGTGATCGCCGCTTTGTTCTGTTAAGTAAATACACTTGCACAAAAGAATTTAAAAAAGTGTAGCATAAACAAGAGGGGGACAAAAATATGTTGATGTCTTTTTAGCCCATTTTAAGATTCAGAATTAAAAAAGGAAAAGGCGTCTTTTTTATCAAATCTTCAATAAACTTCTAGTCAACTCTGCCTATACCCTATAAACATGAAGCATGATGCATAACACACAAGCACGATCCCTTGAACCAAAACTAATCACGTTCACCTATTAATTTAAGCGTATGCTCTGAAACGTAATTATAATGAGAGTGTGTCTTAGATTTACATGAATCCTTCTACTAATAACATGTAGATTTAATGTATTTAATCCTTATTTAATATGCGACAAATTGCTTGTTGTATCTAATTTTATAGTAGATCTTTGCAAGTGCTAATTGATCTTTAATATGAGAATACGCTCTTTGTACTGGCTTATTATAAAACATATTTTATTTTCCATCTAATTTTCATTTAGTGCTAGATAACTTTAAGTTGTTTATAAATATCAATTTTTTTTGCTACTTAAGAGTTTTCGATCATAATTTTCCATTATTCTTATTTTTCTGTACACGTATTTAAAAACACTTTGATGCAAAATAGTCATGAAAAGAGAAAATAATCAAACCTATCGACTCTATCGTAATCATTACTTCCATCGATCCATCGGCCATCCATCGGCCTAGCCATTTCCCAACCATGTTGGGGTGGGCTACCAGTCTAACCGGTTTCAGCTAAGTACCAGCGCTTTGCAAGGAGCGACTGCCTATCTGACCTCCTCAACCCAGTTATCTTGGTTAGACTGGTTGTCAGACTTTTCAAGCTTCTGACTTCCATTAACAGTTAATAATTATTACTTCTGGTTAATTGATGATGACTAATCCAAATGACTAATCTAACTGAAGTTGTACAATATATACAGCTGAGAATATATTTTCGCCTTGCTTTAATCTGCATCTTTTTTACATCACAATATTCACTCTTTTTTCTCTCAACTACCAATTACGTATACAAAATCCATTCATTTTCCAATCGCATAAAAGTTCACCCAAGTGTTTGACATCGTTTACTCCGAGCAAATATTAGTTTCAATCTTGGAAATAGGTTAATAAGCTTGTACGGACGAATAGGAGTAGAAAGCACGTGAATGTGGGAAAGTCCTTGTGCAACAAACTCTGGTAATTGAGTGCGCCAAGCTCGGCTGTTTGCGTAGGTCGCAAGTTTTTATCAGCCCGATTGGCGCAGTGTCGCGTTAAGGAGGCATACCAGAAACTCTTGAAGTAATACTTGTAGTTGTGAAAGCGGGACAACGATATACTCCACGTAGAATAACATCTCTTTTTCACAACTCCACCGGTATTATTTTAGAAGTGGAAGATGGGGTGGTAGGTAGTGCCTATAACTAACGAAGTACAAAAACTTGTGTAAGAAGTAAGGTGTATACGTGAATGGCCTTTACCGCATACAATGGGGTACTTCTCTGCTTCATTGAATAAGTTTAATAAGATTTTGCGAACACCTGCTTTGCACGTGTGCATTTGTGCAACCTGGCGAGGTTGTTGCTTATTTTTTAATCTTTTTTTTAAGAAAAAATGTTGGCGTTTAATAAGGACGGAGATTTTAAGTTGTCGCTCTGGGATACTTTAGCTTTTATATATGTAAAAACAGTAGATTTTAAGGTACCTTCTCGTTTATTTTTTGTGGCTGTTTACACTGCAAGTACTTGTGTTTTTTACACAAGACTTTTGTTAAAGCTGGACATATAATTTTAAAGGTGAAGGTACTCACATCGAAGGGAATTCTTCCAGAAAAATTGTCCAGAAATTAATAACAAGACTTAGCTAAATGTAAACACACAATTTACAAAATATACTATCCAAAAAAATCTTCTTAATTACACTTTTGACAGCGAGTGCCCAGTTTACATGTTTTTGCGTGCCAGTACTCGTTATAATTTGTAAGTCCCTTTTTACAGGCGCGTCTTCCCGTTAGGAAATGAGGTGGTCTATTTTTAGATGTAATCTGCCGGTTATTTTTACTGTGTGTGGTTGAAGTCAGCCTACCGTTGTATATAACTTGCTGTACGAGTTTTTAAACAGGAAATGACACGTTTATTGCGATGCTATGCTGAAGTAGGTTCGAATACTTTCAATTTGGGATGCGGTAATGGTGCTTGAGAGATTGTGTTTTGTTTTGGATAGTTCGTTATGTGTGTTGATAAATGGTGTTTATTAATAAAAAATGGTTCTTAATAGTTGGGAAGTGTTTTGTTCTTACCGGTTATGGTTTTTTTTTATATGCTAATGTATAGTTTCTAGTTGTCAGTTGTCATTTGTCATATAACAATTTCCTATAAAACCAGTTGATCGGTTTGACTGTAAGTGATTTATCATTTATGGTTCAATGTGAAAATAATTTGTGTATTTTAACGTTAATTACTTATATGTATGCGGATTTATTTCACGGCAAAAAAAATGCAACTAGACTAGTCAATCAATGCAACTAAATTAGACTAGACCTAGATTACAGATCAAAATTAAAACTTAAATGTAGATTCTTTCATAAATTATAAATTATTATTATTTATCATAAAAACAATGAGCAATCAACTCAACGTACCGAAAACATTCATCAAAAGACAGCTACGCAGACAAATCTTCAATCTCCAACAATATCTTCTCGAAGGAGTTTTTTAAAGCGAAATTATGAAAGTTTCCCAGTCTCCGAGTGCACGACTCTAATTGTTCAGAGCCACCTGTGACTGCTTCGTTTGCATGATATTAATAATTAACGTTGATTGTTCTTGTACATCTCTGGCTTAGGATTAAACGTTCTCGTGTTATGGAATTAATTTTGGTACTTTTACTGCGAGAACGACAGACTGGGGACTGCTTGTCTTGATATTTGTATTAAGATAATTTGTATTCAATTGCATTGGCAAATATGTTATTTTGTGTACGTTTTTATTTAGGTTTTTAACTGAGTCCAAAAAGGAGGTTCGGTTATACCCGCTGGATAATGTTACTGGGCATATTTTCTGACTTAAAGGGGTACTTCAATGGGGTACTATAAGATAATTTTAGAAGGTATTTATTTAATAGGATTCCTAGATAGTTTAGATTTAGTTACATAGGTAAGCCTGGACTTTATTTTCAAGAGTTATATTTTTTCAAAACTGTTATAATCACAGTTTCATCAATACAGCATAGTTTTTTTTTGTAAAAATTAAAATGTATAGTTTTACATTTATTTTATTTGATGCTCATCCTATAAAGACACCAGTGGTCACAAAATACTCCCCATCCAGTTCTAACCGATTTTGAAGTCCAGAGCACAATTGAAACAACATTTTCAACTATTAACTGCACGGCACATTGCACGATTATTCGTTTGATAATAAACTGAATAATGAACAGTTTCCGTTTAGTTAGGTGCCCAATACGTGCGAGTATGTTGCCGGTTACGGTTTATTTGTATGTTATTTGTTTTGTTAATTTGTAGTCGAATGCGGTTATAGATAGTTCTATTTTCATTTTCTTCTTACAGGAATCTTCCATACATCGCATAACATTAATGAAATATTTTTGTCACTAGATATAAGCTAAGGTAAGAATATATGTACAGTTCTATTTTTTCATTATTTTTGTGCGTTTTCGTTTGTAAGTTGTCGACCCTAGGTCACCGACGATGTTAGCGTGCTTGAGTATTTTAGGCTTACTCTCGATACCTATAATCGACTTCTGTTTTAAACGAATTGATAGATATCGATTTTATACTCTGAAGCCCAAAATTTGTTATACTTCGTGCAAAAGCACGAGTTAGAATTACGATCGATCGACATCTGACGACACCGATAAACAATAAGTCACTACTCAAAATCAGTAACAGAACCAAATATTTCTTGATGTAAGCATGCTGGTCTAAAAAAATATGATTCAAATTGTTCGTCATAACTATAAAAAAAAAACTATTTTAAAAACTAGTTGCCATAATTTACAAAATTCATAAAAAGTCTTTAAAATCCAATTATATCTACTGAAAATTGTATCTGATTATAATGTAAATAATTAAAAAAAAACGAATAAAAACTTCTACTTCATATTAAATTCCAAAAATGACTACAAAGAAACTATTTTTTAAATTTCAACCCCTTAGCTCAGTCAAATCGAATTCTGTGACGTGATAAAAGAAAGTTTCTTGTTTGCCAGTGTCGACTGACGCTTGCCCGCTCACTGGCCGGAAGAGCTACGCAAATAACCCGTTTTGCATTATGGAAATAGAATAGATGAAACAAAAACACGAACCCGACTGTTTGTTGAAAACGCGATCTCATTCATAAGAAGTTATTCCGGCTTTTAATTAACATTAGGAATGTAAGTTGTGGTTTTTGTTGCTATGTTATTATTATGTATGTGTTGTTGTTTTTATATTGTGTTGTACTGTTGTGATAGATTTGCTTGCGATGAAGCTGGCATTGTTATTATTTTTTTTTCAGCAATATCTTAATACTTTTCAAATAAATGTTTATGGCTATCAGAAATAGTGACTTATGTGAGGCAGATTTATATTTGTTTTAGGTCGGTTTACTTACTTACATTATTATCGGGATCGCCTAACTAGTTTTGGTACCATCCGGAGTACTAAATCATGTGCCGGAAATTCAGTTTTAGATCTAACGCCACTTTTTAGTTTAATCCCGCACTTATTAAATCAATCCTTGTTTCGCAGGGCTTTTTTTGAGAAAAAAATCTATTCTCATGCCACACAACCTAGACTCAGGACAAACATTCGTAGATCACACAAATAGTTGTATAACGCTTGGATCGAACCCGCGACACATTACGCGTTCGGCGTGGTGACATATCACTCAGCTAAACGCGCAGTCATCATATTATATTTTCGCGTAGATACGATTAATAAATACGTGATAAACATACCTACTTATGTACATATTCAGATATTTTTCAATACTTAAATTTATAAAATATGAAACAAACATGATTACCAACAAAGTCAACAAATTTTACTGCTCCAATACCATAAATAAACTCCAAAGTATAAGACAAAAAGAAAAACGGATAAGTGCGACTTACACTCACGACACTGAGGGTTCTTTCCATAAATGCTGAAGAAAACAAATTTGCAAAGAATTTGGACATCCGACACATTTATGATCGCACGTTACTTAACCTAGATTAATTTATTTAGAGAACAACAGAAATGCATAATCAAAAAATTTCAAATATCTGTCTATCACGTTACATAGGATTCATTCAGGTGACAACCAAACTAACAGTCGGGCATTCAGCGGAGCGTTAGTAATAGGTCTCCATTTTTACCTTTTGTGTACAGAACCCAAAAAAAACAAGAAAGTATCAAGATAAAATAAAGTAGCCAACCCCACGCTCCCGACTTATCCTCCAACAATGTACTTTCAGGGTTCTGAAGACGCATGTATTTTGACACCCTGTTGACCCTGTCTGACGGCCACCGAATACCAATCAGTTGAAAAGCTTTTGATAACTCAGTACACAAACGGACACTTTATCCAGGCATAATAAAAATGTATAAAGAAACTTCAAAGCAAGTTACGTTCAAAACATCGATTACTCAGAATACCAATACGATGTATGAAAGGATTGCTTGGTTAGTGTCCTATAAATCTGTTATAGTAACTTGTTTGGTCTCGAATGTGACCGTCGCGGGTCGTGACGTGTAGGTTATTTTTCCATATCAATTTCACCTTGGGGTTTTTAAGGAAACTTTTTGACAATGAGGTGAAGGCGATGTGTGTTATTTGATTTTTCTCTATGAAGATTTGCTTTTATATTTTTTTCATAATACGAACGAACTTTAAAGTTATTATTTCAAGAAACTGGAAGGATTGATTAATCTTATAAAATCATCGTTACATAATATTTGATTTTTTTTAAATTGAATATTACTCATACTGAGCTTAAGTACTACGATAAAAAAACTGGTTTGACCGGCAAAGGTATTAAAACGTATTTAAAGAATACTATTCTAGAACAATTTCTCGATTTTTTGACTGATTTGCAGAAACCATGATCAAGAGGAAACTGATGACAGCTCAGTGACATCTTCGTATCACGCGGGTTCGGCCGATATCCCAACTGTCAAAACTGAAGCAAGGAAAGGAAGCGCGCAATACTTAAATTAACCTAAAAATACTACACCGCACTAAAAAAAAATGTTATAAAACACCAAACACAATCATTCAAAACTATTTTAAATTAGCTCATTTGCATACAAATATATTTCTCTAATAAAACTAAAATGACTTAGAAGAACATTTACTAACATTAAGTGGCTTTAAATGAACATCTTTAGTGCAAGCAAGCTCCCTTAGTAATTATATTTCTTAAAACACCTCGTTGATCTAAGTTGTCTCTAAAGAGGATTGTGGTCAGTCCTCGTCTCCAAAGCGACCACAATACACGCAGTTAGCGGGCTTTTTCTTCTTCCGTTCACATATGAAGCCTTCTTGATCAACTTGTAGCCTGTCCGGTGCAAAACGTGGGAACGAGACAATTGAAATACGAGTTGCTTAGACTGTATAAATAAAAAGTACATTTATATTCGTTTTTTTTAATCTTGAGCTGTTTTATTGGAATCATGAAAAAATAAATAAATATTAAATTACAATCGAATTCCTGTCCTGTAACAGGTAATTAAATCACATTAAAAATCAACACCGATTTATATATTAAAATGTATTAAAGTCCTTTTGACTATAAAGGCATTGACCTTCGTTTGCAGCAATTTATTCATTGACGAGTTAACCAGTTCCCATGTCCATGCAATTATGTTTGACCCCACCGAATCATAGCGAAAGCTCTTCGTACAGAAAACAGAACAGTAAAAGTCACGTTTAAGAAATCGTAGATACTCATCTTAGAAATAACAAATCGAAAACTAAAAATAACTTCACATTCTACACCGCAAAAGCAACTTCAAAACTACTAACGTACTATAAAAACTTCTGAAGATATCTCCGCGGCTCCAAATAGCTAAACGATACAGAATCATTTATAAAACTCGACCTTAAGAAAAACGTTACAAGTTGAATAAAACGTAAAGCTAGCATGTCTTACACATTAGCGGGTGACTTCAAACCAATCAAGAGTATGCTTCGCGTTACGCGTATACGATGTTCGTAATTTATTAGCGTTTATTCTCATATAGCAATCTGTAGGGATACCGTCCTATTACGCAGACTCCGTCGAGATGCCAGCTCCAGTCGGCATCGGGAGAGGGCACGCGGTGGACGCTCCCATCCGCAGCGCCACTTGCATCCCGATCGTGGCGAACTCGTATCGCATCCATACAGTGTGTTAACCGAAGTTGCTGATTTGATTGCTTGATTGCGTAACCGGAATTTTGTGTGACTTTCAAATATTTGTGCTTCGAAAATCATTTGGAAATGGATATTGAGATAACTTGAAAGTTTGAAACTTTTGAGAGGTGAGTTCCTCGTTTTTGTTTGCTAGCTAATTTCGGTATCTGTCTTTAGTAATTTTATTAATTAAAACTTGTGATTTAGTGAATTAAAATTTAATCTCGCTCATCAAAGTTAGTTACCTGTTCATGAACGGTAATGAATCCTCGAGCTGTCGTCCATTCAGTGTAGGTCGGCGAAGGCAAACTTTTCATCCGCTATTTAACAAAACTTTCTCGCAATCGATATCCGTAGACATTAACTTTTGGGTTGATTGAATTGAAATCCCGGAATTTTACTTTTCCTTATATTAACTTAAATTGAAATACTTTCTAACTCTAACAATTTTATTGGGCGTTTTTTCCTGAACGAAATATTAATTAAGTAGAAAATCCTTCAGATTTAATTTTTATAGTCAAAGAAATTAAGTATTCTAATGTCTATGTAGATGACAGTTATGTAGAAAATAAAAGAATATGGAAGTCTTCTGTAAAATATTCAATTGAAAATTTAAGATTAAAAATATATTTTTATTTTCTTTTCATTAGCATATAACATAAAAGGTCCCTACTTTCTGCTTCGATTGAAAACAACAACTGGGCTTGTTCCTTTGTTCCTCCTCGACAATTAACAGCTCCACAAAACGGACTAAAATAAAACAAAAAACGGTCGCTCCACACAAAACGCTACTCCGAATATGACATAATGTACCGGTTTGCGTGTCGTGATTCCTTACAGAGCCACCGCAGTATGTCTAAAATAAATCGTCGTAAAGTTCAAAAGTGTAAATAGCAGATGGCGGTGCGCTCTATAGGTGTACCGTGTAATGTCACTGAGGGTGTAGTTGGATGACGAGCTTTGACACCCGACACTCGTCGCGCCCGTATCTCGAGAGTGACAGATAAGTACCATTTGTTAGCCCGAAGCGGAGTGCTCTGAAACCTGTGAAAAATCTGTTTCGAGCATGCTCTCATTGAGGAAATTAATTTCTATTACTAACCAGCATTCACCGAGTTTTTTCTTTATAATTGATTTAGGTTTCATTTTCGCTTTGATCTCTATGTCGAAATAACACCAATTAGGTGTGTCGCTCTAATCCGGGGAAACGGTTTTATGTGCCATTTAGTTTTATGTCTTTTTTTGGAGCGAATACCAATTAACCGTGGGCTGCAAACAAAAAGCGGTCAATTAGTATCACTTGAAAAATTCCCGACATTATTCCGCAGGATTCCACTTCAATGAAATTATGAGCTCTTAAATGAAAGTATGGAGGTTGAATATCAGGGTGACATCCGTGAATTTCCAGTGAAGTCATTGACGGGGGTTCCGTACGACCCCGCACGTCAAAACAATTCATTTAACGGGCATGTCACCGCAATCTGTCGTTATTACAGCTGTTTATTATTCCACTCGAGTTACATACCCCCGCCCGAGTATTTTCGGCTGTAAGTTATTGAAGGTTCTTAGATTACAACGGGTTTAGCTGGCCGAGTGATTTGGTGGCGACATTTCTGTTGTGATACTGTTGACTTTCTATCCCTGCTTCATTCGTACTCTACTTAAAACTAGTACTGAGTAAATACTAAACATTTTTGTAGCATATGCGGTAAAAATAAAACCAAAAATAATTAACCAGTGGTCAGAATTGTAAATGATAACTAAACATAGTATAAATTCAACCTTAAATACCAATTTGATTAAAACATTCTGTTAAATTAAATAAAAAATCATGAATGTCAAATTAAATAAAGTGCTAGTCCAACGGTCCAGTATGAAAAAAACCTTTAATTTCTGAGTTTAACGACATTTTATCTAAGAGGAAAGATAGAGGATGCCTTTCATAGTATCTTGCTTACTATTGTTATTTTTATAAATGTGTCAGTTAATGATTATTCTGGTTATTTCTAAATCAGTGAATTTGCCTAAGAATCTTTACTAATACTATAAAGGGGAAGAAATTGTTGGTTTGCTTGATCGCGCTAATCTCTGGAACTACCGGCCCCATGTAAAACATTCTTTCATCGTTAGAAATCCCATTGACAGAGGTAGGCTATAGAATATAATATATAACTAACGCTATGATTAAAAGGAACAGAGAAATTATGAAATATGTTACAAAAACGGGGCGAAAATACGTGAACATTCAGACTATTAATCCGATTTTTAAATTTCTAAGTTGTATCTTCATAGCCGCGCGTACGAAGTCGCGGCAACAGCTAGTTTCGTATTTATAAAGCATTTCCCAACAACGCCCACATAATCATCATTTTCTTCGTACTTCAACATTTCGTTAAATAATAACATTAAACTCTATTTCGGGTAAGCTAGAATATTAGTACAAAAAATTGAGGAAACTTTTTTACGACTGGAAATAGCAGAGACTATCAACATTTTCTACATAGACCTTTATATACATACATATTTTGTTAAGGTTTATCCTGTAGTGCCCTTAACTAGTTCGACAATAGCTGGACCTTTGAGAAGAACTCAAATGGACAAGGTCCCTTTTATCACAAATAGTAATATTATTACCGAATAGCTTTAAGTAATGTAATGTAGGCGTGATTGTGCCTTTTGTGGGATTCTGGGAAAAGAACTTGGAGCTGGTTTATATGATGTACCTATATAAATAAAAGAGTATGGACTTTGTAATGGTTTATGTAGAGTATCTAATATGTAATTTATTATTTAATCTCAGCTAGTAATTTTGTAGTAGAATTGGTGAGGTAAATTCAAGAAATGATACAATATTTAATTTACCCGTATGTATCTTGAAAATTTCGACTAGTTCTTGGATGCGTTGGTCAGTATGACTCGCAACCGCCACGTCAGCTCATGATTAAGGACTCCGGTTGAGTCCGCAACTAATCAGTCGAACCTGATAAATACACTTGAAATAAAGATTTACCTTAAATTTTTGTAAATTACTCGGCGGAACAAAATCCGGAGCAAAAATATTTTCAAAGTAATGAAAATATCGGTTTGTTATTTCCATTTTAAAATCACACTTAAGAGACACTTCTTAAATGAAAATTTTTAATCTACATATTGTTGGAAAAATACGATTACATCTATTCTACTTGACAAACAAAGCCCATTAATCTTCTTATGACACTTATTAAAAATTCTTTACAATAATGACAAAGAAAAATCATATTCTGCTTATGAATTTAAGTAATTAAATTGTTCAATATAAAATACAACTTTTTTTATTAATATCACTTCCAATTATAATGTAATTTGATACTTGAGATAAAAAATATTGTAGACATGCGTAAAATTAATTATGGTGTATGATAAAGCATACCAATTTTGATCTTTTATAATTGTCCCACAAAATGTAGGTATATTGTAATAAATCTAGAGTTTTTCGTGAGGCTGTCTGGCACTATAAATAAAATCTGATGCTTTAAAAAAATTTAGGCATATTCTTGATTTAAGATGAAACGAAACTTAAGTAACGCTTCAAAGTATTGATTTTCGTTTATTATGGATTGAATTGTGAATCTTTTTTGTAATAGACCTATATTAATACCTTTCCACCACAATCCCTTTATTATAGTAGATACCAAATTTATCAATTTCGGTTGAGTTGTTTAGTCGTGGAAGTACAAGACACACATGATAAATTATAGTAGTTGTTGAATATACATATATCAAATAAGCCGCGAATCTCAAAAATAAATGAACAGACGCATAGGCAGAGAGACATAGCAAAGCATAGCTCCTCTCTCCTACTTTTTCTGTGCCCGACAATGTCCATAATGAACTGTAAAGTTGAGCAATGATCACCTGCGTAAAAATTGAATTTAACTGACAACAGTTACAATTATTAAAGTACAATTTTTGGCTCCGGTATATTTTAGTAGACTTCATAAATATAAAAAAAAATTAAATGTACGGATTTAATTTTTCTGAAGTTTGATGATATGTATATTGATAATACTTTCTATGTTTGTGTTCATTATAAAATCTATTATTATCTATGAAGCTATCAAAGAGTCAAAGCCTTAATCTAAAGGTGAATAAAACAAATCTACCCTAACTACATAGCTTACAAGCTCTATGTTCTGCCTATCCTCTGGGCATAACGGGTTCTATAGTACAAATACTAAACAAAAACAGTTAAACCCGTAATACCAGACCAGCTCACTAACGAACAAATTCCCTCAACCCGGGGGAATTTTCGTGCTGCAATTGATTAGCGAGCAAGGAAGGTACAAACCATTGTTACGCTGTGCACTGTAGTAGTCACAATTAGAGGTAAATCTCTCAATTAAAAGGTCTATAGGTTGAATAAAACGTTCATTTTCAGCTTCATGCTAATATTGTATGGGAAATTTACAAACAAACACTATAGAATAGGCTATGAACATGAATGAATTTCAAAGAATAGCGTTTTAATAGATTTTTTTGATAACCAGTTGGGATCGCGTATGTTTTTCAATTTCAATATAATGTTGACCATCTGATTTTCATTAAATATAAGTAATATACCTATATGTAGATTCATGTTTTTTTTGCATTACAGTTGGAAATCAGAACAATCTGAATAATACAAAAACCTGCTTCATAAAACTGTTGGTGCTGTATAAGTGGTTGCATAATTGTAATGAAGAATGTCTTTACATTTAATTACGTTCACAATTTTAATTGTATTATTGAGGTTAGGTGGAACTACTATTTGGTATTTTGTGGCATATTAATTAAAGCTTTGTGAGTACCTACATTCTTGTTAATTAATTCAGAGATTTATTTAACATTTAAATCGATTTACATTCAAATTAATAAATTATTTGTCTGTACAATGATGATAATGTTCGTCTTTTAATAAATATATAATTTAAGAACTCCAACCGATATCATAAAATAATACAGCTAAGGTGATGATTAGATGATAAACATAATTAAAAACATCGGCTCTTGCATAGCGATATACTGAACAAAGAAAAAACAGAAAATACTGACAAATTGAGGACCTCCTAATTTTTGAAATCTTTTGAAAAAAATAAAAAGAGACAGTTTACATTATATTATTAACAATTAAAGTATACACTCATCGTGAACTGGTATACGACAGAGTTTGCCAACCTTCAAACTTCAAGAGAATTTAATAAGACGTAATCGAGACGAAAGCTGCCAGTGCGAAAAACAAAGAATTGAATTTAAAAATAAACAATGTCAATTCGAATTCAATCTAAATTCAAAACAATAGCCAAGTTAAGTAAAAAGCAATGTATAATGAAACAATGTAACGTGTACTTGAGCATATTTTTATTTTTTTTGTTTACATTTTTCTTTTTGTCTCAGTTTTCGCTTGAACCTTTCCAAGTTCTTTTGTAACGGTTTGGGGTTGCCGCCAAACAGAATGTGAGCTTTTTACCGGGAAAAGGGTAACGTTGCTGTAACTCTTATTTATTTTTAGAAGCTATTAGGTTTGTTTTATGTTTATTTTTGCTGATAACGTTTATAATGGGAGTTTTAGACTTTATACAGGACAAGCAATTTAGCATTCTAGATACGAGTACACCTTGTATGCCGCTAAAATGCAAATTCCGAGGCCCTATTTTTAGGGTTCCTTACAGAAATGGTACAAACGGAACCTTTTTTACTAATGCTTCGCTGTCTGCCCGGCTGATTGTCTTGAGGCTGTATGAACTATAACTTTTTCATGAAATGTGACAGTAAAATCAAAATGGAGGTTACACAACGCCTGTTATAGCTATAAATAAGACGAATTTTGGTTTTTAAAGTAACTGGGTAGGTACCTATTAATAATCAATGAAAAAAAGAGTTCAAACTTGCAATTTAACGCATTGAACAAAAACATCACTTAAGTAATCAATCCAATTCCACACTTAAAAATCTCAATCACATTGACAAATTATCTTCTTACAAATGACACTTCATCAACAACCAAAACAAAGAACGCAGCAGAACGTCAAATGATCTAAGACCACCCCTCTGGGAGTCAGAAATGATTTCGGCGTTAATTTGGGAGACAATTAATTGGCGTACATTTGCCAGTAGATTACCAGCCTTGGTCTCCAAGGGACCGGTCGTTAGTCAACGTAATCATCTTTTCATGGGACTAGTCGGTACTATTGTGACCACATGGACCCGTCATTGCAACTATTAAGAAAGATTGCAAGGACGATTTGTCTGTTCGATTCAATTCGGTGACTTATTACCAGGGACCGGCCGGGTACTCATTAAAAGGGTTTTTGAAGGGGTTTTTTTAAGCGCTTCAAGAAAAAACCCTATGACATATGTTACACCTTCGAACGGATTACTGTAACCCTGTTCCGAACAGGTTACCCTTTACTACCCTGTAACACTGTAACAGGGTAACCCACTCCAACCTAAGACAATGCAATATGCACTCTTTATCATAGACATTAGTTTGAAAATAGTATAACCACGAGCGCACGTGACATCTTACCGCCCAGCGGCGCCATTGTTGCATTTACCGAGCGACTTGTAAACATGGAATAAAAATCATTGTGGATATGATCTTACAGTTTAATTTTGCTTGTCGCACTTTTCAAACGTTGTGATATATATTTTTCGTGTCTATACTTGTAGACCAGGGTCGATAATTTTTAAAACCAAAAATAAAATAGTAGGATGAAACCCATTAGAAAAGGAGGGGAATATTATAAAAATGAAAGGAAAAATAATTTACGGGTGATCTGAGGTCGGGAAGGGGGTGGGAGTGACGTTTGAAGAGTAAAAAACGGTTTTTATCGATTTCCGGCAAAACTAAAATTCGTATCGAAAAAAGTCAAATGGCAAAGTTCTAAAAGAAAAAGATCTAAAACTTTTGTGTTTACATTTTTTTCACATAACCTCAAAATTTATGTGAAAAATCTAAAAAACCAAGATTATGGTTTTTTATTTTTATCTTTTACAAAAATTTATTTTTGTAACGAAATTTGGTGAAAACTTACTTTTTTGTGTCCCAAATACGCTGTAATTTATTTGATTAAAAATATTTATTTTTTCACCTTATTTTGAATTAATATAAAAAAACACTCTAATTTTCAATCGAAAATTCACCCGTCAAATCTTCTCAGAAAATGCAAAAAATGAAAAAAAACTTGTATTCGATTTTTTTTAAAATTATTATAAATAATTTCATCTAAAAAATTTGATCTCATTTTGTGTTCAATAGACCAATAATCGAGGAAGGTTTTAGGCTAGGTACCTATATAAAATTACGCTGCAACTAATAGGAGCGAAGATTTAATGGAAAATGTGGCAAATACGGGGAAAAATATTAATCTTCGAGGGCTTTCGTTCAAAAATTCCTAACTTATATCTTCTAACCACGCGGACGAAGTCGCGGGCAACAGCTAGTTACCTATATGACGTTTCGCGCGTAGGTAGTTTGTCCGAGAGGCGCGAGTCGCGGCGCGACGCGTCGGCGATAGAAGAAAATAAGCTGTAGTCTTAGTAAAGCAATGAGGGGCCGCTAGGGTGCAAGTATGCAGCTCAAGTTTAGTGGGTAATTCAGGGTAACACGAATAAAAGCCTTTCGTGAAGGTAACCACTTCAAAGGGTTAAGTTATTGAAGGGGTTAACCCCTTCACGTGGTTACCATAATGAAGGTGTTAACCATTTCGCTGGGTTTCGAGGATGTAACTCGAACAAAAGGTAACACTGCGATATGAGTTACCCCGTGTACGGGTTACCCTGTCAAACGGCTTAACTCTAAAGTGGGGTTGTCCGGTCCCTGCTTATTACCGTACATTATGTCTTATGGAAGACTGAAAAAAAAATATTTGTGTGATTTTGGATTTTGCATAAGCAACATATTTTATTTTTCATTTTACATAACCCTCCTTTATTCATTTATGAAAACAACAGCCCTCGTGGCTAAGCTGTAACTGCACTTGAGGAGGTCAGATAGGCAGTCGCTCCTTGTAAAACAATGGTACTAAGCTGAAACCGGTTAGACTAGTAGCCGACCCCAACATTGTGAGGAAAAGGCTGGACTATGACGATGTATTCCTAAAGATGATTTATTTGATAGAAACCCTAGATCGTAACATCTAAAACTAGCATCCTTTATTTGCCAGACTGTTTTCGCAACGCCTTACTGTATTCAATAAATCAATCAAAATAATCTTATTTATATTTCTGCTCGGCTATCAAATCTTACAATAATATAAATGCTAGATTTATCTTGTTTGGATAACACAATGTTGTTTTTATTATTCTATACGTTTCTTCCCACTTCGCTTTATTTGCGGTTCCGTAGTTATATAATAATTTAAACAATTAGTAGTTGCGTTATAAGATAACATTTTAAGATTTATTTTGATTTTTTGTCATTATAGTGGTAACGTAAAGTAATCTGCCATAATTTTTTTTTGCTGTCTAGTTATTACAGTTCATGAGATGTAGACTGGTAACATACGGATAGACATGACGACAGCGGAGCTTAAGTAACGGTCCATTTAACCTTTCGTACCTATATGAAACTCCTTAAATTAGCCTTACATAAAATAACAATACAGTATCCCCCAATAAGCATGATATTATACCATTAAAAATAAAGAGTTAAAATTATCTATCTAAATATAGGAAGCCATTACTGGAGCCGTAAATTAAACTTTCGACATTTGTATGTCTTCTCCAACACTTTGGCTAAGGTGTTTGGCCTTCACAGTGTAAATCGATCATGACTCTCATATTCATACCAGTCTAATTATAGACCACTCACTGTTGTTTCAGTAGATAAGTTTGAGTGGTCCTAGTTTGAATTTCGAGGTTGGATATTGATTATACATCTACTAATTGTGCTCAAGGCTTCATCTGAAAAGTGACTTAATCCAGCATTTTTGGTTAATAGTCGTTCTTTTCTTTTTTTTAAGTACTTCTGCAGTATAGAATTTAGTCCTTTAATTGCGAAAAGTTACCCAAACATTTAAGTATCATTCACAAAGACGTGTGTGCAAGCTGATCTATTTCTGAGATTATCGTTTAGGAACAGAACTCATCATTGCAGAACACGAAACAATTTATTGTTTAAAAATATTGATAGTACTAATTTCACTTTAATACGATTTTATGATGTGTATGTATAATATTTTCTCCAATTACCATACCTATTCATGAGAATAGTTAATTCGTTAAGAATCAAGGCAATAGTGCTAGCGACACAAACTTAATAACTGTGTGAAGATTTTTTGCGTTATTTAAAGAGGTGGTCACTCTATGACTTCATTCGAAGCTAATAGATTTTTTTTCTCTAGCCTACCGTGTCCCACTGCTGGGCAAAGGCCTCCCCCAAATCCTTCCACGATTCTCTATTTTGGGCCTCATGGAACCAGCCTGCGCGGTAAGCGTTAAGGTCGTCTCGCCACCGCTTCCTAGGTCGCCCACGACGACGCCGTCCATCCGTTAGCTAATAAATAGTGTATAAAAATAGAATGTGAAAAAAAACCAATCATTTAAAGTTTTTCATTCATTTTCGTTGCATGACGTTGCAAACTCTGACACCAGCCATTATTCATTAACCATAAAAAAAATAAAAAGTATTAAACCAGCAAGAAGCTCCTTATTTTCTGTCCAACTTTAATATACAGTCACATTAATATACTCAAACCAAAACAATCAGCACGTTTATTCGAATCGTTACTATCTATATGCACCTATAGGCATAGTAAGCACAGAATATTCCACTGTCATACCTTTACATGAATGTTTACAAAACAATAAATAACATTTACAAAACTAGAGTCAACAGATTCCGAGTTATATCTGTACAAACGGAAGCACTGTAAACAAATACAAGTTCTTATTTGAACCTAATGCTGCTTCAACTGTAACTCAATATTTACGTTTGTTTTGTATCAAATCATAATTGTTTATTAACGTGTATCTGTTTGTTAAACAAATACTTTATGATAGGACTGGGTGGTTGGTTCTAGGTATAGACGATGTGAAATTGCGTTGTGGATTTAGATTTAAATGTCTTGAAAACTTTTGTAAGACATATTCGCATTTGTTTTCTTGAGTTTTAGGGCATCTATCTTCATATTGTTTTACTGACTAATGATATGACGCGAAGCAAATTCATCATCGTCATTTTGTTCATATTTTTCATTATCATTATTTAATAATTTTATTTTTTTTCCAAAAAACTACTTCAAAAAATATCAGCAATACTAATATAATCTTGTCATGATTGTATTATAAACCTCAATCTCAACTAAATAAATTTAAAGAGGTAAAAATATCACGTAGTATTGTTTATTACAGTATTCTCTAAGCCCTGCTCAATCAAAACGAAATCCTGGCCGATTCCCAGGCTACCTTCAAAACATGGCTTCCTAATGACCAAAAAGGTTGTCGTCTGAAAAGGATTGCCAACCACGTAACAGCCAGATATGTAACCAATACTCTGCCAATACCTCGATGCAATCCTTTTACCGTCTTTTATTTCTGAGATAGCGAACATGTCGCGTCCTCTATGAGAGTCCTATGACCTATTTTCTGATTTGATATGTAATAAGACACGGTATTTTTAGGGTTCAACGCCCAAAGGGTAAAAACGGAACCCTATTGAAGCGCCACTGGTTGTCCAATTGTCTGTTCATCTGTCTGCCTGTCTGTCACCAGGCTGTATGTCATAGCGTGATAGCTAGGCAGTTGAAGTTTTCACAGATTTAGATATACTTATAGGCCCACTGCCGTTATAAGACCATTTAATGACATAAACAAAAATTTTGGTATAACAAAGATTGGTTGGTACTTCCTAAATTCGATGGGTATCCAATTCTTCGTTCCAATTTATTTTTCTTTAGTTAATTACAGAATCCTTCAGTGCCGCAATCTGAAATTAGATTTTATTGATACTGTAAAAATATTATTAGTTTGAAGATTGAATTGAATTATGCTCACTAAACCGCAAATTAAATTGAAAAAAAAATACTTCATCTCCCAAAATTTTAAAGCAGAATTAAATTACTTAAAAATGCGTCTAAATAGCAAAGTTAGCAACAAGCAGGGTAGAATGTAACCAGAACTTTGCCACAAGAACTGCATTATCGATAGCGTTTCCAAGATTCAGGGAAGTTAGACACTAATACGTGTTGACTAGCGCAAGACAAATAATATTAGTTCAATACCTCGAGTGTTTACGTTGTTCGGCGGGTAGTATGACGGTGAATGTAATCACTTTCAAATATAGTGTAATAATGTGTACTTTATGTGACTTAGGCAGCATACTTTTGGATATTCATAAATATTATTAGCCAGCACTACACGAATCTTAGAAACATATGAGATAGACAAACGAATCAAAACAGAGACAAACTTTTTTACTATACCGAAAGGACAGATCGTCTTAAAGTAACGTTAAAAACGTTCCTCCAAATTCTTATTTTTGTTATGCCCGACAGGGCCAACAATGCTCTAAAACTAATGTATCTTGTATACCTACCACCTAAGTTCACATTGTGGAATGCAATAAACGTATTGAGTATTGAGTATTCTCTTTGTGGAAGCGGGACAGAGCAATACACAGCGTAGAGTGTCATCTCTTTTCAACAAGAGCAATAATAATATCTTTATACAATCCTCTACCATGATGCTAGGCCCCTGAACATGCTTCTATTTCTCATCCTTCTGTTTGTGTCAGCCATTTAGATGGACGTCGATATACCTGAACCCATCCAAAGCCATTACACTCCGTTCGAAATAATGACAGGCAGCAAAGGGAGGTTCCAGTTATTGAATATCCTTGACCACCTTTAGGCTAAAAGCGGAGAGCTGATGACTTCTTTGAAATAAACGGTGTGTTTGTATAGCTTCTGTGAGTCATACTAGCATGGTCTTATAGGCTGTTGGCTTGGTGTATGATAGAATGTATTCACAGTTTTGAATTATAATACGTAGACCAGGTTCTTAATAGCTGTGTTTGTTTTACATACAGACAACATCCACATGCTCAGTAAAACAGCTCACCAGAGTGGTTGAGGGCACCACGCCAAACCCACACAGCGCGACGCACAAAGACACCCGCGTCAGGTCAAGCATTCGTAGATCACAAAAATTCTTCTCGGGGATCGAACCGGTGACACGTCACACACAGGGGGTTTGTCGTGGTGACCTATACAATTCGGCTATTGGTATAGTTGTAGTAGTACTTTTTTTTTCGTGTTTCAGTTATATCCTATCAAATAGGTTATTTATATCATTTTTTTTTCTTACGTGTTGTTTTAGCTTAAACGTTTAAAGATAAATAAATAAAATGTGGACAACATCACATATCTACATTATTCTGAACCCAAACTAAGTTGCTAAAGCACTTGTGTTCTGGAATTCAGATACAACGAAGGTACCACAAACACCCAGACCCGAGACAATGTAGAAAATGAGAATTTTTACATTAACCCGACCGGGGATCGAACCTGGAACCTCAGAGCTAGCGACACCTTGAAACCGGTGCGTACGCCACTCGACCACGGAGGTCGTAAAAAATATTGTAAAAGTACTTCCCTGCCTGTTGTTAAACCTTTAAAGTAACTGTGTGATTTATTTAAGGTTACATGAGAATTCTCTACATTGAAATAAATAGATTGCCAGCCAATTTCCCGAGCACAGTATTCCTCGCTCAAGTATAGCAATTTGTGTGGAATTAGAACCGCTTGATATCTCCGTTTTGTTTTTAAAACACTTGACAATCTGTGTGCACTGTAATTGTTTTCATTGCAGCTGTGCAATGGAACTTATTTTGTTTTTTAATAGTTGTCCGCTGTATTTTATTAGTACGTATTTATTATTTTATGAGAATTTGTTTGTTAAACGACTGAGTCCTACTTTTAAACGTTTTTCTATAAATATTTTCGGAGTATAGCACTAATTATTATTTTTTTGTTCTCACTTTAAATATTAGTTTTTTTATTGAAAATTAGGAATATTTGTAATTCTTTTGTTTTCAGTCCTTTTGTTTTAATTTGCAGCTTTTCCGGAATTTTATATAATTCGATTTCGTAATCCAGATAAATCATGCATGGATTAAAATTACGGTACTAATATTTTAAAAAGCACTAGAAGCTCGGGCCCTGACAATCCAACCAAAAATATAATAAATCCTCAAAAATGAAGGCATATTTCATTCATTTTTACAGCATTCGTTAATCTATTTACCAGAACGTCGGTAAAATGATCATAAAAGCAAAATATTCAACAATTAATCCTTGAGGGCAATAAATATAATTACACAAAGCCGTAACACGGTAATATTTAGGACCCCATAATTTTAAATCAAGATAAAACGGGTGATTTAATGAGTTTTATTTATCATAATTTTTGTTCAATTATGTTTAAAGGTAATGTGAACTATTGATTTTATTTTAACGTTGAATTCGTAGTTTAATAAAGGGAATTCGATACTGGATAAAAATGTGTTAGTTTATTTATGTTTTCGGCGAATAAATCATATACGACGCAAAAGATTTTCAATTCGTCATTTTCAAATAATATTAATAAATTTCATCATAAAACGTTGCAAATAATTATTAACTTACCATAATTTATATCTATTTTCGAAATGGAACTTTCATTACGCGAATCAAGTCGTTCATTAGAAATGCGGAAGTCGCCGTAATAAACATACACAGCGTCAAACGTTTCATCTTTTTCCGTAATGAAATCCAATTACAGATTCCGCATTCTACCCACAACTAATGATCTAAACTTCTCAGAAAACATTTCGCCCAGACTGTAATAGAGTCACAAAACTGTTACAGAACTTATATTTATGAGAAAAATAAACTGCTATCTACAAAATGCATGCTCACTAATCAAATGTCTCCTGCAGTTCGCTACAATTGCTTTTGCAGACGCTTCGCAATCTGTCACCAGTCCAAAGTAAAACAGGACAAAAATACATAAACAGCAGTTTTCTATAAGTAGGGAACAATTTGTTACGTAAAATGCTCCGCTGTAGCTAAGCTAAAACGAAGCCAAAACTATTTGGCGCTCTTAATTTGCTGACAGAACGACCCGAACGAATAATGGGTGACTCGACTCCTGCTACTGTTTTTACACAATACTCCTAACTTACATAGTAATCAGGGAAATATGGCCGATAAAATTTAATTATGCAATATTAGCAATGATGAATCGCTCGCTGCGCGGGCATTTAGCGTAATCATTTTGTGATTTCAGAATAATCGCATGATGAATGGGCTCGGAAACTTCTATCAGACTGCTGTTACATTAATTCAAAGTCGCGACTACCAGATTCATTGCGCCGACGTTACAAATGACTTAATCTCATTTTATCTTTTAATTAACAGCCACCATGTTTAATTTCGCTGCCCTATTTTATACAGTAGAACGAAAAAAGCGCAAAGAGACAAATACAAGTAAATAGCTGGGATGCTTACAAATGTATAATTGGTGTCAGTGACCCGGCGTGACGTCATTGTACGTTTATCTTCTACGCTGTACTCGTTAAAGCTGCATTCGGATAATAATATGTGCTAAAAACTTTCGTAACAGCGTCCTGAATTACGAAAGGCCTTAAATCCCGATCGTGTTTTCCGATTGTATTTTTGTAAAACATTGAATATTAGAAACGGTTTTAAACCCTCAGAGGTGAAAGTATATAAAACCATATTATTAGATATTTTCTTTTGCCAAAGTTATCGGCTTTGAGGAAAGTTAAGCTGCCAAGGTAATTTCGTTCTTTATTATTTTTCAGTGCCCCAAAGGGACGCTTTGTCTAAAGTAAACGTTATACGAAATCGATTTTTGATGTAGTTCCTATAAAAACTTCTTTTGAAATAGGGAATCGAGAACGCTTTCCTCGAGAATTTAGATTGGCTCCTTTCTCAGGTTTCGAATATTACCTTTAGAATTAATTTGAAAATTCTGGTACAGCTGATAAATATCATTTTATTTTTACCAAAATGTTTTTTAGTGCTTAAAGTAGTAACTTTAATCGCAAAAGAATAGTTCAATTAATATTTCGAACACAATAAATATAATAATAATGTTTATTATTAAATTAGCTCAATAATATATTTTATCTCAAAACAATCTTGAACCTGGCATATCTATTTATACCTCTCTAGTTAAGAATAGATCGCCAAAGATAAATTTCGAGGAATCAAAATCTAATCTCATTTCAGAGAAGTTTATTCTGTCTGCGACGGTAACATCCGTATATTTCTTTCATTTGCAATAAAAAAAAATATCTTCGTATAACATATGCAGGACCTGCGTATCAAATATGCAGGACCTATAATTTTGTAGATTATTGGTTCTGCATATATGTCTCAAACAATTTATTAATATTTTATTTTGTTCACAGGACGACCATCACATCATCTGGATTCTGAATGCACGATGCTATTGAAATGACGTCGCTACACCATGGGCGTTATCACTCTTCTGTCTCGCCTGAAATGCGGCGTATATGCATTTCTAATCATTATCCACATACCCATACTACAAGGAGAAGAACATTCTCAATGTCCAAGTTTAGCAGAGAACCCAATTTGTCCATGTTATAACTTTAAAGAAGGTAAGTACGGTTTGATTCAGTAGAACATGTCTTCGGATTTATCCTGCCATTAAAGACTTGTATCTTACAGGATTATTTTTGGAGTGCCCCAGCGCTACCCCCGGGGTAGTGAAAAATGTGCTGTCCAAGATAAGAGGAACCATCCAATCGCTATCGATTTATGATTTAGAAATATCAACGACGGAACTCAAGTCTGACATTTTTCCACCGAAAATCAAAATAACCAATCTACAGATATCACAGTCGGAAATAAACAAAATAAGCTCTAACGCTTTTACATCTCTACGTGACTCGTTAGGGTCTTTGAGCATAATTTCCAGTAAATTAAGCAAAATTCCGCATGAATCATTCTTGGAACTTTACAACATTGAGGCACTTGATTTACAGCTCAACGACATCAAAGATGTTCAAGCAAACACTTTCAGAAACCTTAAGTTGAAGAAAATCAATCTGAAGGGAAATAAAATAGCCGATATATCGGAAAATGCATTTAACAACTTAGAAGAATCTTTGATTGAACTCGACATAAGTGAAAATTTTCTTACTGTTTTTCCTTTGAAGTCTTTGGGAAAATTGAACAAACTCAATAACCTGCGGCTTGCGTGGAATAAAATAAACTCAATACCTGACGATATAAACGCCACAGTACCGAATTTGCTGTCGTTGGATCTGAACTCAAACGACTTTACTAAAATTGAAAGGAATTGGTTTCGCTGTATGCCAAAAATAAAAACATTAATATTTTTTAGTAATCGGATTCAGCACATCGACGAGGAAGCGTTCTACTCATTAGAGAAATTAGAAACCGTGGACTTAAGTCGCAACAAAATAACGTCACTCGCCAAAAATGTATTTAAAAGGAATCGAAACATTCGCACAATAGATCTGAGTCACAACCACCTTCATCACATAAATGGTGTTTTTTCAAATTTGCAGAACCTCTCCGAAATATTTCTATCCGAAAACAATATTTTGGAGATATCTGATGACGCATTTGAGAATGCCTTTGGACTGACAGTTCTTAATTTAGAACACAATGCGGTACAAAAGTTACATCCAAATTGCTTTTCGTCTCTACAAAATTTGACACAGCTACATATGGGAACAAACTTTTTAAATAAACTTCCTCGTAGTGTATTTCAAATGAATCGTAAACTAGTAACTTTAAGCTTAGATAATAATGAAATTACAGAATTAGATGAATTGATATTTGAGAAACTCGATGAGTTGAAAGAAATACGTTTGCAAAATAATAAGTTAAGTCAGATTAAAAGGAATGTATTCAGTCCCTTGCCAGGACTTCTAGAACTGCATTTGCAAAACAATCTTGTACAAACCATAGACTCTCATGCATTTATTACTCTTAAAAGTCTTCAACATATTAATTTGCAGGGTAATCGTTTAACTACTATTGGCGATGTGTTTCCTAATAGGAATTCGTCTTTGGTTTCTATACAACTTGGTGCAAATTATTTATCAATGTTGAAAAATAGCTCTCTTAGAGGGCAGTTGAATGTGCAAATCATGTGGCTTAGCCAAAACAATATAAAGATGTTGACATCTAATCTGTTCAATGATTTGCTTAATATTCAAAGGCTGTATCTAAAAAATAATAGTATTGTACATATAGAGAACAGAACTTTTATGCACTTAAGGAAAATTAAGTTCTTAGATTTAAGTAACAATAAACTTGTAAAGTTAAGTAACGAGACATTTTATAAACTTGTAACGTTGGAAGAGCTGTATCTACAGAATAATCTAATTAATCAAGTTACTGAAAATACCTTTCAGTTTTTAACTAAGTTAAAAATTTTAGATTTGTCAAAGAATGACATCGTTTTGTTTAACTTTGATATATCCTCATTGCCTATCAAGCAGCTACGACTTAATAGAAATTCTATAGCGAATATAAAAGTAGAGTCTTTGAAAAACTTACCAAATCTGAGTGATCTAGAGATAAACAGTAATGACTTGACTTGGGAAGACATAATCCAGATACAAATACCCGGACTGAAATCCCTCATAATATCGGAAAACAACTTCACCTTGTTGGAAAATAAAACATTCGCCCATTTACCTTCCTTGCAAACTTTGTCCTTAGAACTATCGAATATATCACAACTGCCGCCGACAACTTTCATAAAAAATCAGAATTTGTTAAGAATCAATTTGGCATTCAACAATTTACGAGATTTACACAAAGACGTGTTTGCCTACACGACAATACTGCTTGAGCTCAATTTAAAAGGAAACAATTTTACAGAGTTTCCTCATCATGCTTTGTTTAATGTTACGTCTTTAGAAATTTTAGATTTATGTTCTAATCAGCTGCACAGTATTGACTTTTTTAAGTTCATTGGTTTACAAAATTTAAGGACATTAAGCTTATGTAACAACAAAATATCCATGCTAAACGGTTTCAATTCACCATCACTTAAAAATTTGGCAACTTTGAATTTAAGTAACAATATGTTAACAGCTCTTCCACCGAACTTTTTTCAACATTCTGTTGGCCTCAAGGAGATTGACCTCTCCCATAACCTCTTTACATACATACCTAGCAACGGCTTGTCTGAAGCTGTCCTAGCAGCACTAACAACTCTGAACATGTCTGCAAATCCTCTAGTGCAATTACTACAAACATATCCATCAAAATTGTTTCCACTTTTGGAGGAGTTAGTTGTGACAAATACAAACTTAACCATCATTACTAGTAAGGACTTTGAAAATTTCCCTTCACTAAAGAGGTTGACGTTATCCCAAAACTCGATTATTCGTCTATCACCAGGAGCTTTCTCTAAGCTACATAATTTGGAAAAACTCGATCTGAGTCAGAATAAGCTGGAAAACATCCCGAGGGAACGGCTCCAGGGATTGTATTCTGCACGTACATTAAACATCTCTCAGAACATTATCAGAGAACTGGAAGATTTCACATCAGACTTGCAAAGTCTTCAGAAGTTAGACATTTCATTAAACCACATCACTAGAATCAACAGAGACGTGTTCCGAGGACTCCAGAGCCTGACAGAACTCTATCTGAGCGGTAACTGGTTATCAGCCATATCTGCAGACGCCTTTAGAAACTTAAATAAGTTATCGTTTCTAGATTTGAGCCGAAACTACTTTGAAATAATACAAATGAAAATGCTCAATGTTTTAGAAACGCAAATCAAAACTATACATTTCAATGGTAAGAAACGGTTTAATTTCACTTTGTGATATCGTAGCGTCGGTTTAAATTCCAATAATCTTACAAAATATTATTTTCAGAAAACCCATTGACGTGCAATTGCGAAACTCAAGAAGTTTGGCGATGGATGAAAGAACATTACAAAATAATCATCAAAGGGAGTCGTAACTTGCGCTGCGAACACCCGGAAGACCTCCACGGTTATAGCTTTATCGAATTACCATCACAGAAACTTTGCGATATACCGACAGTTATCCGTATCGCAATACAAGATATTCAAACACATTCGATCATCGTCTCTTGGCAGAGTCGCAATTTAACTGGTTTGAATGCATATCAAGTAGCTTATTTTAGTGAAGACCACCCAATCACGGTGAGTGAGGTTTATGTAAATTTAATAATGAATTACATACATTAGGACGAGGTAACGATAGTTTCATGTAAAACACTCACACCTGTGCGTTACTAAAAGGATATATTTTGAGTAACGTGTGGAATAAAATTTGCACGGCCACGGTTACAGCAAACATTTGAATATAAAGGCTGTGTATCACTTCAATGGACTATAAAAAATATTTATGTATTTCGCCTCTACATGTTCGACTATGCTGTGAAGCCATTTAAATCTCTCCCGTGCAAATAAATATACTTTTAAAGTTTTAAGTAGATGAAATTTGAGTAGATTTGGATTTATAAGCTCCATTCTTTTGTTACAGATAAGGGGGAAATTAGTTAATGCGACGGCCAGATCAACAAGACTGAACCATTTGACACCGGGATCTCGTTACACAGTTTGTGTAATTGCAGTTGGTAACTTCGGAGCGATGACATCTACAGGGTTTTCAGTGCCCGATGCCCGGATAGCTCTTTCACCTGATAATACGGCCATGAATCTGTACGGAGATGAACAAATTTTCAACCACCTCCGACCTCTCATGAACGATTCTTTGAATAGCAAATGTACCAGCGTCGGTACGATAGAAATCTTTGGCGCTGCGATGGAGAGTCCATTCTCAAATACGTACATGGACATTGCTGATATTCTAACAAGGAGACTAAGTTTGGTTGTGGGCTGTTGTATCGGGTTTATAGTGTTCGTCGTGATAGTTTCCGGGTTAGGTTACATTAAGACTAAGAAGCGACAGGTCATCGTCAAAGCTGAAGTGCAGCAAGCCCCCCAGTATATATCGTATGATAACTTTAATACTACTGGCGTAGAAGTCCAGACTACTGACATGGACATTAATACTATTACGGATAAAACAAAAGTCCGTGACTGAGTGTCCTCACATTGTGTTCAAGTCTGAAATTGATAAGGTAGTCGATTTTTCCCACATTGATACCCTCGTGAGACGCTACACTGGGAATGTTCCATACCTTTGCCTGAGACTCTACCAACTTTGGTAGACCGGAATGAATTATTACAACTACGAGCTATCAATAACGAAAATGTGTGATAATCGAAAAAGTTTTACATCATCAGGGTACTTATTTCTTACAATATATTATTTTGTACGTCACGTCAGACAAAGTTATAGCGATTTTTTCTCATTATAAATTACGTTCGGTCATAAACTTTTGTTATTTTCACGTGTTTTGACAGCCGTTGGCCCGTGTATGTAATCTAACGTAACCATTCTCGTTTTTTGTATTCCATATACTCGTACAAGCGTAAGGCCTAGGTAGGGATTATTTGTAAATGACATTTGTAACGTTATGAGATCGTGAACAATTGTAAATATGTGTATGTGGGAAATATAATTTTAATGTGTCAAGTTTTGCTCGCCTCATTGTCATCGGTTGTAATTAGTAAGATCAAGTTGTCTGCTTTTATGGTATGAGTGTTTACTAAAACGTATTAATTTGAAAAAAAAAACAAAATGAAATTATATACAACGTTTATCTAATTCAGAAGAATACTAACATTTTCATAAAATGTAAAGTATTGTAAAGGTCATTTGAATTTAGCCAGATGTTATCTAAATACCAACGATTGAAGCGATAAAACAAACTTATCAGTTCCAAACAAAAACGTTTAACGTTCTTTTCATTTGGAAAAATAATAATTTATATTGTGATTACTATAATAGACCTAGATTATAAGTGTTAGAATAAATTTTAAATAATAATGTGTATAAATAAATTCTATGAGTTAAAGTTAGATATAAAGATAAACAGTTATAGAGAAAATTAAAAGGTCTTTTACGATGTATTTGTACCCAGACATCTTTAAGTATTCGTAATTATTAGGTAATGTACCAATAGATTTAATGGACTTATAAAAGAATCTGACTCTACTTAGTGTACAAAGTAACTACAAACTTCTGTTATATCTGTTTTGAATTCATCGCAACACATTTGAAACTAGCATAAAGACTGTAGAATTGGTAATAAAACTTTGAAAACATTATTATAAAGTTCGAGTTTGATTTCATACAATTCCCTACTGTTTTTGATGTCTTCAAAGCAACCGTTTCAAGTGTTTCTAAAGTTTCTGCTGAAAGGACTAGGTGAGTATTTTATTTTAAACTTTACTGTTTAAAACCGTTTGCGTTTATTTTTCATATTTCTAGGATTAAATGAAAGGAAACGGAAAATTATTGAATTGGAATTCTTCTAATATTCAACTATACTCGTAGCATCTTGTCAGAAACATCACACGCGATCCATTACTCAAGTAACAGAAGTCGGGCAAAAGTGTGGGCTTATGCCAGAAGAAGGATCTTACACAGCACAGTAAAAAAAAAACAACCCAAACACACATATATTAGAGTGAAGTCAATCAAAAATAGTAATATCGTATAAAATCCCTTCACACGACACCAATCAAACTACACAAGGAGGCCCAATAAATATTCAATTCACAGTCAACATTTGAGGCCTACTCTATCACCACACTATTGACATGTAAAGGACACATCGACTCCTTTTATAGTGCATACATAGTACGAAATAAATCTCACGAAGGAGTTAAGTACCCGTGCACCTCGGCCGGCCCCTATTATCCAGATTACATGAATAATTCACTACCAGAAGAAAAAGGACGGCAGATTCTTTGTGAAACTTGCTCCCCACATTTAAATGATACAAAATACTTTTGTGAACATATAACCAAATTGTGAGATATTTTATTCATTTCGTTACTATTTTATTGCACGTTTGATGTATTACATGTTACAGTATTATTCAGTAAACGTTTTATGGGAAATCTTTTTTATTATCAGTTTTGTTCGGGAGAGGAAAAGTTGTATATTACGGACCATAATAACTCTGACAGAAATAGGCACTTGTGGAGGAGGTTATTTTTGGATCTAAAACAAAAGCGGATTATACTCTATACATTAATACTATTTCGAAACACCGAATTAGACTGCCGATCGATTTAAGCTTTCCCGAGAGCTAATTTGAAACTAGGCGATCTAGATTAGTAGATTTGGAAATTTAAGTGTAAACATCAATTAATATTAACAATAAGCCAGTTTAACCTAAGGTTTTGGTAAAACTTAGGTAATTAAATAAATAAAACTAATCAGTTTCCAGTATTATTGTTATAAATACAAATACCTTTCTATTCGATACATGAACAAATTCAAAAGGTCAAATCAATACAAAAGCAATTCCACAAAACGAAAAACAAATGAAGCTATTTACAACTAACATTGACATAAAAAATGGAATAAAGAACACTAAAATACATCCAGCTAATGCCTTTATAATGGCTCGGTACTTCTGCGAATTCTTTTTCAGCGTATTCACATCCGTTATACATTAGGTATAGGTAAAAGCGAGCGCTCAGTGTGTAACCATTCATCTAGAATACACAGAACAAAGCGCTCAAAAATGGTTGTTCATTGGCAATCAATAGAAGTGTTGTTTCAATAAAACAAGGATGCGAAACTATTTGAAATAAAATGACATTGGAATTTCAATTACTTTGAAGATCAAAATTTAGGTAACAGGTATCTAGTAAACAATGTTTAGTCAGAAACAAGGTTGAACGGAACTATTTAAGATTTATTGGAAATCAAAAAAGAAGCTTAAATACCGGAATTACTAAATATATAAAATTTTGGGTTATTTAATGATAAGTATAAAATATATTGGTACATTTTACATTCGCATATCAAAATTCGGCTTTATATTATTATATTGCATAATTTTTTTGCGTCAATACTGCTAGCAAAATAATGATCTAACCTTTGCAATATGTATCGATAACATCATTTTAGATATCAAAAGTTATGAGAATCCTTATACCAAACAATATTATGCCCAAAAATTTTATGACAAGAGGAGTTAATAAATGCAATATTAAAAAAAATAAAAAAAAATAAGGTAAGGAAAAGGTTTCAAAAACCAGGTGCGCCAAGGCACTCAGACTCAGTACAAACATTTGTAGATCATACTTCGTGATTGCTTTATTCTTATTTTTGATGCTTAATGTTTTCCCTTCGTAGATGAACACAGAATAAGTACTTTGAATAACAATTATTTCATTTCTATATTGTTATATCCGTGTAACAAAATAGAGAAAATAAAATCAAATCCATGAAAAATGCTTTTGACATTTGACGTGACAGATGAAATGGTGAAACAGATTTTTAAACGCTTATAATAAACGTTTAAAACTCTATATGATAATTTACCCTACTGTCATGATTAATTGACAGTGATGAAAATTACTTTGTATAGTTCTAAACCCAAAGGCTAAAAAGGGTACCCCATTACTATGGCTCCGATATCTGTCCGTCTGTCACCAGGTATCTCATAAACGATAGACAGATAGACATTTGATTTTCACAAATTATGTATTACTGTTTCGGCATAGGTAAAATAAAAATATAAGTCGGAGTCAAGCAACGGTTGGTATACGGCACACGCAAAAATTTACTTTTGTGAATACTATTAGCGTAAATGTGTTTTTTCATGGCTTATGTCTACAGAACCCTGAGTGTCTGTTTTACACTTGACCGGGTTTTATTTATGACATGAATCTGTCAGTTAAAATGTTAAACACTGATACTTTTATACTCAGATTATTATAGTTTATAACTACTTTGACACACTAGTTTCAATCTTGGACTACCCAAGTCTTGCGACACTTCCCTATCGTGTATTTTTAGCCTCGCACCATATGGCAACAACTCCGAACTATTGCACTGAATTAAATAACTTGTGGGCAACTGAACAATACAGAAACGTTTTATTTGAAAGCCTTTTTTGTTGGTTGGTCCGATGAATCGATGTTTGCAAGCTCAAATAGTCCCACACGCAGTGTGGCACGCTTTGAACTTCATAAATATGAACGTTATTTTTCATTGCATTGCATTTTGGTATCACATTGTCAACAAATGGAAAACTTTAGGAAATCGGATTGTTTAAAAATTTAAATCTGCTTCCATTCTTACACCGTTTAACTTATTTTGTTTTCCCTTATATAACTTTTACAATATTTTTAGATTTTAGAGCGGCTTTTGCCTAGCCGTGAGACAAAGTGAATTAGAATAAAAATCGAGCCATTTGTCGACTAAACTATGTATGTGTTTTGAGTCTAATAGTGTTTCATGGGCATCATCTTCTAAACCTACAGGATCTGAAAATGTTTTAATTAACCAAACAAAATATAGTAACGAAAATGTTCAGTAAAATAGCAATTAAGATTCTAATTTAACCATTAATGAGCTACATAATAAAACATTTTGGCTCACCGCCCCGTTACTGCGATCTCCAACGATAAGCAAGTAATAAATTACATTTATTTAATACTAAACTCTTATTTAGATGGTTTAACATCTGATTTCTGTTTACTGAATAGTAAAGACAGTGAGATATTGGAGAATTTACGAAGTATTTAGGACAAACGATCATAATGTATGGATGTTTGGACAAAGCGTGGGACGTTACTGATTGGAGCGCATTTAATTGTAGTTGAAATGTAGCGTTTCTATTGAGTAGGACGTGTTGGTAGAAGAATTATTAGTGCTTTTGTGAACGGTTTGAGCGTTGTATTATTAGGTACAGGGGGGCAGCATTTCGTGCATCGGGTGTGGTCTTAGTACGAGAGCGGGTTGACAGTCTATAGACGCTATCCTCAAAAATGCGAAAGTAAACCGTTGGCCCTCTTGACTGACGCCATAACGGTGGGCTGCGGTTGATGCGTAATGAATTCCAATGTATTGACAAGTACTGCGTGACGTTCATATTTAGTCAGTAAGAGTCTGACACTACTCATATTCTTCCCCAAGGTAGCGGACGTCCATGAGGATTCAGCAGCCATACCTAAAAAAAAGTTAGATACACATTTTTTTTCTTTGTCATTTAGTGTGATGTACATCAGCTGAGGCGAGTTGCAAGTCGAACTCGAACTCACTGCGTTAGTTTATGATTGAGGACTTCGATTGTGTCCGAAACTAGTAGGGCAATCCCGATAAATACGCGTGAGTAAAACTTTTAAGCACTGCGCGATTTTCTAACAAAAAATACTATCAATAAAATAATTATAATTCCACCTTACATTGAATAAAGCCCACAACATTCTTTCATAATCACATAAGTAACATAACACCTACATGTTCTTTGTTTTTGTACACACAGTAACCGCACACATTTGCCACGGCTACTCCGCGCGGAACAATGACAGGCATTATGGGAACAAAGACGTATTCAGCCTCAGACCCAAATCACGCCGAGAATGACCTCAGCAGAGGCGAAGGAACACTACCGTCGAATATTATATGTTATATAACGTTATGGTTAAGTAAAGGCCAGGAGAGGAAGGATTTACTAACTATAAACGGTAAGGCAAAGGTTATTTACGATGCATTGTGGAGGTTTGGACACCTGGAGCACTAATATCTGGCGGTGCAGAAAAGAAGAGTCACAGATTGTAGTTGGATTCTTCGCGTATAGTCTAAGGTTCTAATTAAAAAGAATTTGATCCATTTGTATAATGACTAAAATTAATTTCTTTTTAAATTTACTAGTACACTTAAATTTAAAGACACTGCAAGTTCGTTGGTTAAAAGCCATCAAAGGGTGGTTAGTTTGCTCTTAATCTCACCCGTAAAAGATAACTAATATCTTTAAGCATTTAATAATAATAAACATTACTGAAACATAAATCTAAGAGAAAATTCACAATGACATTAAAATATAAAAAAGAGCATTAAAAAAATATAAAACTCAGTTAAAATTTCCACTGCGCTTAAAACATAAGCTCAAGAAAGTATAAGCAGATAAAATACATTTGAAACAGCAAATGAGGCACTCATAAACACCGACTTAACAGAATAATTTATGAAGTCAAGTAAATGAAAAAGCTTTAATTAAAATCTCGCTTTAATGTAAGTAAAATACTGTTATAAAACTACGTAGCGTTTTAGATACAGAATCAGAATTTATTATTTTTAAAATAAAAAGTAGATTTGAAATACAGGTCGTACAATACGTGTTTCAGACATTTTGTTTTGTTTATGATAAGAGTTGAGTAATAATATATTTTTTAATTAACCTTTGACTTTTTTGTCGTGGTTTTTCTATTTTAATTACATATTCTTGAGTTATCGGATCTGCAATTACTTTTAAAAAAGTGCCTTTTAGGCCTTCTGGAAACTGGGCAGAGATAGCCAAGGGGTATAGATCATCACGTCAAATCTACTTTGCGCTTCATCCCGCAGGTTCGAACCCCACGTAGGACAAGTATTTCTGTAATCCAGGTATGATTGTTCAGGGTGTCTTGAGCATGAGTCTTGAATATTTTTTAAATCCAGTGTATTAATTAAATTTTATTTAAAGTCCATTTTTCTTTCTTTTCTTATGGAATTCTCGAATTTATTTGCTGAACAAGCTACATTCATTTTTACGTCACGAAGTAAGATTTCCAAATTCAACTTTCCGTGCCAGGCTTATTTGAGTTTATTTCGTTAGGTCAGTAAATATATCACGTCAATGAAGATTGAAAGATTACTTATTCATGTATTTCACGAAGACATCGACACGAATAGTGTGGACCGATATTCTTGTTCCTATTTGGTACAGACTTCGATGGTAAATATAGATCGCGAAGAGTGTGTTTTTTGAACTGACTTTTAAAAGGAGGTTGTCTACTTGTAAAATGTTGTCTACAACATTTTACAATTGAAGACACATCAATGGGATGTTTGCTTTGAAAGAGAATGCCTCAAGTGTTCTAAATTTTCAGGTCCAACGATACCTCTTCGGACTAAGATTTAACTATAAATGTTTTTTTTTCGTGTAATACGAAAAATTTATGAACTTTCTGTATGACACAAAAAAGGGAAGTAAAACAGTTATGGTTGAATCAAAATACATACGTATTTATCCACTTATAACTCAACAAGCCTATCTTATTCATAGATCAGCGAAAAAGAAGGTTATTTGACTACTCAACTTTAAAAAAACACGTTCTAAAAACAAACCCAGCTCATAAAACAACGTTCCCTATGCATAAATAAACAAATGCCAACATAATTACACATACAATTAGCGTGCAATAAGCTCAGGGCGGCTAATGGAACATATCTCAACGTTTACCCAGCCTCGGAGCACAATATGAACCTTGTATGTAGGTCAAGTGTCCCTGGTGATGTCAGGATATGGCTATTAGAGTTCCAATGCCACAATGCCCTACTTTATATGGCTACGGTATTTAAGTGCCAGTGTTTATTGATACCTTTTTTTTCGTCGATTCGTGTGAGAGTCAATCTTCATAAGTACGTTCATACACACCCGTTGTAACTGAACTTCAAATCAACTGAACTGAAGTTGAAATCAAACAGCGTACTAATTGTACATCTGACTTCAAATAAAAATACTAAGCTAAGCTTAATGGCCGCATGACAGCTATTTCACGTTAAATTACAAAAAGAATAAACAAATTCGGGTTATTGAAAGTTATGAGGTGACACCGTGACAAACATAAAAAATACAGACGAATTGAGAACTTCCTCTTTTTTTAAGTCGGCTGAAGAAGTTGTTCTAATGCTACTGGTTTTTTTTTAATATGGTGCCGAAACGAAACTGTATTTCAGCGAGTTTACAAGTTCGAAATGGAGTTGCTACGTACAAGTAAACGACGCACTATATTGCAGATAGTAATATATTGGCATCCAGTGTCGTGCCTAATCAACTTATACTACAAGCACAGGCATGCCTTAATAAATTCGTAGAAAATCCTCGAACATAGATAAAATTAATTTCATCACCAGACACAAAGAGATTTCTTAGATACCATCGGATGCACGACATTCCTCAATGCTTTAAATAATTCAATTTGGTGGCAAAAAACTCATAGAATATCACTTTGAGAAGGGTAGAAGACTAATTTCACTAAAGCTGTCATTTTTCTTTCAATTTTTAAAGATATTATCACGTTATCGATAGTGCACTTTTTGTGGTACAGTTAATACCTCAATAGATTGGCGTGGCGACCTCAACCACGTACCCGTGCAGTCGCGAAAGAGTTTACATAACTACGAATACCAACAAAAACTCCAAGAAGCTAATGCGACAAAATTAAAGAGAGCGAATAATATTTTTACTAGGACTTACAGCTTTATAAAAGTTATGGTAATTCGAGCACGTCCATAAGAACTACAGTCAGTTCACTCGGCCGGCCTGAACAATCTCGCGTTTCTCGCGTCGACTTAACTTTGCTCTTGTCGTTCGACCTTATTATTACAATTATACAATCTTATTCTTGAATGTTTTGCTGGTAATAACTTTTGTATATTGTTTGGATGTGATTAATTGGATGTTTGCAGGGTGCCGTACGCACGCTGAGTGTAAAGGAAACCTTGTTGCTGAAGCTCCTCTATGAGTGTAGATTTAAATCTAAAAAAGTGGAATTCGTTTTTGGATGGATATAGCGCGTAAGGAAGTGTAAATTGATATTGATTGAAAAAAAATCAAGAATTAACTTTTAACTAAAAAAAAATAACACAAAGGGATAACAAGACACAGTGTTTCTCTTGCTTATAAATAAGATCTATAAGTAGGTATTTCACCTCAACATAAGCACTAAATTTAATTTTCTTTAGCCTATTTTTCATTAAACTCAGTATTCGGTTTGACCGGTATTTTAAGTTCTAATTAAATTTCATTAATTTAAGGGTTGTGAAACATCACACTATGCTTAAGCTCTCAATGCACTGACAGTGGAGAGACAACTGACATCCTAATGCGACCTGAAGCGACAGACCTATCTATTGCTTGCTCATTGTAATAACTCCTTTTCAAACTACCCATTCAATGTTTTCCATCCCTATTATATACTAATATTATAAATGCGAAAGTAACTCTGTCTGTCTGTCTGTTACGCTTTCACGTCTAAACCACTGAACCGATCTTAATGACATTTGGTACAGAGTTAGAGTTGACCTTGAGAAAGAACATAGGATAGTTTTTATCCCGGGCTTCCGAAGAGTTCTCTTGGAAACGCGATATAACCGACCTCGACGCGGGCGAAGCCGCGGGCGAAAAGCTAGTTCAATATATAACGTCGAACATTAATGATAAGATAGCATTATAAAGTGGATACACATAATATAAAAACCTGGCAAATAAAACAATAGATCGTTTAATAGAAGAATGAAAGGTTTACTTTATGTTGCTTGAACTTCAAATCATAATAACATTTTAAATTTGTTTAAAAGCGTTTTAAGACATTATATCTAATTTTATAAACAATGAATAATTAAAGTAAGTGCGAACTAAACAAGCTACAAAAAGGGAGACAGTATTCTTAATAACCTGTTAGTTACCCAGGCCACATCCTGTTCGTTTCAATTTAATCATTGTGTTTTAATTGCTACTAAAAAGAGCTTTTATAAAACGAAAATAAATAACAAAGTATTTATTTAATAAAATAAATAACATTGGCCTGATTGAAAAAGTAAAGGCTGGTTGTAATATTCATATATTTTTATAACCCGGTACTTTTCAGTAAATAACAATGAAAATATAACACAATTAATTGCATTACAAATAAAATTGTTACGTATTAACGGGACAACACTTGACTGTTTGGAAAATTGGGAATCCTTAACCTATTGTTATGCATTTAATTATAAAATATACGTATGAATAAAACGAACTATTTAATATTTCCGTATAAATTATTACGGTTCACTCGTTCTGGATATGAAATTTAAAACATGGAAAGTAACAGATGTTACCTTCCACGTATAATAATATCATAAAAGCTGAAGTGAGCACTGGTAACATGTTATACAGCCGTGCATCAACTTTATCATATTAAAGTGTTGAAGTTTATTTAATTAAATACGATAACTTAGCTCTTGTTTTTGCAATTAAAATCGAAGCCTTGATTCTAAAAAATATTTAAAAAAGCAGAAGTTAGAGAACATCATTATTAGGTTCTTTAAATACCTATATTGAATCAAGCAATTGGTCTTATTATCTGAAATTGAATGTTTGTATAATTGTATCCTCAAATAATTATCACATTTTTTTTTAAACTTTGTCGAGATCTCCTAAAAACACACATGTGGATTTTCAGAGCAAAGAACACAGTCTTCCTTTCCCAAATATGGTTGACGTTTCTCACCTGGAAAAAAATCATTAAAATAAAAAGAAAGTACAGTGACACATAAAGGCCATATTATATAAGCCAGTTAACCAAAGTATTTTTTTCACACAATATTAGTTATAAGTTAGTCTTCATATGTTTTATTTCGTCTAAATTATACTAAACGAAATGGACCGCTCCCTCGTCCTGCACACATCAGCCAGCACACATGACGCTATCTAAAATGCTAAAATACGTCACGAAATCGCATTTGCATACATATCGTATATTTTAATCTCTATACATAAAACCGCTTTTCCTGGCACACACATAAATCAAGCCAAGCTTCACATAAATGCCTAATTCTATGAAAATTTGTTGTTATATAACAATGGTAGGATTAACAGATAGAGTTTATTTTATTAATATGCAAGGATAATTAGAATAATATAATTTGCATGCTAGCACAGTGAAATCATTATTTTGCATTCATGTTGTGTAATTTAAAACATAAATTGTTATTATTTGGAATTAACAAGAGTATCATTATCCGATAGTCGACAATTGTTCTAACTTTAACATTATAAACATAATATAAACTCATATCGCTACGGTCATAGTGAGGGATGGTTGTAGTTGTTAGAAGTTAGCAGTTAGAAATGATTCATGAAAATGTGCTCTAAACGTAATGAAAGCGTGAATTAAAGTATAAGGGTACCGATTTAATTTAGTCTGAAAAAATAATTCCGACCCTCATCATCATAACTTTAGCCTTTTCCCGATTATGTTGGTCCTGGAAATTGTGGGTCCCGGCTGTTATTCTTACATCTTTGACAGTCGTTACAGGTAGTCAGAAGCTTGAAAAGTCTGACAACCAGTCTAACCAAGGGGTATCGTGTTGCCCAGGTAGCTGGGTTGAGGAGGTCGGATAGGCAGTCGCTCCTCGTAAAACACTGGTACTAAGCTGAAACCGGTTAGACTGGTAGCCGAACCCAACATAGTTGGGAAAAGGCTGGGCCAATGATGAGAAGACAAAAAAAATATGACTCTGACAAAATTCAAACACAGAATCGCTCCTCCCTTTCCTTTTACTAAAGACCAAGTGGGAACGCCCAGCAAACTACCTCGATAAAGCTTCACCCCTAATTACCGCAATGAAAACATTTTCACCCTCTGCAAAAGCACTCCACCATTCCTGAAGATATCCTCATGGCTCTCATGTCAGCTGCCAATGGGTACATAAATCAGATCGTATGCTTTATCTATTAACAACGGCTAAACCATTTGAGCTGTCATCAAAATGATATTTAGTTGCAGGAGCGACAAATATTCGCTGCTAATACCCAGTCATTTGGCCGAATTCGGTGTAATGTACGAATCTTATAGCCTTAGCATCTGTGCTTTCCTCATTTATACTATAATTTCCTTCGAGTTGGGAAACACATCACACTAATAGCCCATATTTTATTAAGGCTATTACATAAATTTTATTTAGGTTTGCGTCAAATTAATTTATCGGTCGTTATTTTAACGCTGCGCGAGCAATGTTAAAATTCCTGGAGCTCATTCACAACGGAACTGAACAGAGTACTCGAAGGATTTTAGAAATACTTTGTTTAAATAATCGAGATGTTATTATGAAATGGTTGTGAATCACGAGGTCAATCAAAAATAGTGTTTATTACAATTCACAAAGAGAATAATTTACAGTGACGAGAAAATATTTATTTTCTAGGACGATGACGACGTGATCTTCTCCTCTATGGATGCTAATTTCATATTCCCACAGGTATTGACGAATTCTACGAAACTAGTTTAAATTGTTCATCGACGAACTGGAGCTCCGTCATTTTCGAACCTGACTAATACAACAGACTGATGAAAGATACCTAACATTGGAAAAAAGAAGCTGAATAACCGTACCGCAATAGATTATTTGACAAAAAATAATCTTTTAGTCAGATGTCCAAAAAATATTTTATATTTTTATCGTAAACAGCAAATGAAAGAAAAACAGTGAAATAAACTCTCGTGTGACGACTTACCAGTATTTTTTTACAATTAAACACAAACATCGTTTTGAAAAACCAAGTTCATTGACCTACAAATTTTCAGTCAAGCATATTTCAAAGATTAAAACTTATCGCATTAACTGTAACATATAAAACACTGCAATTAAAAAAAACCCCTTGCACGGTGATATTTGTTCAATTACAGCTCAGCACGGCATCGTAAATTACATTTTTACTATTCAGTAAAGTGCGCTTCGTTAGTATCTCAAACGAAACAATAAATATTACACATACATAAGCACATTTAGTAGAGTCATATAGAATTGTATAAATAAATTTCAAAATCAGTAATATTAAAAAATCGGTTAAGTTTAAGCAATTCTCATCCACAACACTAAGTGTTCCGTGTAAGTAGGCTAAAAATTACACATTTTAACATTTGTGCCATTCGACGCGTAACCTCGATACTTCATTTTTGTAGGGGTAACAATATATCATCAATGAAACAATTCAACTGTCTAGCTATCACGGTTCGTAATATACAGCCGAGAGATAGATCGACTTACAGAGCCTTAGTTATAGTTCATTTTTGCCCTTTGGTTACGGAATCCCAAAAAACAAAAGTGGGTGACAAAACAAGGACAGACTAAAAGCACCGCTCGAAAACAAACACAGGTACTAGCTCATCTAAATAAAAGGTGTGGGAACTGTATCCAGGAGCACGAAGCTCGGGTTGACTCGAAAAACAAATGAATCAATGCGGTCATGTCGTTCGTTGACATTCGCAACTTTAAATAAACAACCATTTAAAATTTGAGATTATTATGAAATTATTTATGAGAATAAAGCATTACAGGTCTGCTACTTACATATAATATTTGACTAAGGCCCACTTTTATCTGAGGAATAAATATTGCCGTTTGACATATTATTTTCTATACAAAAGCTGTCAATAATATAGAAATGGTAAGTTCGTCATATAGATTTTCACAAAATATTGAATTCCTATTTTTCATTTTGTCACATCATTAAAAAGTAGAGAGATTAAAAACACTTAAAATGTTAAAATTTATAGTGGGGTCTAGTAACGTCACTTACTAGTAAAAAGCGTACTGGTTAGTGACGTCACATGAGATTTTAAATCAGTTCAGTGATATAAAATCTTCCTCCATTTTTTGTTTACGAGATAAAGAAAAAATATGTTTCCTATTTCGAAATCTGTCTGACGGACTATAGATTTTATTATGTCAAAAATGCAATAGGCAAATACAGTTGTGGAAGAGGGACAACCCATTATAAGGCAAAGAGCGGTGTCTCACTTTGACCACAGTCATACTTTATTTCATGGTAGTACGCAAGATCGTTGTAATTTTAAGACGTTAACGTTATAGCGAAAACAACAGCGTTCTGACTTTATTAACGTTTATAAAGCATGTTCAACCAACTATTACGTTCCAAATTGCTGACAGACCATAATAACTAATTCAAATTTTGTCATTTATTTTTCAACTGCCCTTGGTGCCACGACTAAACTGTTCTTTTTTCCGTTAGACATTTTCCGCTGTTCCATAAAATATTATTTGAACAAATAGGTTTTTGATATACGGCAGAGAAAAATATTAAGTTGTCTTTAAAATATTAAACTCGACTCCACTGTTCTGTACAGTCAGTTTTTCCAATTCTATGTCAGACACTGGTGCAAAAAAAGTATGACCAAAAAAAACACAAGTTTTTGTGCTCTTCAAATTTATTTTATCGGTAAAATTAAAATTAAAATATTACTTACTCAATTAGATTTAATCGTAAAATAAACAGGTGTCTAACATAAAAATTTTAGGCACGGTTATAACTATGTAATTTAGGTTCTAGCAATTTAAACTTTTAATGAGTAACCCTTCACACTACTAGAGTGTACCGTCGGCATATTAATCACGTGTATACCAATAAAAAACGAGGGTTCCCTACAAATAGGTTAGCATTGGTAATGTAATGTAATTAAATAATTCAGGACAGCTTGTCCTGCTTAGTCTGTTATTATACAACTAGCTGTTGCCCGCGACTTCGTTCCCGTGAGTAGAAGATATAAGTTATTATTTATACCTGCCCTGTTTTTTTCACATTTTCCATTGTATCTTCGCTCCTATTAGTCGCAGCGTGATGGTTTAATGGTCGCGTTCAAAACAAACAAACAAACTCTTCAGTTTTATATATTAGTATAGGGTATAGATTACGATGAAAACGTTTCGATTTGGAGAAATTTATGTATATCCTTATTATCTTAGATCTAAGTCAGTATCACAAACAAAACTAATTAACACTTATTTTTTTCACTCAAGACAATAAGTGAAAACGAAATAAGGCAGAACCCAAACGAAAAACCTCTAAAACAGCACACATTGTAAACCTTAACATACATGTACCACAACACAAAATCAAAGTTAAAACGTGGGCGCCTAAGAAAGTTTATTTGTAAAGCGGTGTATATTACAAATGCACATTTATAGCTTCCCCGAGAGGATACTATATCCTTCACCGTTCATTCAACGTGACGTCAGAGGCCCTCGTATTTTAACTATCCCTAAGGATGGAAACATCAAAGTTCAAAGCAACAGTAAAAACTCGTTACAAAAACTTTTTGGGAACACAAAACAACAAAATAACGTTAGATTTGTTTTGCCATTGACGGTGGAGCGAATGTATAGGTATGTTGAAAATAATGTTTTACTAAAAGCAATATATTTGATCGCGTTTACAAGCGGTTTTTTTGTAACCCCCATAAGTTTTAGGTGTTTCTTTTTCTGTCTGTGGCATCATAAGTCCCGAACATTCTTAGACATTAGATAAAAATCGACCGATACATTTAAAAGTTACGTAGGTAACGAGTATTTAGACGAGGGTTGTACCCAAAATGATGCTATTGATATTTAGATTTATATAATACTAGCTCACCCAGCAAACGTTGTTTTGCCAAATATGTTTTTTTTTTCTAGTTGTATGTATTTTTAGTGCCACATTATAAAAAAAAATAAAAACAAACAATTTCGTCCAAATAATAAAATATTTTTTTAGTGTGAGCAGCCCTTAGCACTTAGGGGTATGAAAAATAGATGTTGTTCTATTCTCAGACCTACCCAATATGTATACAAAATTTCGTAAAAATCGGTCGAACGGTTTCGGAGGAGTACGGTAACTAACATCGTGACACGGGAATTTTATATATTAGAAGATATATTGGATTTTAAAGAGCATGTACTATGAAATATTCAATTCCCTTTTTGGAAGTAAGATAACACAGTAGCCGGTGCCTAGAAAGAAACGTGACGTGGATCTACGCCTTTTACTTTTCGGCCACACCTCAACACATACTTTAAAAGGTAGTAGTAAAGTGGGAGACCGATATTTCTTTATACTGCACGCATTCTTCTGAAAAAAAGCAAACGATAACCAACTAAAACTGAAAACATACCTCATATAAATAACAACCAAGCTTCACCACAATCAAGTAAAGAGCCATCGCAACTATAAGACTCTCAGTAAACGTTGTCCATTAACACGTAACACACACCAAAGTTTCAATTCCCTTTTTGGAAGTAAGATAACACAGTAGCCGGTGCCTAGAAAGAAACGTGATGTGGTTCTACGCCTATCACTTTTCGGCCACACCTCAACACATACTTTAAAAGGTAGTAGTAAAGTGGGAGACCGATATTTCTTTATACTGCACGCATTCTTCTGAAAAAAAGCAAACGATAACCAACTAAAACTGAAAACATACCTCATATAAATAACAACCAAGCTTCACCACAATCAAGTAAAGAGCCATCGCAACTATAAGACTCTCAGTAAACGTTGTCCATTAACACGTAACACACACCAAAGTATACCTCACTCACTCAGATTTAACACAATATAAAAAGGACATAACTACAACTTTCACTCTGCGGCCCTTGCTAACTGAATAACAACAATAATAGAAAGGGCGCTCTTCGACTACGAAACTAACTACACGACAATCTAATAAGAAATCGAGTGACAAGGAAAACCTTTCATTTGCCAAGTATCTATACTAATATAATAAAGCTGAAGAGTTTGTCTGTTTGAACGTGCTAATCTCAGGAAGTACTGGTCTGATTTGTAAAAAACACAAATTACAGAAGTATCTTATCGTATGATAACATCAAAAACAACAAAATTTAATATGCATAGGTTTGAATTTCTGTATCTAATTAACGAAACGAAACTGCATAAACTAAAACTACTTAACAATTACATCTATAAATACGTCTTTAAATGCTACAGTTAAAATATTATAAAATGCCTCGCCAGCTTGATAACTATAATTTAAACTTCTTTATAACATTATCGTGAAACTAAAGCAATTTAAATGATCAGTATCCTTCTTTGGTAAAAAAACAAAAGCTTTCTCAAGTTATGGTTAACGGCACGTGTACAAAAACATTTCCTCAACTACAGTTAATTAACGCGGAAAATTGAGTGTAATATTTTTTGAAGGAAAATTACGTTAACTCGCGGAATTTATTAAATTTAACTTCTCAGAAATTATTAACTCAACAGAGTATTCTAATGAGTTCGAAACATTTTTTTAGCGATACTTGAGACTCGTGGTCGAATCTAATAAATTAGGGTCCTAGCGAATGCGTGTTTTGATCCTTTAAACCCGGGGCTAGCCACACAAGACCCTCTTACTACGGCCAATCGAATTTGCCAATAAAATCTGCCCATTACACCACACTTTCCAACCGCCATTCATTGGTTAATCGCGCATATGAGCTTTGATAAGATTTATCTAGATTCCCCTTCACATTTCATGACTACTGGTTTAATTTGACGGGCCTGTTGGTCTAGTGGTTAGTGACCCTGACTGCTATACCGGAGGTCGTGGGTTCGATTCCCGCCCAGAACAAATGTTGTGTGATGAGCATGATCATTTGTTCTGGTGTCTGGGTGTAATTTATCTATAATATGTATGTATTTAGAAAATATATAAGTAAGTTTATCAGTTGTCTGGTTACCATAACACAAGCTCTGCTTAGCTTGGGATCAGATAACCGTGTGTGAGTTGTCCCATGATATTATTATTATTATTATTATTATAATTTTAGCTGCGGTGTCGACTCCATTTCTCCAGCCAAGCGATACCTTTTGTATCAAAATCGATAAAACTAAATCTAAAAATCTTTTCAGACCAAAATTGCTCGTTCATTTCAGGATAACCAGAATTTTTAAAGGAAAATATAAAAAGGCTTTCAAGAATTTATTTTTGAGAATAGAGACATAAAATTGTTTTCCAAAATCGTCAACACAAAAGAAACCACTCACGGCAAAGAGAAACAATTTGGACGAACGTCTTAATCGAATCTATACTGAATCTCGTTTACGATGTACAAAATCGACTTTTTCCGTTCTTTATAGGAAAGCAGTTTAGTGATTTAATAGAATTAAAGGCGTACTGTTCTCGTAAGTACGACTGTTCAAAACCCAATCAGAGTGGGACTGTTTCGCCTGTATCTGAGCGCGCTTGATTTGGTTACTGTCGACAATGGGTTTACGTCGCATGAACGACTGCAGTAACAACGTTAGCGATAAAAGTCCTTCGTCAAATAAAACTGTATCGCTTTTAATTTTGTTCCCGTTAATTTTACTTTTGCTGTGGTTTATTGTGTTAAACGACTTGATTTGCGAGTGTTTGTGAGTTGAGCTTTTGAATGTGAGATTAGATTTTGAGTTACATTAAAATGATCTTCTTTTGTCTTATATGTAGCCTTTTTTAGGCTTTGTTGGGATCGTTTTTCAGTTAAACTTAATCGAGTTTAACTGAAAAACGATCCGATTAACGATTTAATTACCGTATTTTTATGTGGTTCTATCCAACCGACAACCCCATCGGGTGTCGTAATAATATTAGTTTATTTATGAATAATAGATGCAGAATGGAAATTGGCACACTTTAATTATACTTAAGGTATCTCTTAAATAACCAATAATTATTATTGATTATTCCCAAAAAAGAGGAAGACTATAGGTACTATTTAAAACAAAGTGATGGTCACTAACCAGTTCTAAGAAAAATGAACTTTATTTAAAAGTATATAATCAATGACCAACCGCCTGTTGCTGTAGCAATCAACGAAGCTTGGGCCGTAAGCGTAAAAAGAAGGCACTTTTGGGTGTCTGTCAAGCGACCCTAAAGTTGATAAGAGCTCAAAATGCAATAAAATTGGAATTTCGTCACGCTTTTTACTTTTATAAGGTATAAAATCTGAAAGCGAATTAATGTTAATTAAGATCATTTTAAATCTATGAATGTATAGTAAAGTGGGCGTTGGATTGACAAGTCAAAAGTCACAGGTTCAAACCCGGTATCAATTTCTTTTCAAATTCTTGTGCGTATTATTTAATAAGGTAATTATTATCCGCAAACGGTAAAGCATTGTTAGAAACTAGCACATTAAAGACTTTTAAAGGTGTGTTAAGTTACGTCAGAGGCTTTTAAACCTTTGACCCCAGATTGTGCATCGCCTTAAAAATGTTTTATTTACCTTATTGTAAACTATATAATTATCTAATCGTGGTTATCATGCTATTCACATAAGCAAATAAATTCTTTCAATTTAAAATTAACCTTGAAAATATACATGATGGGAAAATAAATCACAGAAACTTCTAAATATAAAATTCTCGACTAACTCAAAGTTGAAACTCGGAACATCATCTCGGCGATCTACTCGAGTTAAACTCGAATTAACTCCAAACGCAGCACAAACAAGCAAACTTTATCTGATAAATACATTATTTCATGTCTTTTGTCCTTCAAAGAACATAAAAGGATTGCCGGCTCAGTCTCTCTCAAAGTTTGTTCGTATCAATTCCTATGTGGCTGTGTTTGATCTCCGTGTAAATTCGCAAGCGTTGCAAAGTGTGCGGGAGTTACACAGAAGCGCAGTAATCCATTGCTGCCTACCGGCCCACAATGGATTCAAGTTTAGTCGATTAAACTCGGCACCAAACACTCGCTAGTCGCCACCTACGGAAAAATGTGGCCGCATACAATAGGAATGCCATGCGCGGATTTGTGAGAGCGCCGAGAATTGTTGCTAGCACTTTGAGGCGCTGCTATTGTAATGTATTTATTTATTACGTATTCTATTCTCGATATTTTCACGAAATGGAATATTAACACTTTACTATTTTTCTTTTCATCGGTATTGTCAGATGTCAAATGCTTTTTGCTTCTTTAGTGAGCTTTAGAGCAATACCTGAAAGATATCACGAACTGATCTTACCGTTTAACGACATTTTGACGATCTAGGCTAGATTTAATTCAAAGATATTTTTTCTAACATATGTCCACGCTTTCCCTGAAATCTCTAATACTTTACCTTATCTACCTTATCCAGTATGTACTGCTCCTATAACAAAGGCAGCTTTTGTAGAAAAGAGATGGCACATAGAATACATATAGCAGCCTCTTACTTTCTCTAATTAACCCTTTAAAAGCAAGATATTAAAGTTAGGACTGATCTAAAATGGTTTATAAGCACGGTTAAACTCTACCGGACACTTCTCGTCTCTGAAGAAAATGCGTTAAAATTATACGATAAATATTTCCGGAGCTAATTATTTCCAGTTTATATAGAGGTGAAAGCAAATAGTTTATAATTTCGTAGTAGTCGTTAACTTTAGTGTCGGATATTTTGAGTTGCAAGGCAAATAATAAAAACACTGGGTAAATAAAATGACACATGGGTATGTCTAAAAAAAAAATATATTTTTTTTTTCAAAGAAGATACAACCTAAAAAGGATATGTAATATAGTCTACAATTGTCTGTAGACTGGATCGAATTTATTCCGCCAAAAATTATACTTAACCCAAATCCCAACTGTTCTGTTCATATCAAGTATTAAAAGTTTTGGCTTATCTCGATTCCCACATGAAAAGATCATCTGAACTCGGGAAGTTCAAACAAAGGGTTATAAACAAAGGGAAAATTAGTCGCTCCTTGACTTTGACCGACAGACTCGTAAAGACTCGTTCAACCTCTTTGGACCCTCGACTTCATTCGATGCTCCTCTTGTCCCAATCAAATGAAACCCCAAAGAAATAGGACAATTCCGATTTCTTGCGCTTTTTTTGGGAGAACTAGACGAAATTTGGAGAAAAATAATTGGTTAGCATTCAAAATGGTGCAGGTCAGGTTTCAACGGTCATAATACATCTTTATTGAAAAAAAAAATAGTTAATAAAATACTTACTGACTCCTATTATCAATTTAAAATAATTTTTCAATGTATACACGTGTACAATGTATTACCTTAAGCAAAATTTATCGTCACGCACCTGTGCATATACGCTAAAGCACGCATTACACATTACACAATACACATTCTCCCGCCAATACTGACATGAATGCTCGCCATTGTTCAAACTCTGCCCTTTATAAAGCCACGGACACAAATCTAAATGTTACTACAGACTATTCATCGCAATCGACGAGTCTCTATCGTCAATAGTCTTTAAATATTTTTGCTTGTCAGCAATTGTTTCGCTGCATCCATTCACAGCGCTCCAATTTACTGCAAAACACAAATTCTTGCACAGCGATACCATTGTTTTCATCAGGTATTTTTGCCTCACAATTTGATTTATAAACGTTTTTATTACCTCTATACATTTTCACAACCTTATCTTTGAAAGCAGATACAGATCGAATTATGTACACAAGTGAACATTTAATGCAAAAACAACTCGTTTCTCGTTGAATGCAAAAGGTTTCTCGCCAAAAAAACGTATTTCGTATTTCCCTTTCAGGAGTGTTGTTTTGTGTGGAGTTAATTTATAAAGCGGCGGAGTCAGGGAGGTTTGTTCATAATTAAAGACTTACCTCTTATTCATTCTCTTACAAAAGGCCATAAAATTAAACCTGCATATTCGTACGTCCCCTATTTTTACACTCTACGTGCTCTACGTCATAAATTAGATCTACAAAAAGGGAACATTATGAGCCGCGACGCCGGAGGCTCACCTTTTCTCATTATTCCACATTTTCAGCCCCAAATACGAATAGAAAATTGGACCTCGTTAAACACAACTTGTTAGTATGCATTCAATAATAACAATGACATAATAAGGTACGAGAAACCAAAACAGAACGAATGGCTTATAAAAGTTTTGCAATTTATGTGAAGCAAATGTTTTTAAAAGTGTATTAGAAGTGGTTTCGGTGGAAACGGAGTCTTATGCAAAGTTGTTTGTGCTGATATTTTCTTAAAGAAGCTTGTCACTGAAAAGAATTTTAAATGGGTAAATTGGCAGATTTGCTCATTTATATTTATTTTTCTATCTCAGCTTATGTATAATTTCATTGAAAAACCAAATAAAAAAATGCAAAATAAATATCTAATAAAATTATTTTTGACATTTTAAAATACCATTCGAGAATGGGTAATTTTCATCCATGGTAAAATTCTAAATTACAGCAAAAAAGCGCAAAAATGTGATTAATTCGGGGGAAATTTAATTTGCTTTCCTTGATTATGGTAATATTTTTGTATCTGAACATTCTTAATAAAGTCAATTATAATGGCATTATAATAAAAAAATGCCTGTAGCGTTTTGTTACAAGAGAATGTCTCATTAATTTTTTGAACAAAATATCTTGTGGTCTTCAGTAAAAATACAGATAAATTTATTAGTCGGCGGACCGCCGGGAATACTTCGGAGCCATTTTGACGTCAATTATAATTGGAATACTAAAAAAAATAGGCCAACAAAATGCTGAGAAACGGCACTTTTATGGAAGCGCATAAATTAATCGGTAATTTAGTACGAAAATTTATGCACACCTTTACCAAACTTTTGAAATTGGGTCTATCAGAATCATAATAAGGAAATCAAATACAGATACTAATTAAAAGACAAACAATATCAAAACAAAGTAAAATACGTTCAGTAATATCAATAACATTCAACATAGAAAAAAACAAGCCTATTACGACTGCAGCAGAAAGGAAAGCAATAACATAAAAATAATTGCTGATACCAGCAGCTACTGATCAAAATCGTTATGAAATAACAGAGAATTAACCTTATCTCAAAATGGGGCCTGGATTAAAAAGCTCACAAGATAAAAAAAGTTACGTTTTAATAAGCTGAAAACAAAGTTTTGGTATTAAAATTTCTTCGCTTAAGCAAGGCAAGTTAATTCCTGAGATTATACCGCGGCGGAAGAAAAAGTTTGCGGCTATCTCTACCGGCCGTTGCATCTGCTTACCTAAGTAACATACTATTATGACTTTGGAACTAGTAAGTCATTTTTTTACAGTTCTCCCTGGTTGGCTGTGATAAATATTGCGGGAGGGAAATTAGGGGTGCGTTCTCCTGAAAATGTTTTGGTTTAAAACTTTGGGCTTGATTTGAGAGCTGGTGAAATTGTAAATGCTCATTCTTAAAGAATTTATATTATTAGCATGGTTAAGCTTTCTATCACTATTACAAACAAGCTATAATCTTGATTGCATCTCCTCGAGTTTTTGCTTTTACACAAAAAATAATTAAATGTTTTTAATAAAGCAACGACTTGAAGCTAGAATTTACGCATGTTATATAATAATTGAATAAATACCTAAATATAGGCGATAAATCTGCAGAAAAATGAATATTTTTAACCGAAACTTAGGCAAATATATCTTCAATAAACATTACTGGTGTCCATATAAAAACTTGTTCTCATCCAAAGCTTACTTATATCCTAAGGGCGTTTGCTCTGCCTTTAAGATTGTGTTTTTATTCCGTCCCCCACATAAATACGACCCCTGACAATCTAGTTTATTTTATACTGAATTCAGTGAAATTGAATTCTATTCTACATCGATACAGCTCTTGCATTAACTCTGCTTCGAAATTCAAATACAAATGTCACGAAAATCGCTTTAAGATTTTTAATTTTCGATACGAATTTGAAAGTAAAATGTGAAACAAAATGTTATCGTGAGTATATTTGTGTCTCTTTCCCCCTATTGCCCCACAACATTGACTATAATTGAATTATAATTAACTGTAATCTAGTGTTAATTGACTCATGAGCTTATATTACATACAGTAATACTACGAATTCGTATTTATTTATTACTAGCTGTTGCCCGCGACTTCGTCCCCGTGGGTGGAAGGTATAAGTTATGATTTATACCAGCTCTGTTTTTTTTTCACATTTTCTATTGTATCTTCGCTCCTATTAGTCGCAGCGTGACGGTTTAACACAAAAAGATTTTTTCAATTTGGACCAGTTCCTGAGATAAGCGCGTTCAAACAAACAAACAAACAAACTCTTCAGCTTTATATATTCGTATATATAATGTTCAATGCTTTAAATGTTTTACAATAATAATTAATATATTATTTTTATGTTCCCATATATCTTTTTAACTACAAGAAAGTGAAACAATAACTAATGTTCATTTTTATATTAAACTAGCTGTTGCCCGCGACTTTGTCTGCGTGATTTTCAAGATGTGAAAAACTATGAAGTTTAATGATAACGATCATCGCAAAAATGTAATGCAATATTGAAAATGAAACACTTTTCTCTACATTTTAAACTTGCTTTTTTTATTTCTAAATTATAAGGAATCTTGAGCGGCCCAAAGACTATCAAATGTTTGAATCAAATACATTTCATCGTTTACGATACTATCCTGGTGTCAAATATTTCACACCTGTTTTAATGACTTTTTCTTATTTAATCCCAAAAAGAGGGGTTTATAACTTTGACATACCTGCCTGCTTGTCTGTCTGTGACATCATAGCTTCCGAAGAAATTGAACTATTTTAATTTAAACGTGAATTATGTGCAAGTGTTCATTTAGACATGTTTGACAAATCGAGACGTTTTAAAATGAGGGGGATGCAAGTATGAAAAAATTACAGAAGGTATAACTCAGTCTTAGCACTTCTGCTAAAAATGTTTTACTTTCGAGGGTTTTCCATTTTCTAATTGGGTGGGTTAGGATTTTCGAGCAAGTCTGTTCTTGGGACGGTCTACACCTGAAATTGTTAGACGGATTATGACAGTAATTATGAGGCATCATAAAAATATTATTGTACTGTAACCAAAGAGGTAAACCAGAACCGTATTACTGAGGCCCCGGTGTCCGTTCGTCTGTCTGTCACCTGGCTGTTTCTCAGGAACAGTGATAGCCAGACAGTTGTTATTTTCACACACGATGTTTTCTGACGATATAAAGAAGATGTCAAATTATTTTTGTGGACGGAGCTAGTGAAGTGAGAGTCGGGCTCCAGATAAACCAAATTGCGCCCAGATAAACGGTTTCTTGAAACACGTTGTATTTGATTGCCCTCTTAATATTAAAACTGATCTTCCTCACAAACATTTGAAATATTTCCAAAATAAAAAAGTTGGTAAACGTGTTATTTTGGCCCCCTAGTGTTTTTATCATGATTTGCCTTTAAATTGCTGATAAATAAATAGCGTGATAATGAAAAAACTATCAGACACCCCTTTTTTAAATTGACAATGACAAAAGTCTAAATTATAGGATATGTGTAATTTGTGATGTTACAACAAAGCAAAATATGAACATAAAAGTGACTTCATGCGCATGAGTTCTATTTACTGTACCAATTTGCAAAGAAAAATTACGTATTTTATTCGTTAACCTACCTGACGATCATTGAAGTAAAATACCGTCATCCCTACTGCATAAATGGAACTTAAATAAAGACTACATGAGGTTGGTTTTGAGGTTACGCTGTCGATACCGACAGCCAAAATGAATTTTCCAGACATTGTATGACGGATATAAGTGCTGATAGCTACACGCTATTATCAGCCTTATTGGGGAAATTTCCAAAAATATGTTCCTAATCCTCGTCGGCTTAGGGATCTCAGAAACTCATTCAGTCTCGTTCCTTCCCCTGTTTATACCAGGCTACGAAAGAAGAAAATTTTAAATAAGTAGAGAAAACAATAAATTGTTAAAGGAATTTTTGTAAGGGCTACGTGTGCGGTCTCTATAATGTTGGATGTAGACCGATCAAATCGTTAAAATATTGAAAAATCCCAGGTATCAGTAGACATTATTCTATCAATAGATACATAATGTCTATTCATTGATAGCTTTGATCTTTTAGATCTTTCACATTGCATACCCATTATGCAGTTTTTATGCAAGTTTTCTGGGCTTTTTTATCCGAAATACTTTTGGCCTATGTAATGTTGCAAATTTAAGAAAACATTATTTCATTGTTTGAAAGGCTTTTTTTTGTTTGAAAGTTTATATTTTTGTTGCTAGTTGTTATAGATGAACCAAGGTAATAAATAACTGTGTCGTTCAGTAATTTCTTATTATGCATAATTATAGATGAGATCAATGTGAACTACATGCAACTTTGGGTTGAGTGTCACTACGAATTTTTTAATCTTGAAGTACCATCGCTAACAATACTGAGCTGAAAACATAGGTATATACTCCTATCGTAAATAAATAGAAAATCATATTACGGCATTCCTCAATTGAACTTGAGTAATTTTAGTAAATCAATAAAAATAATAATAATTTAAGTTCCTTTCTTTCAAGCATGTACCGATTACAATTGCATAAAAAAACGTATTAGTTTATGTTTCTTTTATTTTACTTGTGAAATAGTCGCGGTAGGCCATATAGACTTGAAAGAGAATAAAATGACTAATTTTGTGAAAATTATTTATTTTCGAAAATCCTATTATTGCTCTGCCAAAAGTGTTAAGATAAATAGCGTTATGTCTTTTATGTGTAAACTGATGACCGTGCTGCCTACTACTCAATGGGGTGAAAATACACCTCATAATTGTATTACACTATGTTACGGGTGAGTCCAAAAATTGAAAACTTTACTGCTCATGCCCCCTGCACAGTAGCTTTATGGTTTTTGTATATTTGTTGTATCATGTGTAAGATAAGGTTCATGCAAAATTTGAACGAAATATATTCAGTAGTTTATGAGATAATTTGATATTTGTTTATAGATATAAAAGGCTCTTGCTCACCCCCTGTAACGAAAAGCGGAATAATAAGTAAAAAGTATGTTGACCGGACCTCTTGTCGATATTCTCTGAAAATTTGAATCAAATCCATCCAGTACTTTCCGAGATCTTTCCGGACATACATACAGACAAACAGACAAACAGACAAAAATTCTAAAAATCATATTTTCGGCATCGGAATCGTTAGTAGATCACCCTGCAATTATTCTTTTTTAAAAATATTCAATGTACAGTTTTCACTTTTCTACAATTTTATTATATGTATAGATACACACTTCTTAAACGCACTATAAACATTATTATTTTATAAAAGTTGTGATAGAAAAACAAACTTACATTTTATATCAAAATTCCAGACGCATTATTATGTATAAGCTCATAAAATGTTACACCCAATCCAATAAACTATCACTATACGCCAAAAAATGGGATCCATTACTCCTTGATCGTCTTAAAAAGTAAGAGATACTTTCTTTAATGTGAAAGGGTATTGTAACTATCTATACAAGTAAGATCATTAGAATTGAATAGGTCCCATTATTCTTAAAGAATTGATAGTAGTAAGAAGGGTTTGATCTCGGCAGACAATGGGTATCGACGCCAGAACCTACTAATAACTCACCCTCCTTATAAATTCTAGTGAATAGAATTTGTTCTGATTGATTTTTGCTTTGAAACAATAGTTACGCTGTGAAAGAAAGATAAAGTGGTGTATTATGTTTGCAATACCATCTAGTGCTGATGTCAGAGATGTATCATAGAAAACAAATGCAGTTTTTGTTGTTTATTTTTGTTTTATTGTTTTTGTTTATAATAAAGGGATGCTTTCAATTTTCTTTTATTAAGTAACAATGGACAAGAACGTTCTAAAATGTTTTCAAGGCAGGACAGAAACCAACGGTATAAATATACTGAATCCTGATTTTACATAAACCATAGGAATAAAAAATACACATTTCAAAATACTATTAATTGATACTATTTTGTATATGTATGTAAACGAAAATAAAAACGAACGCTTAAATTTTTCATTACTCATAAACAAAAGAACACACAATATTTCAAACACATGCTTTTATTAAAACAAAGAGATACACAATTCAATAATTCCTGTTTTTATTTCGACAGAAACGAATTACTTTTGAAACAATACGGCTTCCTTTGATGTCAAGTGTAAGGAATGTTGCAGGGATGTTTACCTTCCGCGTCCAAATTACCCTTTGTTTCGGTACTATGTTACTTGCGATTCAAAACCTTGGTCTTTTATGTAACGTGCTTTAAGGATACGGAGTGGCCTTTATATTGTCGTATTAAAAAAACGAATAGAAATTCGAATGTGGAATTATGTTATTTTCGGCTAGTGACGTAGTTTGACTTGTCAGTGCAGTCTATGTGAACGATACGTAAGCGTTATTGCTCATGGGTCTAGATTTCTTTTAAGAAAAAAATGATTGTGTGTGGAGAATATAAATATAATTTTTTTATCTCAGAGAAAGTCAGTTATTATAAACATATTATATATTAAAACTTTTGAGATATTTATCTTTTACTTTAATTACCGTTATCCAAAGCTGTATCTCAAATTAAGTTCCATAATTGTGTTAATAGGACATCAATAAGGATGTAAAATCATTTCAACTATTAATAATAAAAGATGGCGATATTACGATCATAATTAATGTAGTTCTCTACATGTTTTCTTTTGGTATTAAAACTAGATATAAAAACTTCTTGGAGCACGTCTGCTGTGACAACTGTAAAGTTTACTATACCATAAGAATGCTGAACTGATATAACTTGGTTATTCCATTGGAGAAATTCTACCATAAACTCTATAATACGAAGAGACGATAATTTAAAATCGCATGGCAGGAAATGATTGAATATTTGAAACTTTGGTTATGACGAAAGATATGAAGAAACTTCGGGAGCTCAAATTTTATTACGTACGGAATCTGCAGTCTTTTCACTATTGACACTTCTGCTAGCCAACATTATCGACTATTATTTGCTGTGTTACTTAATAATAAAAATATTTTTGCTTCCATCAATGATATAATCAACATCATTTAGAAACCTGTACGGTTTTGTAACTATAAATGATATTGTATCATTATTGTTTCTTATTTATACTTTATTACACATAAATACACACTTGGAAAATACGGTCTTGGAAAGTTCATGTTCATCTACGGTAATATAAAGATTCGAATGCTACAACAATCGCATAATGCAAATCGATTTAAATAATCCCATGCCTTGACTAAAGTTTTTTGTGCAGTGTGTAAAAATCACTTTAAGAAATCCTCGAACAAATTTTAGGACAACACAAAAAAGAATGTTATTCAAAAATCCGTCCACATTAAAAGCAGCCAATCCCTCTGCTACATTAAGGCTGTTAGAATCTTTTTAATAAAACAATCAGACTCCACTCTGTACCGTCCAACCCTCATCTTGGTTACTTGGCGACAGATCGGGCGAATCAATTTGCACTGCGCTCTTCACGACCATTCCTATATTGCTTTAAACATCGCTGGATTCATTTCGCAGTTCCCTTAACTGGATGTAGACTGTAGATGTGTCTTAGAACTTTTTTAACAGGGTAAAGGAATAGATATAGAAAAAGAAGAAATGAATGAAGATTTGATGTGTATATTTGTATTTATGCTGTGCACGAATAGGTATAACTAAGAGTTTTAGAAAAAAAGGAATAGTTTTTTCTAAATATTTTTGTCAATGATTTTAGGTTTCTTAACACATTAAGCCAGAATAAAATTTTCTTCATTTTCGACAGTCGTCGTCGACGACATGTACAGGCCGAATAAATTTGCTAAATTAATAATAACAATATATCATAATAATATCATGGGACAACTCACACACGATTATTTGATCCCAAGCTAAGCAGATCTTGTGTTATGGTAACCAGACAACTGATAAACTTACTTATATATTTCTAAATACATACATATTATAGATAAATTACACCCAGACACCAGAACAAATGATCATGCTCATCACACAACTTTTGTCCTGGGCGGGAATCGAACCCACGACCTCTGGTATAGCAGTCAGGGTCACTAACCACTAGACCAACAGGCCCGTCATAATTATTCAAGTTCATAATTTTAAGAGCAGTTTTAAACGGCTCTCGTACTAATTATTTTAATCCTTATGTCTCGATTTCACAAACGTTCATGTTATATTTTTACAAACAAATTCTTGTGCTTCGCTGGGATTCGCTAGTCACGCACAGTGGGTTTGGCGTGGTAACCTCAAGCAGTCAGCTATCTATGCAGTGCAAATATTAAACATTTCAGCGTTGACGTCCACCGTTAATACAGCCTTCCAACAATCATGTGTAATCACAAGTTATACGTAGCTCCATAACCAAAATCCTACATGAAATACGTTTCTCTTATTCCAAAGTAATGTTAGATTGTGTCATAACTTTGTTTTGCTCTGGCCGCCGAGTTTGGAATTGAAAATTCCTGACCGCTCAAAAGTCTTACAAAACTTGGTATAGCCACGAAATGTTTTGGCAAATGCTGAACACTAAGATGAGTCTATTTGGTTTGTAATCCGGCCTTTGAATTTAATATTCTGTGACTATAATTTAGCCTCCTCAATTAATGTATGAAAAAAGTATATCTCTAACATATGTTTTATTTTCTTTATGCAATATAGTATTTAATAGTTCGCCGTAATAGTTGTCATGTATATTTAAAAACATCCAAGTAACACTGCTTGCTCCTTTTTTCGTCTAAATTGCAAGTTGACAATTAAACAAATCAAAAACTCCAGACAAATTGCAATCCGTGGTTTTTCTTTTAGATTTTGTATCGTTCACCAGAACGAAAACTTTGATACAAAACGAAAAAAGTAGATTCACAAAAACCACAACGAAAACAAAAACAGTCATTTGAATAAAAAAAATCTCACGATACCTATCTTTAATTGAGTTAGATTTGAAAACAAAGAACAACGTAATTAGATTTCCAAAAAATATAACCGAACAAATAACTACTTGAACGTCAAATTTAGATGGAACCCTTAGCCACACAAAGCCCCGTTATTTATTCTTAACTGAAGGAATAATATTTATTGCAGAAAATTCCTTTTTTGCGAGGAAAAAAATCTCAATGATGACTATGACCCATGCCGAGGGCATTGTGTGGGTACATGTCATACATTCACCGACAAAACCTGACCAGAGGGTAAACCGTCTTAAAAAACACGACCATATTTTCTGGGTCCAGGTGTAATTTATCGATATAAACTGTATAAGTATAAGGCAGTTGTCTATTACTCATAATACAAGCTCTGCTTAATTTGAACTAGTCTCAAACTAGACAAGCCGTAGTAGATAGCGTTACGTGTGTGTGTTGAAATAGGTACATACACTCAGATAGTTCATCAATTTACAACATGCAATAAACTCCGCAACTTCAATTTATTTGGACCTAAAACTTTGCGGTGGCTGGCCTAAAAGTAATTCAAACTAAATTGATTACAACGAACCTTTAGCCAAAAAAAAAATTTGGTCCAATAAGGTTCAAATTTAATTGATATTTCATGATTTTTGTATGTCTTATAACCATTTCCAATAAATGTTTGTGAATATGGGTGTGGGGTTCTCTTATAATCACCGCGCTTGTCAAACGGATTGATTAATCGTGGCAATTCTCCGCAATCGAGCCCTCATATGTGTACAGTACAGGTATATTATGTGCATAAAAAATGCTTATGGGATCGAAGACAGGTTTAAAAATATATAATACAGTTTTCTGTTCAACGTTCAATGTTAATTTATATTTCAGTATCTTATGTTCAAGGTACCTTAAAGGCCTTAAAGGATATACCTAAATGTGTGATAATTAAAAAAAAAAAAGATTAAGTACAAATCGGAAAACAGATCCAAAAAGAGGTCACCCGTCAAAATTTGAGACCGTACCAATGTTGCTTCACCTGGATTGTAATTTTTATAGCGGCAGCAAAAATACTTCAAAATGTCAAACTTTTTAGTTATCACGGTTACTTAGATACAGCCTGATAACGGACAGACAGATCGCGATATTGATTATGTTAAGAAAACATGAAGTATTAAATGACAATACAAGTTTAATTATATCCACGATACTTATCTGGAGCAGCAAGAATATCCAGTTTTAATCCATCGAGCGCTCAGTAAAATCCTCTTTGGTTATAGCATTGCGTACTTATTCCCTCAATCTCATTAATACATTCATTATTTCGCGACTTAATTATACATTTCCAATAGTTTACCCGTTTCTAGAGCAGAAAACAGACAATGAGTATCGGAGTAATTTTACCTGAATCATTAAGTATTTATAGAATATTCAATGTGTGATTCCTTTTGCCAGTAGCATGTAGTCAACATCATCGGCCTAGCCTTTACCTATGTCGGGGTCGGCTTCCAGTCAAACCGGATTCAGATAAGTACCAGTGTTTTACAAGGAGCGACTGCCTATCTGACCTCCTCAACCCAGTTACCTGGGCAACACGACACCTCTTGGTTAGACTGGTTGTCAGACTTTCAAGCTTCTGACTACCTGTAGCGACTCTCAAAGATGTAGGAATAACAGCCGGGACGCACAAATTAACGTACCTTCCGTAACACGGAGGAACTCGTTATGACAAAGATGGTCACCCATATTCCGACCAACCGCGTCAAGCATAGCTTAACCTATGATCGATTCACTTAGTATCATGTAGATACTTAGTAGCTTGTAGTCAACAACTTGTTAAATTTGGTTCAGCTTCGGAATTAAACAGAGCCACCCCTCAATGTAAATTAAACCATCTGTACGGACGTTGCAACGGAAACCAAATGATTTATCCCTGAAAGCTCTGTAATAGCTTTTTAATTCTTCCAGTTTCAGATCATTCTGATTGAAATCAAGAAATAGGTTTACACAAGCGTTCGCGAGTGTTATTTTGCGAGGGAACGCGCGAGTTTATTCCAAACCTCATTACGATTAAATGGAACTGTGTTTTATAAAGCAAGTAGTTGTTAGCTTTTGATAAATATTGGAAATGTTTTTATGTTTTTTTTGGCTTAGCTTTGAGCATGAAATACTCATAGATTTCCAGGATTATATTATTTGTTTATATCTGTATCCGTTTGTGTGTTCAATAAGCATACATAGTTTAGGAGTATAAGAGTCCATGAACATAAAAGTTTCCCTACCTTACATAAGTGAATAAATCCGTTAAATGTTGGTCTAGTTTTTCAATGACGCAGCAATGTTGCGAGCCAACTCACCGCGTAAAGACCCTGATTGGGGTCCAGTCCGAAACTAGCTCAGCGTTCCCGAAACATGCAAGAGAGTTAAACTGTTTATATATATGTATGAGCTATTAAACTTGCTTCAGCGAAGTCCCGATACATTTCAATACGTTCTTTAGTTTTGAAATGGTATGAAAACATAACCTTTCGAAAAAAATAGTCAATTTCAAAAAGAACCGATTAAATGTGAATTGGAATCGTGATACTGAAGATTTTATAGAAATAGGTATAAAAAAAAGAAGATCACCCATCAACATAATTACCGTACTAAACGTTGCTTAACCTCGATATTTGTTTCACTTTCGTAGCTTAGTTATGGCGGCAAAAAAAATCCGTTACTTATTCAACTATCAATATTCAACTATCTATCTACCTAGGTTCATGAGATACAGCCTGGTAACATACGGAAGAGCCACATTGTTCTCATTTTACCTTTCGAGTACAGAACCTCAAATATTAGTAGCCTCATACCATTGTTTTTCAAGTAATGACAACCAACCAGGATTCAAGAACCAACCAGAAGCACTTAGCACAGCACTTTGGTATTATTCGAAATTGGGCTGTCAAACTCTACCTTTGAATTTGACGCAATAAAGCGAAATATCAAAGAAAATTTCGTTTGAAAACATTATTGAGTTATATAACCAGTGGAATATTTCTCGTTACATTTTACTCTTTATTGTTATTCTTTTGGGAATACTTACAAACAAAATGTTCAATCGATTTACCCGCATAAATCAAAGTGGAAGGGAAAACGCTAAACGCAAATTGACAAGTGAACTGTCGTCTTGTCGCGATGGCGATGTGGGTCAGGCCTCCCACTTATGAGAAAATCCATTGGATTTACTTACTTATCACAATATCCTTTGGCCATGCGATGAATTAATGTTGAATAGGGGTTAATTTATTGGAAGTTTATAGCACCTAATCTACTGCGGAATATTTACTGGGTGGGTCGATTTTTCCTATGAATTTTAGAGCAGTTCCTGCAAGGTGTGGTTTAGTTTCTATTTCAACTTTCAACATTTGGTACGGAATATGATAATGAATTTAAATACAAACTTGATACAACATGCTTTTAGTAGTTCTTAGTTCAGATTAAAATCAAGTGTCATCACTGTCTAGAGGTTGGCAAGAAAACAAAGCGGTAGGAGTATTACCGCTTTGTTTTGAGCGGAAGAAAGAGACAGACTTTTTAACCAGCCCTGGATGGTTTTAATTTGGTTTCGAACCTCATTTCAAAAACATTCAACCTGACAGTGATTATCTGACAAGATGTCATAGAAACAAAGTGTTGACCTGTTTGTTCGGTCGGTCGAACAAAAATACCCGATACGCTAATAACTCGTGAAGCGAATCGCGAAAGTATCAGATAATGAAATATTCTTCGGACACGGAAAACAAAACACAATCTGCGCCAAACAATAATATTTATAATGCTAGGGGACCCTAACTGCGGTACTTATTGCCAGATAGGGGTTTGTAAGTCGGAATTTATTTGAAGCTTTCATTAAATAACAAACAGTTTTCTTTGTTGTGTGCCAATGTAATTGAACAGATTATAATAAATTGTTTTATTCGATAATGTTACTTACTTTTCTTAATTAATCAAAATGATATTACAATTATATATGTATTATGATTTTGAACAAAAAAAAATCTTAAAAAAGCTACTGCACTTTAGGCATTTTCGCAAACATTCAAGATTCCTAAACTCGGAAAATTGATTGAATTCGAAAGACTCTTCAAAAGAAATGTTAAAATGACCGTAGTCCATATCCACGTATTTGTGGTCAATAATACTGTTGATCAATCAGCTCCAGTCACACAGCATGAAACCCATTGAAGCGACGAGTTGACGCACAGCGGTCACCAGTGACCGCGGCAATCGTCTTGCATGTCGGCCGTATCGCTCGCGTCGGTCGTGTCGCCTTCAAAACCGCACGACCACAGGCCTACCGCACCGATACTCCAACACTCGCTTACTTACCACACTCAGATACTTTGATGGACTGTAGGACGAATTGTCAAACACTAACCACCTTTTGTTTTTGGTCCTCGTTGTGCTTGAAAAGGTAAACTTTGCTTAAGATGTGTCCGAATTATTAGTTGTTCGTATTAGGTTTAGTTATGCAAAATTATCGCATGATTTTCAATAGGATCTTTTTACAAAGCCTTCTTTGTATTTCGGACCAATTATATAAAAAGGTTACATAGTATTACAACCGCTATCCTACCCTCAGATCTGCCCAAAACGAGAACATATGACCACGTGACAGACATCAGTTCGTTTGCAACGAATCATTAGCCAGCGATATCTTATCACGACCCACACACCGTCCCCCATAATACATCATCTGTGATAACAATGACGTCACGCCGCCAAAGAGTCTCCGCCATTCCTCGCCGGCGTCGTTAAAACAATCGTAATTAAGTCCGTAATTTACGACTCCTTACAATTTCACGTTAATTTCTTGTTATACAATGACAAGTGATTTCGACGTATAATTGTCCTTTATATTCGTATTTTATGGTAACGTTACATACGAACAATATGAGACAACAATGTCATAAAACCGGTGATGAGTGACTTGATTCCGAGTGAAGTTCTACGAATTTATTTCGTGGCCTTTGTCAAAGGCGGGACTCCCTACAAATTCGGTTATTTTCATGCCAATAATATTTATTTATACAACAAACAGAAATGAGATTTTATTTTACCTACTTCTGAGAGTTTGGTTTTGTAATACAATAACTATGTGAGTGGATGGCGAAAGGATACCGCCCTCACCATGATCTCTTAAATCAAGACACGTTTTCTTTGTGAAAGCGAGATGGTGCTCTACACTGATCCTAGCGACATCTCACTCAAATAACAAAGAAGTCCTGTTTTAGGTACTCGTAGTATGTGCACTATAGTCTCATTCTTACAGCTCGATGACGTCATTTCAAAAGGCACGTCACACTGCCTTGTCACTCTTCGAAATGTCAAGGAAATGACGAAGCGAATTCGGCTACTATAGACGGCGATTATGTATGTACGAGTATATATAGTTGTCATTACACGAAAATGCCCAAAATATAACATTCTACATACAGTTAAGTCTGGCTACATGTTTTCAACTAACTTTATTTTATACACAAATTAAATTTTGTATACCCTGCAGGAATTATTGGAATACGAGGTATAAACTTACCATGTTTTCTGATCGAGAAAAAAGAACCTATATTATCTTGTATCTTTCTTTTTTATTCATTCTTGTATATTTTTTATAATAAATACATGAAACATAAGTAAACCCTCAAATGTAAACAAAAATAACATGCAAAAAAATTCTGCCCAATCCGTTTCATATCTGCGAATAAAAGAATTATGAAACCCTATGGGTTTATATTTATCTTACACAAAACAAAGCAAAGATCATTTAAATAATATTAATATACCGGGAACTCCTATCGATATTGGCAATAAAGATAAATAAAGACAAATATTCGGACAAGTTTATGTTAATCCCGTAAAGGGTCGACTCCGATAAAGTCCTCGGGGATCATAGTGTTGTAACTCGGCTTAGGGCGGACAGTCTTGACACTATCGGACGCGTAATACCGCAGATTACCACCGGATTATTATTAGCCACTGCATATATGACCACCGCTAATTAATACACTCGCAAACTTTCAACTTCAACTCCGCTTTTGGCACTTGACTGATTTGAGCGGATTGTGATCCGATTAGATCGATTGCGCTCAATTAATTTCGCCAACTTGTAAGTAATGCTCTCTAGGTTATTACTTCACCTCAAATTAATTACGCTCACAGTTTTTGGACCCTCAGACAGTTAAACTGTTACTTAAAATTGTTTTATGGTCATTATCCTTTGTTTACTGCCAGCTATTAAAGTTGGTATTGAAAGACGAGGGTTATGCTTTCGACATCAATGAAAATAAACCTTTTGAGCGTCGCATCGTGTATATTCGGAAAACATCGGAATGTTTCGTTTATTTATTTTCGCAAAAGAAAAATTAAGTAAAATATGTGCATTTTAACGATACTTTGACAGAAAGCCGGCGCAAACGTGGCAAGCCAGAGAGGCGCTCGCGACTTTTGGCGCTGAATTATTCATTTAATCCTTTCAATATAGCCGTCTCAACGTATCTAAGTATGAATGAGCTTAAGCTGTTTTTGTCATTCTTTTTATATTGATTATGGTACTTTAACAAGATCAAAGAACCGAGGTTTCATCTCTCTTATTTTTCAAAGGGAGATATAACTTGGAATACGATTACATGACAAACAAAACCCATATATTCCGTTGTTTTACTTTATCCTTTAATGGAGAATTATGTTTTAATTTTCTTTGAGAACGGATAGAACATCAATATTTTATCTGAATTTGCTGATTATTACTTTTAATTTTTTTGTTTGAAGATTTGCGTTTCCCCGTACAAATTGCTTGCATAAACCTGGCGTGATGAAGGTAGAGGTACTGCTTTCCTTCCCGATTTCTTTTAATTGGAAATATTGAATTTAACTTTAAATAAAAGTTTCAAGTTTTAAAATGAACCCTCATAACTAGAAGAAGGCTATAATAATAATAAATGCCGACAACATTACATACATTGTTCTGAACCCAAAGTAAGTTGCTAAAGCACTTGTGTTATGGAATTCAGATACAACGAAGGTACCACAAACACCCAGACCCGAGACAATGTAAAATTGTGAATTTTTACATTGACTCGACCGGGGATCGAACCCGGGACCTCAGAGCTAGCGACACTTGAAACCAGTGCTCACGCCACTCGACCACGGAGGTCGTCAAAAAGGCTAGCCAGAAAAAGGTTTTGACTGGAAATAAGAGCTGCCTAAGAGATTATACCATACGTAGGTAAAATCCGTAGGATTTTTACGGCGAAAATGTTTGGTACGTCTCTATTTACGATTCAAAGCACATGTTTTATTAGGTGTGTAAACTTTGCCTCCGTGTTGTCTTTCAGCCTTTATTTATTGCTTTGCCTGCTCAGTTCTATAATTCTATTTAGGATATTTTTCTGAGAAAAACTGTTATAGGTATATAGGTAGGTTTGGTAGGTATGGATGTAACTCTTTCAAGAATAAAAAACTGAACGGATTTGCACGTCATTCGGTCCACAGATAGTTTGTAACCTGGATTAACACACATCATAGCTTTAATCCCAATGTTATTTTCCTTTGAGATCATATTTGCTTTGGGGTGAGCAACAGCTAGCCACTTGTAAGTTATTATTCAGTGTCAATTTGTTTTTCAGTAAGCTGTACTACAAGTCGAATAATGCAGGTGAAGGAAGATTTTACTATATTAAAAAAAAAATGCAAAATTGGTCCCTAAAGGACTATTACAGTTACGTACCGCCTTTGTTCTTCAAGTCGCCTCACCTATTACGAATGGATGTATTATTACTTCTTCATTTCGATACCATTAATTTCCTCTGCATTAACTCTGTTACCACCCCAATGCAGGCAAAACGTGCCTTCTCAGACAAAGAACAATAAATGTACAGGCCAAGAAATAACCCAAGATTGAACAAACAGGAAAAGGTTTGCCTAAAAACAGTCAGCCATGGGCATGCTGACGTGGCTGTTAGCAGAACAAAAAAATGGGGCTCTTAAGACCTTATGGTATTATTATGGTAACGAGTAACATTCCCTAAGTATGTGCTTCCCGTAAAAAGTTGTCAACGACGTCGAAATCTTTGCCGTCACGTTAATAAGCTAACTCCAATGTTGGTATTGTTATTGGGAGGTTTGATAGTAAAGAGTAATAGGTGCCTAGAGTAGATATTATCAAAACAATTGGTTATTTTAAAAAATATTAATTACTTCAAATTCGGAATCATGAGGAAAACGGAGAGCTTTGCCCAGCTGTGGGTTCACAAAGTCTACATAAAGCAAATCGGCCTCAGAAATCAAATTCCAAATATTTTCTCCCACAAGTTCCAAAAAACATTAAAAGGAGACATACGCACACATATATATGATATAAAGATTCAATTACTTAGTTACGAGTTGATCCGAGAAGTCAGAAAAAAAGCCATCTAGAATTAACTCCCATTCCAAGAATTTTGTCTCTGAATAACTGACCGAAAGTAACCCATAAATGATAATACACCCTCATTTATGATTCTGATTACTGAAAACAGTTGAACCTCAACTAATAGCCGGGAAAAGTATACAATTCCCCGGGAGTATGCGTAATGTAAATTATATTTTCATTTATTGTTGAACGGTTTTTGGGATCGCAAACACGACCCGTGGGATCTGTTATGAAACGCGTTACTAGTACCGGATAAATATGACTGTGTATAACATGTATGTAAAGTAACTGAAGCCTGTATCAAGCTTAACTGTGTTGAGTGGTTGAGGTCACCATGCCAAAACACTGTGCGCGACGTTCGATCCCCGTGTAGGACAAGCATTTGTGTTATCTTTGTGCTTGTTCTGAGTCTAAATGTCTTTGTGCAAGTGTTTTCTATCGTTAACTTCAGGTTTACAGAGAAAAAAATAGAAAACCCTACATAGGTGAAACAACATTGCTATTGTTGATTCGGCACGTATATTAATTATTAAATCATTTTTTTAAGTAACATACGAAATCAGTATTTCAATTTTGAAAGTATGATGTGTTTAGTACAGTAGACTGATAGATACACACACATGCACACTCACTAACTACCTACTCATCGTTAAATTGTAACTCCCTTAGAATTAAAAAAAATAGCAAACCACTTCCATCTCCCTATTTAATATTTTTGTATTCCGATTCACAAAGTTTACAGTGACAAGTGTCCCGGACTAAATACTCAAGAGACATTTAAATCTAACTCAAGCTTTCTTTGAGTGTACCTAGCGACCGTTGTAGAGCGAAAAACTTTTTGTAATTGATGTTATTAATGTTATTCCTCTGCCGTCTGTTTACTTCGCTTAGTTTGCAGTTTACACCGCCAACTGCTCTAAAAGATAAGATAATTTTAATTTGTTGGTATGCTCTTGAGAATAGGTTATTTATTGTCCTGTAACATGAGTACTGTCATTTTGGAAGTTGTTTCTTTTTAGGTATGTTCTGATATTGGGAAATGTTGACCTTTGTCTCACTTAGCATTTTTTCATTGTATTTTTGATATGTTTTGAGATAAGCCTTGATGTAAAAAGCGTAACTTTCTACAGATCCAAATTCTGGTGAAATTTTGATGGGATTATCGTATGACATTAGAATCTTGTTTATCAACAAAAAAAAAACAAAACTCAGTGTCAGGTCAATCCAGTAGTCAGATGTGTTTCTACGTGAAATATCAATATTAATGGCAATAGAAAATCTATTGCTCATCGGTCACCGGTGAACGACGCAGCGCTTAAGGGCTTAGCTGACCGTGCCAAATGGAAGTGGCTATGGATGGCCGATCTCGTCGAAATCTGAAATAATTTATTTGGATTTCTGATCTTCCATATTCTAATTTTTACTGCACTTTGCAATCATATTGATTCTTAAGCAATTTATCATATTATTCTGCACCTATGTGAACACACTTTATGTGAATCAAAACAAACAATTTTTATACTTCGTTAAATAGTATTTTACGTCCAAAAAACTTTTTATAAAACGATACGATTTTTATCATTAGCAGTTTGAAATTTATTGAGGCAATTCGTTTTTCGATTGAACAAACATGATCTTTGGATAATCTTTTTTCATTTTACAGGGTCTCTAAATTTATGGCCATCTGATGCTAAAGAATATTATGTCTTAATTTAAAGTGTGATAAGGATATTTGCACAGATAAGAACAAAGATTTTAGATAAATTATTGAAATTTTATATTAAATTCTATTTATTATTTACAGAAATAAATTACAATTTACATACAAGTACAAAAATATTTCCACTTCCATCCCTAATGCAATTTCCCCATAAAGGGATAAAAGACTCACGTAACTTCAGTGGAAACCAGCTGCACTTAAACGTTTGTGCATTAACTTAAAGAATAAGCTTTCGAACCGAGCGAACTCCATCAAAGTCAGCTCCCAAGATTAGTTCAGACAAGCATGTGTGAGAAACGCTGACTGTTCCAACATTATACGAAATCGAACAATCAATGTTCCTTTCCAGTCTATCGACATTTTAAATGTAAATACGGTTTTCTGTAACATCTGAATTGTATTTTGCTGTTAGTTAAAATTCTTATTCTAAGCACAAGCCTTTATGGCCATTTCATAATGTATCTATCTCGATAGATCATCAAATATGCCAGATATATAAAGTAACATATTCCATCGTTACATGCTACTTAAACAGTTAACATTCGCTACAAATTCTGATCACGACCACTTAAAGCCTACGTAATATCGCCGAAAGTATAAATTGATATACCGGCATAATTCGAAACCGCTGGAACACGTGCGTCGTATATTATCACAAGTCGAACGAAACAGAACTTCCATGCAAAGTTGTGAACGTTGTAAAAAACTCGCCGTCAAAGCTTGCCAACAACATCGAAGTACAAATCCTATAGAAAACACAAAACAACACAGAAGTCTGAGTTACGTGGCGTAAAGTATGTCTCTTGGGACATCCGCGAACAAAACTCTAAAATCGCGTCGATATCTTTGAGCAAAAACAAACTGGCGGTCAGGGCGGGAGTTGTCATGGAGCAGCGCAGTCAGCGAGAAATGGAGTAACCCATTTTAAACTAGAATGAATTGCACGTCGTGGACTGCAGGTTCGCTGGAATGCTGCCCACTGACAATACGAGACACACCGCTAAGGAGATCAGGCAGCTTGTCAATGTAATTATAGCTAATTAATTTCCAATACCGTGAAATATAATAATTTTCCGAATGATTGTCGAAAAGCTTCATTGGTAGTGTCTTTTTTAACATAAGAAAATTGTTTAATTTGATTTAACGCTTTAGCCATACATTTTTTCAGTTAAGGTAAAAAAGCTTTTCAGTTTCATTAATAACTGGATCTATGGGGGCCCATTTATGAAAGCGTGAATTTATCCGCTGGTAATGAATTGAAAAGCTTTGCCACCGCCCAAACGCGGGAGACGTAGCAAATCGGTTCAAGTTTAGTTAATCAGAGTCTGACACTTCCTCTCCTGAAAAAGTGGGATACCCTGAGTCTATGAGGATTCCACTGCTATACCAAAACCAACTTGAACATCACTCAAAATTTTCAGTTCGTCTATCTTAGCTAGACAAACGCCAGACCAGTGTGTATAAAGCAAAGCGGCGGCAGACACGCCCCGGTAACTGGGCACAAACTACCGCACCAATATTGACTTTTGCTTCTTAAAACTTCCTCATTGTGTCCCTAATTACAATATTTTATTCAGACTACCACTGTCGGATTACATTCGCAGATTCAGCGATAAAAATAACTAGAAAACGAGATTTTCGGATTTTACATATAGTGATAACCGGTTGTAACCACTTCTAACTGGATTACATCTGGCATCGGACGCAACTGTTTTACTGTTGTTATACAATTTGCACCCAATTTAAACTTTGCCCGTTTTCGAGTAATCAACGCTTTGGAAGTAATTAGAATATAATTATATATTCAAACACATGAATAACTTCATATTAAAATACTTCGTGAATGTTTTTAGAATGTTATTGTTGTTACTGTCAAATAAAATTTTAACACGACCTGATTATTTTTTATTCATGCATTTTTATTTTTTATTTTATAGCATTAATTATGAGCAAATGAAATATTTGTAGGTTCATGCTAATTTCAAAAACTGGTTGCACATGTACTATTTTACTAAGTTTTCAATAGAATTATCACCAGAATATACTAGGAACGTTTCCACTTAAAATTCAGAAGATTTTCACATTTTAAATGATAGAATAATAGCGAGGAAAACGCTAAGTATTTGGCTTCTTGGGATGTGAATGTATTTTTTGCTTGTCACTGTAAGTTCATAGCCCGAGATTTATGACTTTAAAAGCATTGAGATGAGAAAAAAGTATTCTTCTCGCGTTGGACATTTTTGCATAAAAGTATTTTAAGTATATTATGGAAGTTACTTTTAAGTAACTGCTTGAATTTTGAATACATTGAAATTGATTTTTAACATCAACGTACACCTTTGTATTTGCTTCAATATTTAAATTTTGTAAATAATAATAACAAAAACACAATATCACCATCCGATTGACCAATCTGGGACAAATCACCGACCAATTTAAATAACCGATGGTAAGATTATTAAAAAAACATTAGACAGGTATTTTTGTATATTTGGGAACACCAAAAATTTTAAAAGATAAAAAGCAAAGTATAGGAGGAAGCTTGGGTTGTAACGATTTCGTAAAATTTATACACAATCGTGAAATCCACCAGAAGTTCCATACAATATAATTTTATCAATTTATATTGAGTATCCATTATTATCAATTGCACTACAAGACGGAAACTGAAAAAGAAATTGTGATCATCCCTATCCGCAAATCTAAAAATAGTAATGCAACTAAAATATTTTTAAATTACACTTTTATTTTTACCGAAATATTATCTTGCAAGTTCTTTGCTGCGGAAGTGGCATGATATGAGTTGAGTGGGAATGTCAAGAGGAAATGAGTGTGCTGGCGAACCCGCCCGAGCTGATTGGCCGGCCGTGGTGAGTAGTGTTAGTACCATCATGATATCCGCGTACCTACAGCATTCCGCATGCATTATTCTCACGGTTCGCGAATCGTACAAAAATCTGACTTTGTAGTGTTTACTACTTTACTACCTGCTTGGGATATGAGTAGTGCAAAAAGTGATTTTGGGAGTTTAAATCCTAAGGTCGCGTGTCATTTTGAAGGTTAGACTTTTTCTTGTCCATTTGGTATTTAATCAGGGAATTTTGCCAGCAGCTCCTGAACAACTTTTAAGATGATTGATAGTTTTTATAGTGCATTTCATTAAATGACATTTATTGAAATAAAATCACTCCAAAAGGATGGAGACTACTCTATAAAAGAGGTACTTTCTTGCAGTACAATAACTGAGAAACACAATAATTTCGAACCGTTGGTGTAACATCAAAAAGCACAAAACACTTAAGATTGTGCACACAAAATAACATATACTCATCGATACAAAACTAATAAAATCGAGATCCCGATAATCAGTCCATGCTAATCATGAAACATTATCCGAGGAAATAATACTGGAGTAACAGCAACTATCTTCGATAGTAAGTAACAATCACTAGAGTAGCCTATTTGATTGATCTTCGTCGAATTGGTATCCGGCTTGAGCCAATAAAGATCTTTTTGCCAATTGGATGGGATCAAGAAACGGTCGGGAGATCGTTCCGAACAACTTTCAACGGCGCAACTGGATTTTGATTATTAACAACCGATCGTTCTTTTGTTTTCTAGTATTTGTTTATGAATTTAGAAGTTGGTTTTGTTTTAATTGGTGTTATGAAGTGGAAATTGCTTCTTGCTTGGTGAACTATTTTTGTTTGAAACAGTCTTACATCAAGTCTTTTTTATAAATTGAGCGTAACATACTGAAGTAGAATTTTTTAAATTGGAATAAGCTGTGACTGAGAGTAGCTATATTTTATAGCAATTAAATCCGATTCAACTTTTCATGGACTATTTTTACACATCTGTTTTAAACATACCAATGCCAGAGAAATTTCGATACTTTTTAATTTTAGATACAATATTAACCCTAAAGGTTCAGCCCATAAAAACTAAAGAGACTAACCCGTCACACTGATGATTTAAGATAAATCATATCTCACCACATCCCATTCAATATCGAACAATTACAAAACTTTTGTTTTAATTAAATCAAAATGATGCAACGTATTTACGAAAACATGAACACTTCTGCCGGGTATTTCGGGAGGATTCGTTAACAAGCCAACTTTATTCATTAGCGTGTATTGTAGTCAGTTTGTCAGATCGAACTCGGCCTAACTCTCACATTTTCTCTCGGAGACTTTCGCTAAATATTTTCGTCCTTCTATTTATCTCGGAGACAAGGTTATTTGATATTCTTCAAAGGCAATTAACTTTTGTTCGGTTTATTGTCAGCTTGACGTCTATCAAACGAATTTTAGTTTAATTTAAGAGCCTGGAGACTTTTTTAAATTGTGTTTATAATCACTTTCGAAAAGCATTTTATAAGGATCGAAAAGTTTGAACCTAACCGGAGACCTTAATCATAAGTTGACGCAACGAGGGGTGATTGTGTGTGCATAAAACGTTACCAAAGAGAAGAAAATTACTTATAGTAATTCAGGAGTAAGTAATATAGTATAGGTTTTAAATGAATAATTTAACATGATAACATACATATTATGACACAAGAACATCGCATCTGTGTCACGTTCTTTTTATGCTATAGCCAATCGCCTGTGAAATTTACTATCAACTTGCTACAGACATCATCGTAAAAAAGGAAAATCATTCATAAGACAAAACAAAAATTATCTTTTTTTTCTTCCTAGCAAACTTACTATCTTACCACAAAAAAGAATGATTACAAATCTAATCCAATAATGTGCACTCATATTTAATGTACTTTGAAAAGGATTCAGTACAACAAAAAACAAAGGAAAATCGGGAAAATCGTGAATGAGCCATATTCGATGACCGCCATGTTAATGACGGCCTTTTGAGCGTCGAAAACCCCTTGATTTTTTTATAAAATCCCTTGACTTAACGACGGCATTTTCATGTTAATTTTCTGTATTGGTGGTTTTTTTGCCAGTACTGTTTTTAAGCTTTCTTCAGTTAAGGATAATAAATAGGGATATTTGGGGTCTGTTGCGTATAGAGTTCATTTAATTTTATTATTTCTGTGTGTTTCGGAGGAAATACTTTATACTTGGATCAGTTATTTGATCATCATTGTACAAACATTTCATTGTGATTTCAAAGATTTCTTTGTGCAAAGAAAAAATTGTTAAAAACTTTGTTTTTCTTCTCGAAGATTCTTTTTACGATCGATATAGAAGTTATCTAAAATTAAATGGTAGGTCGATGAAAAATAACCCTGCATAAAGGGTCCTTTTGAGTCATTGATAAAAAAGTTACTGACAAATCGACTACCACCTACTAAAACAGTATTAATAGTAGTTATAAAATAGGTCCGTCTTAGTTATGAAAGCAAGTCACCTCTCGCTACGGTATAGCATGACGTTTCGCTCTTGCAACTTAAAGTTACATTTTAAAGTCAGGCAGGTCACATAAAGCGTAATATATCGAAAGTGCAAAAAAAACACTTTTAATATATAGATATGGAGGTAAGTACTTAACAGGTCATGACGAACTTTGATAATTACACATAATTATCCTTGTAAATAAACTCCACTATATTATTATAATCTTATTCGAGCCACTGATCTAATCTGATTAGCTTCCGAATTAATTAGGCAAGAGATTAACTCAGTGCCAAAGTGCATTGTTAATGATTTCCTGATCTTAAAAAGTATATTTGTCCATTTCTTTTTTTCAAGTTGTGCATCGAAATATTTTCAAATGATAATTCGTTGGCTGTTGACTGTATATTTATATAGACAGTATTCACATTTTTGATACCCGCTTAGAGACAAACTACATTTAATTTTCTACTAAAAATTATCATCTCAATTTTTATGTCTAACCACATCCAAATTGGCTCTTCCGTTTAAATTATACGATCCCACAGACACACACTTACGTAGCGTCAGGAGTTGAAATACAATAATTTATTTCGAAATGCAATAAAGCACATTATTATTTCAACATAACGCAGATAGGGAGATAGGTTTGAAGCCACCCAACCCCTGACTTACGAAGTAGAACACAACCACCCAAGACCTCCTAACAAAATATTACTTACCAAAACAAGACCTAACATTTTACTACCGGTAATTAATATTTACTCAAATTTTACACTGTTATATATATTCGCCGTGAAAAGTTGTCACGAACATAAACCTGTAAGGTCCGTACACTATTTCAGGAGTGAAAACAAATACATTACTGAAACTAAGTTAGAATTTAGTGTGGGTGAGAGGAAACTCGGATTCGTGGAACGTGTGATCCCACCTGAGCATATTGTTGAAGACATTAAATAAGTTTACAGTAATTATTGTCCTAGCTTCAGGCTTGAGGTTTCGCTTGTGATTTGTTCATTCTCATCAGGTTTATTGATTTGATTATGAAACCCACCGTGACACTAGGTTTAAATTTCTTAGTACTTAGTAGGAGGTCTTTTAAAAAACAGTTATAAAATTTGAAGCTATTTTTGTTGAAAGATATTATAATCAGGTAAAGTTTAATTTCAGTTACATCAAACACAGTTAGCTACATGCCAGTCAAAATGTATTAAATATTGGTCAATCTGCTTTCAGATTAGCTGGTATAAAAAGGCCGACAGAAAAATATGAAAAACCTGTTTCTGGGAAAACGTTACATGCGTGACTGTTTCAACTTGAAATCAATATTGATTTACATTACAAAAGTTTTTTACAGTTCTTTTGAGACAACCACGAAAGGGAGACCAAAATGCATTAATATGAAATATTGGAGTGACAATAAACAAAAAAAATAAGCTATTATCAGAATCATATCTCCATATTAATGACTTAAAACCACGTAAAGGATGAAACTAAAGCTATTGATCAAGTAATTAGCCTTTCTCTTAAGAAAAAGCGCATCAGACAATTTAAAACGGTCCACGCCTTTCATGCTCCGATTGTTACAACATTGCGCAATGAGCCGCGACAGATTCGCGCATCAAAGGAATTTGCTTTAATTTCATCTCGCCATTGAGTTTTATATCGAAGAGTTATTATAATGACGTGTTAAGGGTTTCAGAGTTTAAATAGGTTGATTTGCGATCCGTGTTTTGTTTTTCGTTTTTCCTGAAAGAGTATGAAATCTTTTGATAAATGAATTGAAGAAAGATATGTCTTATTTTTCCTTAAAAAAATTGGATTTGTTACTCAAATAGAAAAGGGAACCAATTATAAGGGCTCCGCTGTTTATCCGTTTGGTTAAAATATAGTTGGTATAAAGTTTTTTTATTATTGACCCAAGTTTTCCAAAAGCAGCGAATTATAGCACATATATATTGATTGAATAATGACTACGGGAAAATCTGGTAAAGTACACAAACCAATTGATATCTTGACCTTCAACAAAACAAGCGTCGAAATTAAATGGATGGATTTTACACAGTTTCAAAGTTTTGTAAATGAGTAAAATACCTTTGAATTTGTCTTTCAAATTAAGTTGTTTATCTATTGAAATTTAATATATTCAGCAACTATTAAAACTTTAAGTTAAAACAGATACTATTGAAAACTTTGAAATTATCCAACAAAATTGATTTCTTAAATTTCAAAAAGCTCAAGTTTCATCACAAGTTTTGTAGAAATAATATTTATAGTAAAGTCACAAAAATATTATTATTTTTGTACAGTACAACACTTTAAAGAAACAATGATCAATTTTACCAATCGATCCGATTTTCAATCTTCTTTACTACACAATAAGGGACATTTTCACGTGTATGTAAATGTCAGTGTTACCTCTATGCGGGTGACTGTACGAATTCCGCAGGATTTATGAATAATTTATAAGATAGAACTTTTACACGGGTATCATTTGTTAAGATAAGTGACGTATTGACGACTTCCTGAGAATTCTACTTATGCAAGTATCAAGAACTTTTTCCATATATCATTGGATTAAGTCGCAGAGGTTTTAAAATGTTTAAGTTTACCTTATCTTCGTCGTAGCCAAGTTAAAACCGACGTACAAAAATGCAAGTTGACAAAATCTAAAATTAAAATTTTGATGTTTTTTGCATAATTCAGGGGCATGATTGCATACAAATATTCGACCGATTTCATAAACAGTGTTCTATAATGAAGCCGCAGCCTGCGTAATGCGTAGGTATAGTTTATACGTGGAAGCCAGGGTAGACGGCTTCCACGCGGTAATACGCAAGCGGCTCGTATCACTACTGAGCAGGGTCAGGAGCAGCACCAACAGCATCCTGCAGGTTATTGCGGAAAAGCAGGACTCAGACATCCTGAAAGCATTTATACGCGCACAAATTTTACTATAAATCTTATTATTTTGTAATTATGTATGGACATTGTTCTGAAATAAAGATTATTATTATTATTATTTCCTTTATTTCATTAAAATACATATAAATTACATTTTTAAATATATATAAAAAACAACATACATTTAAAAATATAAAAAATAGTGTCCAACCGGCAACGGGTACAGGGCCCAAGCTGCCGGTGGTCAGGGCTCCAGAGAGAGGAACCTCCTCACGATGCGCGCCGTGTCCAGAAGTACCGCTTTCTGAATCAAACCCTTGACCCAGACGCCCAACGAGAGCCTCCGAAGATGTTGATCGAGGCTCTTGGCTATTAAGCCATTGGCACTTACGACTATCGGGACAATGATTGCCGAGTCCACCTCCCACAAGTCGACAACCTCGTGAGCTAAATCCAAATATTTCAATTGTTTTTCTTTTTCTGCTTTCACGAGGTTCTCGTCATGGGGGATAGTGATATCAACAATCATTGTCCGACGCTCTGATCGATCGATCACCACTATATCAGGCTTATTGGCAACAATAGTCCTGTCAGTGATGATAGATCGATCCCAGTACAGTGTGATATGACCACTTTCGAGAACTGGGTCGGGCACATACTTATAGTACGGCACCTCAGATTCCACAAGTTTGTATTTCAGAGCAAGCTGCTGATGGATAATCCTGGCCACTTGGTTATGTCTGTGCAAGTATTCACCGTTAGCAAGACGAGAACATCCCGAAACTATATGTCTCAAGGATTCACCGGGACAGTGACATGCCCGACAGATGTCAACTGTACCATCCTTAATTATATATTTTCGGTAGTTATTCGTCATGATAACTTCATCCATAATTGCACATACAAACCCTTCGGTTTCTCCAAAGAGATCTCCGAAGCGTAGCCAGGCCACGGACGCTAAGAAATCTACATCGGCCCCGTGAAGGGTCCGATAATAGCGTCCGTGTAGCTCCTTGCTTTGCCATACATCTTTGCGGTCTTTGACGCTTAGTACGATAGGTTTGTGCCAGTTCTCTTTACCTAGAGAGAGCGGAGTGAAGCCCTTATCCACTGCCACCACATCTCGGTGCATCCCCACGTCCACTCGGAGGAAATACTCCCTGAGGTTACATACCTCGCGATTATGGAGGGTCTTGGCATTTAGGAAGCCACGACCCCCACACTTTCGCGGGATATATAACCTCATTACCGATGATCGCGGGTGGTGCATTCGATTTGCGGTGAGCAGTGTGCGGACTCTTCTATCCAAGGCGTCCAGTTCGGTCTGTGTCCACTTGAGTATGCCAAAGGAGTACATTATCACTGGCATGACCCAACCATTAAAGGCACGCACCTTGTTACCGCCCGACAAGGAACTTTTTAGTACCTTATTCAGGCGGCCAAAGAAACGTGTCTGTAACGATTGTTTCATGTCAGCAACATTAATGCCTAACGCCTCTGACATACCCAAGTATTTGTAGGTTTCCGTTGAGGAGAGGGACCTCAGGTTTATAGAATCCGAGAGCTGTATGCCCTGGGATTCTACAATCCCACCTCGTTTTACATGCATGACTGCACATTTGTCAACACCAAATTCCATTCTGATGGAATTACTGAAGCTTTCAGTAATCTTCAGTAACTTCATCAGTTGCAACTTGTTGGAAGCAAACAATTTCAGGTCATCCATGTACAACAAGTGGGAGATTATCTGGCTTCCTCTCCGCAACGAGTAGCCCAGCCTTGAATTCTCAAGCAGAGTGCTAAGAGGATTCAAGGCTAAACAGAACCACAGGGGACTCAAACTGTCACCTTGAAATATTCCCCGCTCAATCCTAATAAGTTGACCGCTCTTTTGGATATCCCGACATCCTGGATAGTGAAGCACCGTAGTCCATTGCCCCATACATGACTTCAAAAAAGTGCGTAGAGTTGTATTGATTTTATACAACTCTAGCACCCTCATGAGCCATGCATGTGGCACCGAATCATAGGCCTTCTTATAATCTATCCAACATGTCGACACACCCTTTTTGGAGCGGCGAACTTGTTGGCAAATAGTCATATCAATAAGGAGTAGCTCCTTAGTACCACGTGACCCATTCCTACATCCATTCTGAGAGGCAGACATGATAGAAAACCGTTCAATATGGTCATTAATCTTTTCTCTCAGAATGGATGTAAGCAGTTTGTAGATGGTGGGTAAACATGTAATGGGTCTATAATTTTTGGGGTCCGTGGTACTACCTGTTTTGTGGAGCAGATGGGTGGAACCAGTAGTGAAGAACTGTGGGAGCACGCCCGAGTCTACGGCAGATTGGAATTGGGATGCTAAGCAACCATGTGAACTTGGTAGCCATTTCAACCAGAAGTTATGCAGTCCATCCGGGCCCGGGGCTTTCCAATTGGCCAACGGACGGACTGCATTGGCTACGTCTTGGGGACTAATATCAATAGCCCCCATTTCTTCTATTCGTTCACACGATTGCTCAACATCACGTATCCAATCCCCCTCAGAGTGGGTTACAGGCGCCGACCAGATGCTGCGCCAAAACAAATTTGTAGCGACATCATCCGGCAGGCGTCCGGCACCCTCCTCCGACGCAGGTTGCTCCCAAGATCTGTACACCCATCTTTGGTCTCTTTGGAACATACGGTTCTGGTGAAATCGGTCCACCCGAGTCTTGTACCGTCGAATACGGCTTGCCCAGGCACACACCTTTTGCTTAAAAAAGTCAATGCGTTCTGTAACTCGGGCGGTGTATTCGCTGGGGCTAATATTAGTCCCAGCAAACGCCCGCTTTACAAAACGCATGACCCTAGGGCGAGTGTTTCCGCCCCGAAACGCAACAAGTTTGGCTATGAGTGTCCTGGCCTCAGCAACACGCTTCTCAATCCTGCACTGCCAGGCTGGTGCCGCTTGCTTAGGCCGTGCAGCTGTGTTATCTCGAAAGGTAACACCAGCTACACGATACGCCGCAACAGCCGCACAGTACAGAAGCGAGTGCGTGTCACCGAGGTCTTCGCTGTTCCCAAAATAACTGGATAGCAGCGAATCCAGGACACCCATTAGCGCCTTGTTTCGGTTGTGCATGGGCAAGCGAGGTAGTCGCGGTCTCTGGTCCCGGGGTGTTGACCGATACTCCAGAACCGCCTGTTCCAATGTACTCCTTATATGATCACTGCACTGGGTACTTACAGTTATAGCACCGTCATCATCTCCCCCGTCAGCAGGGTTGGCAGGCAGCGCGCTTGCAGCTGGCGCTTCCGCTATTGACGGGGTAACGACGACAGGGCTAGTCTGCACTTCAGAGCGCAATCGATCAAGCGTCGCGTCATCCAACCTGTGATTACGTTGGATAACTCGCACTTGATCCGACAAACGTTGTGCCGATACGTCGACGTCCGGTTCAAGGGCCCGAAACAGAGAGAGCATTCTGGCACGGTACGCAGTGAGGTTAGTTCCTCCCCCTGTCGCCCCATAGTAGGCGCGCATGACATTCTCGTTCATGGGTCGAGTCCACTTCATGCGCTGCACTACACCACCGGGAGCGGGAGCCCTGTTCGAGGCCGGCTGGCCTGAGGGCGCCAAGCTGCTCGGCGGCCGGCGCCTCCCCGGCCGACGTACAGGTGTTGGCGACGTCGGCGGGGAGTAGTACTCGTCGCTGGAGCTCGACGCGACTGCAACTGCCGGCGCTGGACCTCGGCCCGGCGGCAGCTGCGAGGCGGAGCTCGGCGACGAGCCCGGGGATGGAAGGCGTGCTGCTCTTCTTCGTGTCAACATTTATCTATTCTTGTTTTCTGAGTCGTAAATTACATATTTTATAGTGATGACATATGTCATCGTACATCGGATTTTCATTTTTATTTACTTTTTTATTTTAATATGGTTTCTTGAGTTTTATATGTGCACTTTTACTATATACTATTATAAAAATATTGTTTATTGTATAATTATCGTAAAGAAGTTCGAAAATAAAAATATTCAGAAAAAATAGATGATTGACGGTTGACACGAAGTTTTATTATTATTATTATTATTATACACCATAAGACATTTATGGAAAACCATGGGAAAAGCGTTAACGCCTATAAAAAGGTTTTTTAACCAGTTTTTCAATAGCGCTCTGGCTGATTAATATTGCCATTATATCCTCAAACGTATGCCAAAACATACCCAGTTCAAGAATATAATTAAAAGTTTATTTTAAGGGTTTTTTAATAGAAATATGAAAATACCATTTTGATTAAACTTTTAAAGCATTTTTATTCGTGACCCTAATTGGTTCGCAGCATTCAAAACCATGCATTTGATTTGTCTATCTCCGATATCCAATTATTTTTACGCTATCCAAAATGGACCATAAAACAATTTTGACCGACAATACAACCTCTAAATACCAATTTCAATCATCTGTCAGGTACAATCAAGAACACAGGACTTTGAACTTTTATACCAAAAACGTCAGTATACTATGGCAATAAAGTTCATTTTTGTATTACCGTACAATTTCTATGTGGTTCTTTATACAGTTGACTCTATTTCAATACCAAGTGTGGTAAAACAAATGAATATACTAATCAATTAGTTCTATTACTGGACATTGGACACGTGGAACAATTAATATTTAATATAGTTCGTTAGGCTAAATGAAACGCGTTTGTAGAGGCTTTCATTGTTAATATTGTATTAGTAAATTGTTAGTGCCATAGCTTAGTCACGATTACTTGCATGTTTGTATGTTATGAGTGGTTCGAGTAAAAATGTACTTTATAGGGAGGTAACAATTTTAATATTTTATAAATGAATTTTGAAGGATTTTTGACTTTCGACTGACCGTCAATTAGGTATCTTTTTATATAATACTTACATACTTTCGAACAATATATTAAACAAAGTGTATGTGTCTCAAGTATACCCATTTTTTTTTGGTCAGTAGTGCATATCTTCACGCGGATTTATAGGATAATTTATTGACACTCCCCCACGGAAGAAGAGGATAGTATCAAAGACTTACTGAAAATCTAAACCGGCGGGATACGTCATCCATGTTTAGGTGTCGGTGCATGGCAATGCGTTGTATTCATTAGGCTCTGGCAACGAAACTCTCGAGTACGCTTTGAAGAAAAAAGCTAGATTAATTGATAAATAATTTTGTTCTAGTTATAGATGGAAGATCATGTTCGATTAGAAACAACATCTACTGAACGTAAAAGTATACTATAAGACATTATAATCTCATAGCTTTGCAAATAATATCTTTCATGCAGTTATGTCATCGTTTTACGAGCCATAAAACAGTTTCGCGGAAGAGTTCACCTGTCTGCTTTAACACAACACTGTATATTTTAATCACAAAGTAGTTTTTATGTTATATCGAAGATAGCTTATACATTTCTAGTGGAGTATCCGGTAATTAAAATAAAACTTTCAGGTATCTGATCGTAGGGGTCTACCACAATGTCACGAATTAAAATTGTAGCATTTCTAAGTATTTCGTTTCATTCTGTGTATTGCGCATTCTGTCTCGATGTATGTATGATACTGCAGCAATCTTGCTTCAAAAAGTAGTGGAAGGCTCAAAAGTCCACGAATGACAAAAAAGCTCAAAGTTTTGGGCATGACTACCTACCGCAGAATGGACGATAATTTGCGGCAATCGTCGCAATTATTCTAAAGCCATCTAAAACGGTTATTTTGACAAAATCATGTTATGACAAAAATCGCTTAATATCGTCATATTTGCTTTGTACAACATTATACAAACGTGGATGTATGAGAACGACTCTAATGATCATAAAAACAAAATATTATTAACAACTAGCTGTTGCCCGCGACTTCGTCTGCGTGGTTAGAAGATATAAGTTATGACTTTTTCTTCGCTCCTATTGGTCGCAGCGTGATGATATACATATAGCCTAAAACCTCAATCGATTAATGGTATATTCAAAACAAAAATATTTTTTCAATTTGAACCAGTAGTTTCTGAGATTAGCGCGTTCAAACAAACAATCAAACAAACAATTAGTATATACATAGTACATACATAGTATATACATAGTAATTAGTATATATATAGTACAATTAGTATATAGATGCCAACGATATCTTCGCTACGTTTCATCGATTTTTAATTTCTCGCGCGGAGATTTTAATATTACGATAACTCATTACCTATTAACATTTTTGGCGTAGTGTAAAAGACAACTTTGTTCTATATTACATGCATAATATATCTAACTTATTTATTTGGATAAGGATTAATACTGTATTGTTAAAAAGAGGTTCGTAAGTAACCAATAATTTTACTGTATTAAGAAAACACATAAAAATGGTTATTGTGGGTTATCCTTGGAAGATAGACATATACCACCGCGGACTTTTTTGTAGATCTATTAAAGAGGTACAAACCCGCCATACATTGTTTTGTTGTAACTCAAAAGGTTTTGGCAGCGTTCTCGATGAAAGCTCTCGAATGGCTTAATTTTTTCCGACATGTTTAACTAATATCGCTGTAATATCGTCAGTTTACACAAAACCTAAACTTATTATACACTAAAACCTTCCTCAAGAATTGCTCTATCTATCGTTGAAAACCGCATAAAAATCCGTTCAGTACTTTTCTAGTTTATCGCGAACAGACAGACAGACAGACAGACAGACGCGGCGGGGGACTTTGTTTTATAATATGTAAGGATAGCTGTTGCCCGCGACTTCGTCTGCGTGGTTAGAAGATATAAGTTATGACTTTTTCTTCGCTCCTATTGGTCGCAGCGTGATGATATACATATAGCCTAAAACCTCCCTCAATTAATGGTATATTCAACACAAAAATATTTTTTCAATTTGAACCAGTAGTTTCTGAGATTAGCGCGTTCAAACAAACAATTAGTATATACATAGTACATACATAGTATATACATAGTAATTAGTATATATATAGTACAATTAGTATATAGATGCCAACGATATCTTCGCTACGTTTCATCGATTTTTAATTTCTCGCGCGGAGATTTTCATATTACGATAACTCATTACCTATTAACATTTTTGGCGTAGTGTAATAGGCAATTTTGTTCTACATTACATGCATAATATATCTAACTTATTTATTTGGATAAGGATTAATACTGTATTGTTAAAAAGAGGTTCGTAAGTAACCAATAATTTTACTGTATTAAGAAAACACATAAAAATGGTTATTGTGGGTTATCCTTGGAAGATAGACATATACCACCGCGGACTTTTTTGTAGATCTATTAAAGAGGTACAAACCCGCCATACATTGTTTTGTTGTAACTCAAAAGGTTTTGGCAGCGTTCTCGATGAAAGCTCTCGAATGGCTTAATTTTTTCCGACATGTTTAACTAATATCGCTGTAATATCGTCAGTTTACACAAAACCTAAACTTATTATACACTAAAACCTTCCTCAAGAATTGCTCTATCTATCGTTGAAAACCGCATAAAAATCCGTTCAGTACTTTTCTAGTTTATCGCGAACAGACAGACAGACAGACAGACAGACGCGGCGGGGGACTTTGTTTTATAATATGTAAGGATAGCTGTTGCCCGCGACTTCGTCTGCGTGGTTAGAAGATATAAGTTATGACTTTTTCTTCGCTCCTATTGGTCGCAGCGTGATGATATACATATAGCCTAAAACCTCAATCGATTAATGGTATATTCAAAACAAAAATATTTTTTCAATTTGAACCAGTAGTTTCTGAGATTAGCGCTTTCAAACAAACAATCAAACAAACAATTAGTATATACATAGTACATACATAGTATATACATAGTAATTAGTATATATATAGTACAATTAGTATATAGATGCCAACGATATCTTCGCTAAGTTTCATCGATTTTTAATTTCTCGCGCGGAGATTTTAATATTACGATAACTCATTACCTATTAACATTTTTGGCGTAGTGTAAAAGACAACTTTGTTCTATATTACATGCATAATATATCTAACTTATTTATTTGGATAAGGATTAATACTGTATTGTTAAAAAGAGGTTCGTAAGTAACCAATAATTTTACTGTATTAAGAAAACACATAAAAATGGTTATTGTGGGTTATCCTTGGAAGATAGACATATACCACCGCGGACTTTTTTGTAGATCTATTAAAGAGGTACAAACCCGCCATACATTGTTTTGTTGTAACTCAAAAGGTTTTGGCAGCGTTCTCGATGAAAGCTCTCGAATGGCTTAATTTTTTCCGACATGTTTAACTAATATCGCTGTAATATCGTCAGTTTACACAAAACCTAAACTTATTATACACTAAAACCTTCCTCAAGAATTGCTCTATCTATCGTTGAAAACCGCATAAAAATCCGTTCAGTACTTTTCTAGTTTATCGCGAACAGACAGACAGACAGACAGACAGACAGACGCGGCGGGGGACTTTGTTTTATAATATGTAAGGATAGCTGTTGCCCGCGACTTCGTCTGCGTGGTTAGAAGATATAAGTTATGACTTTTTCTTCGCTCCTATTGGTCGCAGCGTGATGATATACATATAGCCTAAAACCTCAATCGATTAATGGTATATTCAAACAAAAATATTTTTTCAATTTGAACCAGTAGTTTCTGAGATTAGCGCTTTCAAACAAACAATCAAACAAACAATTAGTATATACATAGTACATACATAGTATATACATAGTAATTAGTATATATATAGTACAATTAGTATATAGATGCCAACGATATCTTCGCTAAGTTTCATCGATTTTTAATTTCTCGCGCGGAGATTTTAATATTACGATAACTCATTACCTATTAACATTTTTGGCGTAGTGTAAAAGACAACTTTGTTCTATATTACATGCATAATATATCTAACTTATTTATTTGGATAAGGATTAATACTGTATTGTTAAAAAGAGGTTCGTAAGTAACCAATAATTTTACTGTATTAAGAAAACACATAAAAATGGTTATTGTGGGTTATCCTTGGAAGATAGACATATACCACCGCGGACTTTTTTGTAGATCTATTAAAGAGGTACAAACCCGCCATACATTGTTTTGTTGTAACTCAAAAGGTTTTGGCAGCGTTCTCGATGAAAGCTCTCGAATGGCTTAATTTTTTCCGACATGTTTAACTAATATCGCTGTAATATCGTCAGTTTACACAAAACCTAAACTTATTATACACTAAAACCTTCCTCAAGAATTGCTCTATCTATCGTTGAAAACCGCATAAAAATCCGTTCAGTACTTTTCTAGTTTATCGCGAACAGACAGACAGACAGACAGACAGACGCGGCGGGGGACTTTGTTTTATAATATGTAAGGATAGCTGTTGCCCGCGACTTCGTCTGCGTGGTTAGAAGATATAAGTTATGACTTTTTCTTCGCTCCTATTGGTCGCAGCGTGATGATATACATATAGCCTAAAACCTCAATCGATTAATGGTATATTCAAAACAAAAATATTTTTTCAATTTGAACCAGTAGTTTCTGAGATTAGCGCTTTCAAACAAACAATCAAACAAACAATTAGTATATACATAGTACATACATAGTATATACATAGTAATTAGTATATATATAGTACAATTAGTATATAGATGCCAACGATATCTTCGCTACGTTTCATCGATTTTTAATTTCTCGCGCGGAGATTTTAATATTACGATAACTCATTACCTATTAACATTTTTGGCGTAGTGTAAAAGACAACTTTGTTCTATATTACATGCATAATATATCTAACTTATTTATTTGGATAAGGATTAATACTGTATTGTTAAAAAGAGGTTCGTAAGTAACCAATAATTTTACTGTATTAAGAAAACACATAAAATTGGTTATTGTGGGTTATCCTTGGAAGATAGACATATACCACCGCGGACTTTTTTGTAGATCTATTAAAGAGGTACAAACTCGCCATACATTGTTTTGTTGTAACTCAAAAGGTTTTGGCAGCGTTCTCGATGAAAGCTCTCGAATGGCTTAATTTTTTCCGACATGTTTAACTAATATCGCTGTAATATCGTCAGTTTACACAAAACCTAAACTTATTATACACTAAAACCTTCCTCAAGAATTGCTCTATCTATCGTTGAAAACCGCATAAAAATCCGTTCAGTACTTTTCTAGTTTATCGCGAACAGACAGACAGACAGACAGACAGACGCGGCGGGGGACTTTGTTTTATAATATGTAAGGATAACAACAATCCTCAGTCGTTCGCAGTAACATATAATTTTATTGTTACCTACATCATTTGAGTCGGTTTTATTATATGAAAAAAATCTTATAATTCTGGTAACATTCAGTGTATGTTTTTTTCAGGAACAAGAAGTTTATCGGGTAATAACGATATGTTTTTCGCTTTTTTCTCTTAGATTAAGTATACTCATACACTCGTGAAATTCACTGGTATAGTCAGTTTTAACGATGCATCGGTCAATTGTTACTCAAGAAAGTGACAAATGGAAACCATAACGTCGTTAGTCGACTTATACCCTGTATATTTTTTAATTGCGTCATTGGATTGGTATGGGAAACATCCTAGTCTACGAAATTTTACAAATAATAAATTTAATATAATATCAATTAAAAATACAATGTTTACATGTAAATTCTTCATGTTTCTGAAAGGACAATAGTTTGAAAAAAACTCGATTCTAAATAAATTGCTTAACTAAGTCTATTCCCGCAAAGAAAAAACGCGCAACAAACAGACATAATAATATCTGTAACTCGAAAAGCCGCAAACAAAAAAAAAAGAACAAAAATAAGTTCACCCGAAGTCATCTGACTTTCTACTATAAACTATGAAAAAGAATGTTGTTTTGTGTCAAGTAGGCCTCCCTTCCAACACGGGAATATGTTTTGTCTTTTGTTTCATAATTTGAAACATTTCATGAATTCTCATCACTTCCTCGAAGGCAACAAAGAAACAATCTTTTAGTCCGACCGATTGCCCCGAAATCTACCAGATGGAAGGAATTTTTCTTTGTTTATACCACTACCCTCAAAGTAATGCTCAGCTGTGGGACAGAGATAGCGCTCTTCTACGATAAGCGCTGTCACGCTCCCACAACACAAATGGTCTTGCTTACGAAATAGGTCCAAAGTATATAGTACACAGTGTTGTTTGTCGTGAAAATATAGTAACGATCTGCTTTTATAAGAAAACTTTGCGACACTCCTAATTGAACGATGTTCTTATACTTTTGTGTATCCATATTACTATAAATATATTTCAGCGTCTCGTGTTTCATCATTTCGTTTGCGCAAACTAGTATATTTTCTGATGCCGTGTTACTTTTTCCAATTTAATCTTATATTACTAGCAACACAAAGTTATACAAGATATATAGATGGATCTAGGTATCTACAGTAACAATTTATTGTATTTAGTAGGTATATAATATCGTAAGTCAAGTGAATACATAATACAAAATTAAACTTAACGTAAATCGTAATAAAGATAATAATTTAATTGATATAAGTTATAAATGATTAACTGTCGCATTGGGCATCTCCTGCTAGTATAGTTTTAAGAGGATTTCATGAATAAATATTCTATCCACTTAGGTGCATTGATAAAAGGTAAGATAAAATTATAAATTTTAATGTACCTTTTTAGCTACATGTCTTTTATATTTCTAAACCATTAGAGTTATCCAGAAATCAGTGATAACCTAATTAGCGGTCAAAGAAACTCATTGTCATTGTTCGATAGTACCTATTTATATTTTTTGCCGTTACTTTATATCTTAACAGTATCGTGTAGCCAATTCAATATGAAAAGGCCACGTAAGAATAAAAATACCAGGTCAATCTATTTCTATTTTGTCGCGTAATTAATAAAATGCTTTACCTGTAACTCGGTTTAGATATATATTCTCACCAATTAGGATTACTTCTAATTAAGTATGAATCATTCTCACTATAGTGCCTAGAAAAGTAAAACTAAATTGCCTCCAGTTACTGATTAACCCTACCACGAGAAAATAACACATTACAGTTTCAAATAAATAAACCATTTTAACAAAATATACAATTGATATACAGAATCACCCCTCAGCCGCGCTCAGACCTTTGGCCTCACCAATAGGTACTTAATCGATTAAGGTCATTGAACAACGACTGCGAAATTGAGTTTACTCGCAAAAATATAAATGTATTTTTACCGGGCTCTATAAATAACAAATGGGGCCTTACGCAGCGGCATCGAAAGATACAAAAGTCTTTAACTTTCTCTCAAACGTACACACATTTTCATGAATATAGAATTAATAAATTACATGTAAGTAAAACCGTCCAGAATAAATTTATTTCTTCTATAATTTGCAGTTAAAATTATACCTGTTTGTTTTGTGGTTGAACGATGAACGTTTGTACGTATGTCATAGTTTTCTAGATGGATATAGGCGAACTAGATCACTCTATAACGAAATGATTTACGTTTTAACCACGTTTGTGGTAAATCCGGGATGTTATTCGGGAGTTTATACATTTATGTTATTGCATTTGGATTTACGTGATCAGTTTCGGTATTTCGAGAAAATTTGATACTGTAGCTCTTATTATTTTACTAAAGTTAGACTCGTGCAGATTGTATTCAAATTTAGGTTAAAAAAAATTGAAAATACCTTAGTTCAAAATTCAAATATTAAAGAAAGACGCAGTTCATCGTTTACCTGAGGAATATAGCTTCAATAGAAATAATGTAATATCAAACAATAGGACGGAAGTAAGCTGAAACCTGACAAAACTTATTCAACAGATTGTAGCAAAAACATGTTTGAAAAAGAAATTAGGTTGCGGTGTAAAATACTTTGGTTTGATTTCGGTGTAAAAAAATATGTAGTTCAATTGTTTTGAGAGGTGGTCTACCTTCACTAATGTGGCTCCTTCAGAATCTAGTCCACCATATAACTATTTATTTTTGTTTCCAATCCTTTACTTATGTAGGTACTTATGTTGAGTTCTAAAAAAATATTCTAGCTACTTATCTATATTTTTTGAATCCTTAAATTTCATACCCTTACCAGGAAACTTTGGTGTCCCACAAAGCCCTGCACACCAGGCATCATCGTTAAATTTCCGCATGTTGATAAGACTGGGCTCATTTCCTGCAAAAACTCTTCGTCCTTTCTCGCTGTATAATTTATTCGTTTTTCACTTGCCTTTCCTCATGAGAGGCTATCAACAATACATTCTCTCTGCTCTTCTCGGTTCATTCGTTGCGTTACTTATATTCTTAACTAGATAGATAGAATATTCTTTATTCGTATATACATTATTAGATTTTACAAAGATATCTTAATATATATAAATCTCGTGTCACAATGTTTGTCCTCTATGGACTCCTAAACCACTTAACCGCTAATAATAAAATTCGCACACCATGTGCAGTTCGATCCAACTTGAGAGATAGGATAGTTTAAATCTCAAGTTATAGTCGCAATTTCTTCTAACCACGCGGACGAAGTCGCGGACTAGTTTTTTTATAAAAAAAACTAGCCGGGTGTAAAAATTATATTTATAGTACTTAAACATAAACTAATTTCCTATATAACTTAGTTTCAAAGTTTAGTAGTTATCACATAGTTTTAAATTTTAAGATATTTCTTATAATTCTGTAAATAAAAGCAATAGCCGACTCCAATTCTGAGTCCAAGTTTCTTTAATTTCATCAGTGCTAAAATTATCACTAACTAACTTAAATTAATTAGTTTAGACATCTTTATTTACATGAATTTAAATAAGAAGTTATGTTGGAAAAAAATAATTTGCTAGCTCAAAAAGCTTTTTTGAAATGTCTCCCTAAAAATGGTAGAATTTAATTTAAAGAGTTTCATACACCGACACTACAAATGAATGAAAAACCTTAATTTTACTATTCCGAAATTATTTTATTGAAACGTTCAAAACCAATAACAGCACTGTCATAACAAATTCATTCCCGAAATTCAATTTTCCTTACAATTCATACATAATGGAGCCGTTACTATTGGGGCACACAATACAAATACATGGAAAACGACTATTCCCGATATCGGTTGTCACATGCATAAACTGCAGTCAGTAAAAAAACGTTTGTATTTTTGTCATTGTGAAGCCAGTAAGCAACATACATTTTTAGGGCTTATTCACACGATGTGTTTTATAGTGGCGACGACGCGCGCTAACGCTGACATAAACTAAACGATACCTACGAGCCGTGATCGCGCGTCCGTAAAACGCCTATCGCCGCGCTGCGCCGTGGCGTATGTCATTCGCAGTGTGTATAGACCCTAAGATATTTTTTTGAAATGAACATGATGAAATATTCATGATACATTTGCACGCGTATCTGGGCGATCAGTCAGTTGTGAAATAATGCAAACGGGGTAGAGTTATGACTGGTATTGGGCGTCGTGAGGTGTCGCTTGTCATTTGTTTAAAGCGACTCCGGAACAACATCGTCTATTGTTTGTATCGATGTAGGATCGTTGGCGTATGCTTTACGAGGTGTGGCATGTTGCATTTTATCTGGCAATGTGTTTAGATTATAGGCATGTGTTTTTACTAAAGAAATTTACCTTAATAACATATTTGTACCAAAGCCTGTAGACAGGTTACATTCTTCTGATTACTTACGCTGAACGAATTCCTCAAAAGTATTAAAGTGACAAACCGAAGACATCATTAAATATAGCTACATTGAATAAGCCATTGAATAGTCACAACCGGCACTTTACTTTTAGTCATTAACTTCTTTCGTGATAATCACCGGATAAAAAAAATACACAACACAAAGTCTCCTATATTAGGTAATACTTCTTCTATTACTTATCCAATAAGATTATGCAAACAAATGAAGATAGATGTAGCTTGTGGAGGTTAGTGGAAGCGGTGAGTGGGCGCCGAGTGGGCAGAACGGATTAAGGAAAGCCGTTCACGGAACCTAACAGGAAACAGTCTTGGGACACACGTGAATAGATAAATAATGTAAGGAAAATTATGAAAGTGTCATTATCCATACTAATATTATGAATATGAAAGTATCTTAATCTGTCGGTCTCGATAAAACTACTGAACCCATTGTAATGAAATTTAGTCACAGATGGTGGGGGGATAATGGGAGTCAAAGTTTATATGAAACTTTTTTTCCGACACACAGCACATACAAGCCCTCAGACCTTGAACGAGAATTCGTCGATGGAACATCGGCAAGCCGCACATCGACACAAACTTTTTGTTCTGTTAATATCTTTATATATACCTACTCTAAAAAGGTCGATATCATTGTAACCTCTCCAAAATGTTATAAAGTTATGAAATTTGATATAACTGTAACCGTAAAATCTGAAATACCAGAGATATATCGTTATGTATATTATTTGACTTCTAAATATTTGATCTAACAAGTCCCTAACATGTAATTAAACTCCAAAGAGTTGAGAGGGTTAGGCTTGGTACTTTTGTAACTTATATTTGTAAATCTGATTTTGATATTATGTAACAAGATTATAATACTTCACTAACTTGTATTAAATAAGGGACAGTTATGTGTCAGACTAGAATTAAATAGAATACTTAATGATTTGCTGAAAATGAATAATTCAATTAAAGTATCACTTGTGTTTGTAGGATATTAACATGACTACCTACTATAAAAAAAAAACATTAAAAATACCAACAATACCGAAATAGTATTCATATAATTTTTGTCTTTCGGCCACCCATGACCGATGCGTCGTTAAAACAACTGCAATTAGCAGTAAGATGTGTAAAGAGAGAGTATTTCTTAGCGCTCCAGTAAGCAAAAATTTCATTTTCTTTATCGGTCACTGGCAATAGGTCCTGAGACATGTCACCTTCATACACTTAAATACTTTTAGAAATATCAGAAAGGCATATTTAAGGAGGTCAGCTTAAAACGAAAATTCACACACATTAAAAGCATTACCTGAATGATTCGCATTTTATCCTCACGATCAAGTGAACCACAATCCACTAATATATTCCATGCGGCCGGCGCCCGGCGTCAGCCCACCCTAGCTAAACAATAATATTCAGTTTATATCATTTCTAATGCAATGCCCGTATAATCCTGAATAATGGCGAGGTGTTTCATTAATATACTCGTAATATCACCATGAAGCACGTTTGTGCTCTACTGCAATTATAACTTCGACACTCATCTATTATTTTTTGGTTTCCATACGTAAATCTATTAAAATGAAAAAATATTACTATGATGAACTCATTGTTTGTTTGTCCAACTATAGTTGTCTGTAACCTGTATCTCATGAACCATAATAAAAATCGTAGCCGAACGGACGGTCAAAAACTTGAAAATGTACGGAATCCTCAGACTCAAGAAATCAACGCACTTAACCGGTTCCAAAATATAAAGTCTAAAAAACATTACATTTTGAACGTACATGCAACATTGAAAACTAAAATCCATCCATCGGCAATAGACAAGCAGTAACTCATGTCTAAATCGCCTAAGAGCTTATTTTCATCTACTTAGAGAAACCGTTACGCTCATAATTTATGCCGGCCAGTATGATTGCATAATAATATTCTAGATACTCCCATAAATCAATAGCAGATATCAGCATCCAAATAATTCAGCATATTTTCGCTTCCTCATCGCCGAACCCTCTAAATATTCAAAGCACCCGAAGTTTATAAGCCGTTGTTCGCCGTTTACATCCAGCTTCCACATCAGGTATAAAGACATTCGTAAAGAAATGTCTTCCCATTTCTGAAGTTAGTTTCCTTTTTACGGAAATACAAGACGTGATCTGTTTGGCTTTAATCCAGTTCTTGCCTTTGGGTAAAACTGTTGTTTTTCCTTATACAATTATACCCATAGCGGTTTAGGGTTGTTATGTAAGTTATTCCCGCAAAATTGTTTGATCTGAAAAGGTTATGTATTTTCTGTATTGAGTATTTTCATATTTTGTTTTTTTTTTCATATGTGGCTATTTTTGGACTCACCACTTATTTTTCGAGCATTCAACTCGTAGTTATTTTCCATATTTGAGACATTAATAACAGAAATTTTAGTTTTTACAAAATCCACACCCGGAATCAAAAACTGTAACTGGCGAAGTTTGTCTGTCGAAATAATAGTAAGATCAGCCCAAAATTTTAGAACCACTTTTTTCTTTTTTTTAGACATACAAAGAAGAAAGTGCACTGATCATCACGTTTTTGTCACTGGACCCACCCGTTACAAGACATTTGACCTCAACTTTTCCGAGAAAATATTAATCTTCCGACAAATTTTAAGAAACTATGTTCTCACGCCAATCAATCTTGATTTCGTCTTACAGAAAACCCATCAGCCCATCGGTTCTGGCATTCGGCAATCGATACGGGTAGTCAAAGGCCCGAAAGTCAAACAATCGGCGGCCTCAGAATGTCCGTATTGGACAGTAATTGGATGCAGGGGTCGGTAGTCACCTTGTGTCGGATACTGTTGAGCTTGGTAGTTAGTGCAGTTTATTATAGCGAGGATAGCTGTGCCTGAGTCTTCGTCACGTGGAAACTGACTTAGGGTAGCAGTTTTTGGACATAATGTAAATTGGAAATCCTTAGAAAAATATTGCGTGCACAGAGAGAAACACGTGCGAGACAAAGAAATAACATTTCTGGCATCGATATAGTTTGTATTTTTTCTGCGATTTTGTTGTATTTGTAGATTTAGAAGGCAACTAGCTTAACCTTGCACTTAAAACGTTAATATTTTGGAATTCGCTATACTGTTGTTAATAAAACATAAAGTTTTCTTTAGCACAAAAGTTTGAAATTTTTATCATATTTTTTGCGTCTCATTTCTACTATTTGAAGCAGAGTCCTTACAATCGAATTGACAAATGACTAAGTGATGTGTTATAATATCACCCTACAAACTCACTTACATCTCAATACCCAAACTCATTTTCTCTAACAAATAGATATAAAATATATCATCGCAATCTCACTAATAGGAAGCTCTAGAAATTCAAATTAAAACTAGGTATTCCAATAATGAAATTACAAAACACGAGTGTACGAGCAATTACATGTATACGCCTCTCTCATACCAATGATCCCGCATCCTTTATTAAACAGCGTAACATACCAATCTAAATTAACGCTTAGTTTCGACGGTAACTAATCAGCTTTACTGCCTGTTACTTGGTCCCTTCGTCGGCCGGTAACGACTGTTGTAATTTAATTTTTGCCATGATAGCCTGAGCGTAAATCGTCCGATGTCCCTTGTCGCCTATAAAAAAAGTTCAGCACTCATTTAGAAAGTCAATATTTAGCTGTTTTCGAGGAAATTGTTTCGTATTACATTTTTGATGGATTACACTTTGGGATTTATTAAAATATATACTTCCATTGGCATTCATAAAAATATATCCGCCTCTTTCGTTCATCTTGAAATGACATAGGTGGCTTTAATTTAGTCCTAACTTCGCAGGCTTTTGTTAACAAGTAATATCTGATGGTATTAAACTTACAATCAGAGATTGATATCCTTATTTTCCTGTCGACTCGACATCACTTTAATTTATGGGATTTCCTCCAGTCATCGACGTGAAAGGATTGTCCAATCAAATTGAAACAGATTTACTGATTGCTCAATTTAATTGATACAATGTTAAGGTACGGTTTGTAAAAAAAGTTGTTGTATATTGCTCGTTAAATTAAACGGTTGTTTTAATATGGAACTGTGCGGCGAAAAAGATTAATAACAGACGTGTATTATGAGACTATGAAGCAAGGCCGTCGTAATTAAGGCAAACATAAATAAGTAGGAAAAATCTCTTAGGAGATGTCTGGGAACAAAGCGTATTTACTCAAAGGGAAGCCAGTAAGGCTGCTCGTTCATTGACATGCGTGACAATAAGGGCTAAGACAAATTAGTGTTGGTTGGAGCGGACCCGTAATGGATGGTAAAGGCGCCATTCTCATGCAGGTTGCGACGCCAAAGCTCCTTGTTAATTTTCCACGTTCCCCTTAATGGTAAAGTAACACACAAAGTTTCCCGCTTGACTCAAAGACGGTAGCACTGATTGGGGCGAGCCAGCCGAGCGCATTACATTCTAAACATTGGCATGGCTTTGTCTTATTGATTAAATGGAAATAATTAAGATTCTTTGCTTTTTACAGGGTCTTGTTTAACTTGCAATGTATGTTCATTTGTAAAGGCACATGTACCTAAAATAACTTAGACTTTAGATTTAGACTAAATTAGAATTACTTCTGCACTTGCGATTAGGATACGATCCTTAACGAACCAATGCGATCTCGTGTTCTGTTTTTTTGTCATTGTCATTTTCCAGCATACTAATATTTCAAATGTAAAAGTGTGCGAATGTATTCAAACTGCACTCTCAAACAGCTGAACCGACACAGGCTACTTTTATCCGACAATGTAAAGGATAATAATGTCTTTTGCGATTATGACTGAAATTCAAGCAAGCAAAACCGCGAGCAACAACTAGTAAGTTTACAAAAATGAATTTTGATTAAAAGCTTGTGTTACAATGAGCGGGTTTTTATGCATAGGTTTACAGAATTAGTTGCGTGACCGTTGCTCGTGTAATTTGTGAACATTAGGGCTGCGTCTGTTGCCGGCCTAATGGTGGGTTGTCCCACAGTTTGTACTTAATCATATTGGGTGTTTAGCTGTTGCCTGTTGAGCGATCTATGTCGTTTACAAGTAATTTGTCCCCAACTGGGTATTTTCGTATGTTGATTACAATATTTAGCTTTAGCAAGGATTGTTACAAGTGGTGTGAAGTGGAACTTATAAATAAAAATAACGGCCGAATTGAAAACCTCATCCGTGAAGGCGGTTAATAAATAATTACCCTCCATACTTTATTTTTTTCTTCTCAGATCACATCAATCACTACTTCAGCGATCAATGAAACTACTTGTCCTGTTGATCGCTACGGTGATTGATCGAAAAGACAAATAGCTAATTAACGAAATTGGGCAAATGATATTCATTTTTTTTAGCCGTTCTCTCTTCACTACTACGAAGGAACTCGTTTATGACTTATATTAATTTTAAACACGTTTTTTTTTATCAAACTCATATTTTGTTCACTAAAACCAATTCATATAATTTTCTCTAAAGAATTATCCTCTCTGCGTGGTCACAAAGTAAAACGTTAACATACTACACTTGCGGCGCAACCATTCAAAGAAGTGGCCGCGCGAAACGCACCGCACTGATCACGACATCATCTTTATATACAAAACTTTTTGATGTGATATCTCAATACTCAGTATAAGTACAAATTTAATTAGCTACAAGATATATAATCAATTAAAATATTTTTTTACAATAAATTAAACTAAACTAATATTTACATTTTTAAAACTATATCAATATAAAAAGAAAAATATACATTATTTATACTCAGTATTAAATGTTTAAATAAAAAACATATTTAACAATTGTTGCCAAAGATTATAAATCAAAATTTTGACGATGACTAAAAAACATCATGATTAAGTGAAATCATTTAACAAATTGAATATACGTAAGAGAACGTAGTACGTAGTAAGAAGTAACGTAGAATCAAAATAGAGTTTCAATTAGAAAAGTGGAAAAGTGTAAGTTGACTAGTTTGCTGGAACAAGCAGTAAGTTAAGAATTGACTCGCTCGCAGAATACAGATGGTGCTAACACCAAAATTGCATTTTCTTAAGTGAACTTAGTTACCGGTTACACGGTTATGCTTCTTAAGTGTTAGTTATAAGACGCATTATGCCATAATCCTCGAACATTCGATTTATTAGATCTTTAATCGGTAACTATCGGCCGTAGTTGAATTTCGTAAACTTAAAGCAAATAATATAAGATGTCAAGTGTCCTAAATATTGGGTGAAAAAAAACAGCATTATTTATGGTCTTCTTGACTTTTTTTACTTAAACCCTATTTTCTGTTTTTTTTCAAAATATGTCGGAAATGAAAATTAAAGCATTATTCAGACTCGAAAATATTTGAGGATGGAACCCATATTAAGACGAGCACATGGTAGAAATTGTCACAGAATTTGTCACTGGTCTGAAACACTTAACTATTCATGATATTAAATTATAACATCAAAAGTCTTAAAACTACGGTACGCAACGCTAGCTACAGGCAAGCACTAGACCGTCAATAATTGATAGTAATAGAACTTAAGCGCCAAGAGTAAGTAGTATTTCTAGAAATCTGGAAATTATCCGTGAAAATTTGATGTAGAACGGGTAGAAGACTTACTAGCTGGCGTGGAAACTTTGTGAGTGTACGATATACATCAGCTAAAATTGTGTATTGTATTCGTCTATTATTTCTAGCTATTACTAATTTTAGGTGAAAAGCTTGCTTCGTTAAACAGCATTCACTGCCAATATCGTACTAGTTTGGGTTGAATTTGTAGTGGCAGATAGTTGGACGCCTTAAATGAAAATCAAACTTGATTGTGAAGAAGCATTAGGTTCCTCACAAAACACGTTTTTTACTTCTGTACTGTCTAAAATTAAGAGTGAAACATTTAAAACAAAACCAACCAGATTTACCCAAAATGATATAAAATTCACATAAAAACCTTATGAGAGAAATGCTATTCTTGGATTCATGAAATAGAAGTGAATTTGATTTGAATGCCCGTTATCCGCCTACAGGGCGTAAAGATTTATGAATAATAAACTAGACTGCCCTTCGGAGGTACTTGTACAATTTACTTCAGTCCTGAAGTCCGGTCGTAGCTCGACTATCAAACTGAACGACTGTCAGATTGGCTTTGTAAATAAAGTCGCTGTTATCGCGGCTTCGACCGACAAATATACGATTTTCGATATTATTGTACTAAACCAATTTAACAGTAACGATTGTTTTGTATATAAAACAATTTCGGCGATGACTGAAAATGTTTTGTACCAGTGTCCGATTGTAATGCGATGCGGTATTGTTTTGATTCTAAATTTAAAATGTTTTTTGGAAAACAGAATTTATCACTGTTTTTTAGTGAAATCGATACAAACAGTGTCAGATGTTATTGGGATCATTTACTGACAATGGCATAATACACTTTGTATCTCAATTGTAAACATTTCAAATGAATTGTTCAATTGTTTTTGTGCTGAAAGTTAAATTAGTGCATATATTTAAAAAACAGTGTCCGATTCTTGAAGGACATATAAGTGAGTTACCAGGTCTCCCAAAAAAATATTGATTTAAAAATCTAGGTCTTCATATATTATCAATAATTATAGTTATATTTCTTTAGCTCAGCGTTAACGACAAACATGACCCTGAATTTTGGGATTTTTCTTTTACGTAACAAAGCGTAGTTGTTATGAATGCAGTGCTGCCACAGATAATATGTACAATATTACTTAAATTAATTTGAGAAATTTCTCACTATAACCGTTTTAATTCGTACTGTACACTTTTCTACAGATTTTATAATGATCAATAACAAATTTGACTTTAGTTTATCGAAATTACCATATACCCCTGTGATAGAACAGCAATCCCGTCCCACAATCATTTGTGCTCAAGAATCCAAACTATCCAAATAGTTCACAGTTGTAAACATTGAACAACATACGTAACTGTCTTTGTAAAACAAACCAAACACCATGTTTACATTGAAACTTTCAAAATATTCAACGCGAAGTTTGTTTAAAATATAACCTATACTCTAGGTCAGGGGTTCTCAAACTGCGGGTTGCCGTTGCGACGCTGTGTGGTCCTACATCTAGCGCTTTAAGTATAATTACTGTTGTGGAATTCGTTTCATCATCATCATCATCTCAGCCTATAGCAGTCCACTGTTGGACATAGGCCTCTCCATAATTTCTCCAGCGCGACCGGTTCCTTGCCACCTGCATCCAACGGAACCCAGCGGTTTTCACCAGGTCGTCGGTCGATCTGGCAGGTGGCCGTCCCACGCTGCGCTTAGTGGTACGTGGTCTCCAGTCCAGAACTTTTCTGCCCCATCGGCCGTCCGATCTTCGCACTATGTGGCCCGCCCATTGGAATTCGTTTATGAAACCACAATAATGTTATTTTAAAACATAGCAGAAGGGTATCAGCTGGACCTTAGCAACATAAAAATACAGCGCCGCTAGTCAATTCTCTATCATAAGTTTTAAGTATCCATAATGAAACATCGACTTTTTCAGTTTATTCATTTATTTATTTATGTTAAAACGATAAAGACACCAATTACATTAACATAGACGTGACATTTAAAATAGGAAAAAAAAACATAATATAAAATAGGAAAACCAACCAGCTTAAGTATAAACATGAGAAACTTAGTTACATCAAAGAATAAACTATTAATAAACAAAACAAACGTAATATAAAATTTATAACAATAACAAGATACACATTAAACTATTAAACAGTTATTTGTAAATTATAATAATTATTAATTGCAAATTTGCCAATTATTCACTAACTGCTATTTTTTATTCGTCATATTACATGGAGCTGGATACGAGCAGCCGAAGATAGATCTCGATGGTGGATGCAATTGGGTAGCCCATGTCCAGCAGTGGACGAATATGGACTGATGATAATGATATTACATCTCAAATAGTTTGGATAAGGTGTGAAGAAAATTGTAAACTTGTAAATACGGCAACTCCAGAAAAAGATTGAGAACCCCTGGCCTATAGCTGAAATGTGAATGATAAAGGGAAACTTCAGTATTACAAGCACACGTGGCTGATTACGTATTTACAAACCATTTTGAATGTTAGTATGCGTTCGCAGAATAATAATGTTGTTATTTGGGTTAAACTCATTTGCGAAGTAGGTTTCAGTTATTGTTACGTAAATTATGTGAAGTGAGAGTTATTTTCGTGTACAATTAGTATTAGATACCTGGTCTATTGCGTGGTTAGTTGAATTAAAATCGTTCTAAAATTACCTTACTTATTAACAGATAATTATAATTCATACAACTGTAATTTGATTTTTTTTTAATTTACTTACATTTTATCTTCCAAATAAAGATAATTTAATCTCAAATTAGATTTCTCTATTTTAGTTTCAAATAGATAACTTAGCCAATGAAGTGCTTAGACGAAATTTAATTAAAGTTTAATTTAAATGTCTACTTTGTCTAGTCGAATTAACTATTAATGTACAACACATAAAAAGTAAGTTCAAAGAATGATTTCGTAGAGGACTCTTACGATATAATTAGAGTACATTAAAAAGAGCTAAATGCTAATCACAATCATTTTATTCCGGTAAACCATGGTTGAAATTACTTGTTACTATTAAGTTTAATATAGTACTATGTACCTTTCAACAGTAACACAGATTACCATTTCAGATAGGACTAGAAAATATATGTATTTTGTATTAAACAACTCTATATGTTTAAGGGCCGATTTTTCAATCGCCAGATAACTTTTATTCGACGAATATGTTTGACGTTTTGACAGCTTTGTGTAGAAAATATGTGAAACGGCCATATTTATTAGTCAGATAAAAGAAAAATCGGGCCTTAATTACTGAGGTAAATCGAAAGATTGTTTTCATGTAAGTTTGGAAAATATCGAAGGAAAAATCAATAAATTCCCCGATCCCCTGAAAAGACGCATTCTTTTGAAAACACGTAAACGTTTCGTAACAAGTTCAAGTTTCCTCAATCCAAAATGAAACGATAAAGCTCTCCAGGTAGATTGGTGATTAGATTAGGTGTGGAGACACCGAGTATTGTATCAATGGAGTAGTCACGTAATACTTTAAAAAAACATTGAGTTGATAAAATCGTAAACTATCATAAATTTTGATAGTTTTATTTATTTATTAATGTACACACAACATACACAAAGTAAAACAGGTATAAAAACAAAAACACTATAGGTACAAAGGTACTGCTTATTTCTTAAGAAATTCCTTCCGAAAGACTCCCGCAGGCCTTCTGGAAGAAATTTCTTGATTTCTGGAGACGACTTGATGATTTTATGTACATACTTGTATCATCTACAGTGAGGAAATGAAAACTTTAACCAATGTTAATTGTGTTAAATGTTAATCTCATTGCTTTAGTTTTTGTCGTCACATGCCATATTTTCGCATTCCAAAATGACCAAAAATTGAGATTTGCTTGCCTCTCCCAAAAATCCTTGGATTTCATCATTCCATTAGCTTATTACTCTGTGTCTAGAACGAGCGAACACATAAGAAGTAATGACATCAGCCCGGGGCACGCCACTTAGCTCTTATCCAGCTTCGATTCTTCAATGAGTTCCATCTAGATACATTTCACTAAGACCTGGCTGCATTTGCTGTGAATGCGCCTCCAAATTTCAGTAGAAGGCGTTGCAGTTAACTGTTATCGTCGTCTCATTGTTACCTTGTGCATTTCGTCTGTTATTGTAAATTATTACATGAATAAGAATAAGAATTACAATATTAAATTTCGATTAAAGCTTTAAGATCTTATCATAATTAAAGGATTTAGTACAATTTGGGACTTAGCGCTTCTTAATGTATTGTATATAGTTTAGTAAAAATAATTTAAATGGATAATCTTGCTTTTGTGTATTATGTTTAAACGACTTTTAAAAATGTTACTCAACAACGATGACAACCCAGCAAATGTTGTTTTGCCGAATATTTTTTTTTCTCGTTGTATGTATTTTTAATGCCACATTATAAAAAAAAACAAACAATTTCGTCCAAAAAATAAAATATTTTTTTTTAGTGTGATCAACCCTTATCACTTAGGGGTATGAATAGATGTTGTTCTATTCTCAGATCTACTGAATACGCATATAAAATTTAGTAAAAATCGGTTGAGCCGTTTCGGAGGAGTACGGTAACTAACATCGTGACACGGGAATTTTATATATTAGAAGATAATCAGTTAATAAAAAAATGTATGGGGCATAGTAGCATAGTTAGTATATTATAAAAATGAAACCCGTTTCGCGTTGTCATGGCATCACGTGTGAACGGCTGAACCGATTTCGATAATTCTTTTTTTTAAATGTTTGTGGAAGTCCAAGGATGGTTCTTACGGAAAAAAATATTAAGAAAATCTTTCAGAAATATTGAAAAGTATACATTTAATTTTGCATATTTTAAAAAACGCGCGTTACGAATGTCATTTTTTTTTTTTTACGAATGTCAACGTCATTCACAGCCATAGACTATATTAAAAGAGCATCGTTTTTTCGGAAACGTGGTTACTTAATTAAATTCTATTGCACTATTTTATAATTTTTTGAAAATAATACAAATAGTAAACATATACTAATTTCGCATATCCTATTTAGTAATCTGTGGTAGTATCTGTTTCCCTAACTTGACATTGGCGTCATTGGCGAATGTCTGAACAGCCAAGCCAGTTAAAAAAAAAAAACTGTGGTAATCTGTGGCATCACATCCATAACCGCTTTCTAAGTTTTTGATAAAGTTTGTTTTGTTATAAAGACTAAGAAGTTTTTTGTTTGTTAATTACGGTAAGTTGACAGCTTCATATCGATTTTTGGTAACTTTTGGTGACTACATAATATTACAATTTGGTTATACAGAAAATATATGAGAGCTTTTTATTTTCAGTTTTTAACAATGCCACCAACCAGACACACAAATTTAGGCCGCAGAACTCAAAATACGGCAAGTCAAAGAAATCTACGAGCAAATCAAACTGATGAGCAACGCGAAGCGCGAAATGAACTTCAACGGAATCGAAATCAACATAGAAATGTTGTGTTTAATCCCCACAGAGCTGCATTCAGTTATAATAGGATATGCGAAATTTGAATAGGTTTACTATTTGTATTATTTTCAAAAAATTATAAAATGTGAAAGTTGAAACTGAACGATTGACATTTATTAGGTTGAACCAGGCAAAACTCCGTTCCGAGGAATACATTCATCTTCGGGATGCCATTACTGCTGATGGAAATGCACAGAATGTTGGCAGAACAACTATTCTCTAAACACTATTATGAAAATATATATTTTGTTTTGTATTTAATAAAATTAGGTCCTTTTCAGATATGGCGAGACCACGGAAATAGGGATTAATTTATATATGGAGGATATTATAGATTCCACTTTAAATTGAATAGGTACTCATACCTCAGATAGGTCAACTATACAAAATAAAGTAGTGCATCAAAGCTACGCTAAGGCGGTACGAAGTTCGCCGGGTCAGCTAGATATAGATAAACAGATACTACCACAGATTACTAAATAGGATATGCGAAATTAGTATATGTTTACTATTTGTATTATTTTCAAAAAATTATAAAATAGTGCAATAGAATTTAATTAAGTAACCACGTTTCCGAAAAAACGATGCTCTTTTAATATAGTCTATGGCTGTGAATGACGTTGACATTCGTAAAAAAAAAAAATGACATTCGTAACGCGCGTTTTTTAAAATATGCAAAATTAAATGTATACTTTTCAATATTTCTGAAAGATTTTCTTAATATTTTTTTCCGTAAGAACCATCCTTGGACTTCCACAAACATTTAAAAAAAAGAATTATCGAAATCGGTTCAGCCGTTCACACGTGATGCCATGACAACGCGAAACGGGTTTCATTTTTATATATATAGATTAGGGAAATACAATCGGGTTATAAATTAAAACGCTTCACAGTCGCGTATTCTAATTCAATTCAAAATCTGAACGCATCAACTTCAACCCAAGGAGGTTGTAGTTACTTCCAATAAAACTCATTGAAAATTGACCATGAAGGTTCGAACATTACAAGAAGTTCTCACGTTAAAAGTGTCGTGTGTTATTAAGGATACAATGATATCGGTGGCATAAACCAGCATATTACTAATGCGCATAATATTGTGGCACTCACTGTGTCTCATGTAACTGCCGGATATTGTTGCCAAAAATTTGCATTTTATTCCTATAATGTATGAGTATATTAAGCAAAGTGAATGAATTGCTTTTTTATTTGATTAATTAGTAGTTCTGGACTTTTATGATGTAAGTTTAGTACACCATATTCCATCTTTTCCCATAGTATCATGTACTACTACCGGCTTTTCTGGAATCATCAGCCTTATACATTTATGCTACCTGCTCTTCCTGTACCACGCTTCTAACAGTTACTACCTTCTCCTTGTTCCACCATTTCGTTATGCGCATGTCAGTTGAATTTTGATATGACAAAAATTATGTGAAAAGTATCCCATGTGATGGGGTCTAAGCTACCATTCGACTTTTTTTTTTAATAAGTCTGAATCAGTTTAACCGTTCTTATGCTTAACTGACACGACTTTCTTTTAAATATATATAGAAAGATGACCCTTTTTTCATTTTATCTAGTCTCTTGATTTGCTATCATAAACTTTATTCCAAAACAAAAGGACATCGTCTCACCCAACTTACACCCTACAACATCAAAATCAAACCCTATGGGATTTAAAACCTCAAACTCGGAAGCACAGACCACTCGCGTCATAAATTAACTCATAAGATTTACGTCACGAACCTATTAACAGATCACAAGTGCGTGATAATGTGTCACGGATGCCCACGATATACGATCACTGATCATGTTATACTGCTGTTTGGCAGACGTCAATGCAATGTACCAATGTCATACTGTATTTGACATACGATACGATTATCGGGATAGAAAAGATTTCCTTATTGACCTTCCAATGTATTTTTTTGTATTTGAATTTATAATTAGTATGCCTTGCTGTCTTATGTATATCTCAACGCAGGTGTCGACAGATTGCAGGTTCATTCCCGTTATTAAGTGGATTATAACTTGACTGACAGGAGACAAATGAGTAGTTCGTAACCCAGGAAAAAAGTAATGAATTAGATTAAACCGAATTAAGAAAGAGGTTCTCAATCCTCAAGCATTGAGATGCGATTTATTTCTAGATAATCCATTTGTACACGAGTGCCTAGCTTATACAGAAAGCAAGTTACCGTTGTTCAATGTCCAATATGGTGTTTGTCTCCAAGCCACTGCCGCAATAGAAACTCATAAGGATCTTACGGAAATCGCACATAGGCACGCGTCATTGAAGCCTCCGCCCATTGAACCAGGCCACCATAACATCTCCCGTGGCTTAAAAGGTCCTTTCTGTCCATGTTAAGGTTGTTTGGACGATAAGACTACCATTGTAGTCGTCCCCTATTTGTTTCATTTATTTATCCCAGTATTTCGAAACGATCTGGGTGACTGAAATATAAAAACCGGTTCGAATCGGACTCGCAACATTCTGAGCTTTTTTACAAATCATACAAAAATGCCACCCATCAAAATCAAGATCCCAACCTAACGGTTGGGTAGTCTAATTGATAATTTTCATGATTAGTTATTGTAACGGTAAAAGAAATACTAAACATATTCACTTTTTAGCAACCATGTTTCATGGGATGGTGTCAAGTGAGCGTCGGCTTAAAAACTCCTATATAACGACAATTATAACCAATTACTTATATGTGATTACTCTCACTTGACTGTTTTATGGCAATAAGAGTAAGAATGTTACCGATTCTAAAATTTTGTAAAATAACCTTGGATTTTTATATTACACAGGTGCTCAAACTAACAAAATTGGCTCCACATTTTTAATTAAAGAAAGCAAGCGCTGTTTTTTTTTAATAAAGCTACGAAAGTAAATAGATGTAGGAATGAAAAACTAAGAAGTTTTTTAAATTTATGTTTGTGCAGATTTTACTTTTACCATCAAAGATTTTCTAAACGAAAAAAAAAGAAATGCCAAATATTTTATTTCTACAATATTTATAAATTTGCGGCCGGATATACTTCATATGATTTATTTTAAAAAGAAACCTGTAGAAAAATCATCATAATCTATCATTTTTCTTCAATACTATTCTGATAAGTTTTGTATACAAAAATAGACGTAACATTTTTATGACTCACCAGTATAGATAAGCTGAAACATAACCACGAAAATAACATCACATACAAAATAGTAAGGAACAGTAATAATTTCAAACTTTTAACATTATCCTAACAAATAACTTCGGTGCAGCATAACTTGAGGCAAACAAAAACAAATTGAAAAACGACAGCGGCTAATTAGCTCCAAGTTTAGTGCAGAGTATAGGAAAGTTAGACCGGGCTCAGCCTACCTGCCCATGTAGTTCACTACACAGGATGATACTGAAATATCAGGGTCTCTAGAAGTGACAGTGACATTTAACGGATAGCAGAGTGGTAGGTCGCCACACAAACCCTACTGTGCGCGACTTGCCACGAGTTCGATCCCTGCGAATGACAAGCATTTGTCTGACCCATGAACGATTGTCCTGAGTCTAGGTGGCTTTGTGCATGATACTTTAATGTTTGTGAAACCCCTTGTCACACAAGAGCCTTTATTAATTTAATGAAAAAGAAGTTGTATGAAAGTGGCAATATTTTAATATACCTCTACCTTTTTGGAGTCAGTTCAAAGAAATTTCATTTCCATAGATTCGAACAAACCAACTTTGTTTGACAAAATGGTGCTGATGAGTTGGTCATGTTGAAAATATCGTTTATGCCAATAAAACAAACAACTTTTTTGACTTCATCGAATGATTTGCGAAAACCTCTCAACCTCAATTTATGTACTCATATAAAAGATTGTGTATGATGCGAAATCCTTTTACTGCCACAGCGGTACACAAATAGGAGAGAGACACGACTCTACATCATGTATTACGCTGTCTCATTTCAACAATAGCAACAACGCTATAACTGTTACAAGGGATATGGTAAGCCCCAGGCATTTCTATCACACCTTGTACATATCGGAACAAACTATAGTGAATTTTGTTCATGCGGAACCACTGGACGAGGAGCGAGCGCGATACGGCGCCGGTTTCGCAGGAAACGTCGCCACTTCAGCGTAAACTAAACGCGACGTGAGCTTTGATAACAAGTACTCCTATACTGCACTCCTTTAACAATAGATAAACTGGTATTATTTTGTTTTTGAGTAACAGTTCATTGTTGATACATTGACTTCTTTGGGTTTGGTTTTGTTTTTGTTGGTGTTATTTGCCTGTTTTCATTTTTTTGGCTCGGATGTATTTCATTTTAATTTAATTTAAGACAGTCTATTTTAAAATAACATTAAACTTAATCTATGTAGAATAAAACGTACTTTGGGTTGATGAAAAATTGTGTAAAACTAAATTTAAAAGTTTACATTTCATAACGAAGCCTAAAAGGTATCCATTCAAAATAGCACCACATGGATAAAGCAACATTCCAAAACTCAAAATTGAGTTGCACGCAGACTAGAAACCTCGGTATTTACTTGAAAAACGAAGGAGAAAATTGGTTTTGCGCTCTATCGTCCAAAATCAAGTATAGTTATTGTATCAAAGGACGTTTGTGCCATTTACGAAGCAAAACAGTCGAATGCCTGCACCACGTATGATTGAATATTGATTTCACAGAACGTCGGCTCTAAGTAGTTTTCAAGAGCTACCTGTGAGCTACCTGTGAGCTACCTGCGAGTTTCCCGCTCCCGGTATAGGAGCAAATGATACCAATATGGCGACTCTCCATTGAAGATCTTAGGACCTTCTAAAAAACCTTTTAACGAATCGCACCCAGTCACGTCTGCGTTGAAAATATAGAGACATGTGCGTCCTCTACATATTACCATCGGGTACAAGAATAACCTTTTCGTTTCAAAAAATATGTGTTTTATACGAACGTGATTTCTTTTTCTGAAATATATTTTTAATATAAGATGCATTTTGTGTAAGTCTTCAATGGTATTAAGTAGTGCTTTTCAGTATAAAACCCACGTCGCATTTTCTTTTTGCGTAATTTAATACTTGGTTTTAAGAGTAGTGATGGAGAAAATTGCGAAGTAAATCCTTCAATTTCTCGAACGGCATGACGATTCGAAGGTAATATGAGTGTAATTTATATAATTTCGTTTTAAGAATAAGGTTTCAAATGCTGTTTATAATTGAAATACACTTTATGTGAAATTGATAGTAATTGTCCATCACCTTATTATAATTAAGAGAATAGATTTAAAAATTAAAATGTTTACAAAACAAGTAGCCGACATTATGCCCCACTGTTGGGCACAGGTCTTCTCTCACGTCCACGACCATACTAGCTTACTACAAGCCTGTAGTAAGCTAGCCACAAATGTTTAGGATCCAACTCCCCTCACGATATTTCCTTCAAGTTTTGTCAAAAATGTCATACAATAATTAAAATATATAGTACATATTATTATTACATACCTACTTTTAGATCGAACCTGCACACTACACATAAAACCACAAGGCCGCAAAAGAAATCTCGTTTTATGCAAGTAGAAATCATGAAAGACTTATACTTTATTTATCGCATGCATTTTCCAAAAAAAAAGTCCTCCTTATATTCCATAAAACCTCTATGACCAAACTAAATGATAAATTACGTGTACTCTTAAGGGCACGCTCAGTGTTCGAGTTGTATCCATTAGCGAGCTTGTCAGATTTCTTTCTTGGGTCAAAAAATGTTTTAACTTTCCTTAAGTACTTATGCCTAGGGTAAATCTCTCTCACCAATATCACTGTGAAATGTCTGGAGATTTCAGTGCTTTTTAAGGCTCGTCTTTATTTATGTATTTTAAATTGTTTGTATTGAGATGCAGAGCATGTTTGTTTTTTTTATTCTAAAAGAACGCATTTATATAAACTTAAGCTACATATTTAACTCAAAGATTAATTACGATGCATTGATATTTGTGCACGCTGTCCTTATCATCCACAAATGAATAAATACCGGGAATACATCGTATCATAGATCATTATAAAGCAAAATATTACCAAGAATTACGAGTCTTAAACTAAGACAAATACTGTACAAATAATTTATTATTTAGTCTAGTAGTAATCACTAAATAGAATCCCCAGACTTCATGAGAATATTCGTTAAAAGGGCATTAGGCTAACACTAATTGCCGTCTAGTCTCAATTCTTAAAAACTCGTAATCATATGATCTAGGTGCACAAAATTAATCTCGCTAATCTTACCAAAATTAGCTCCTACCAATATTATAAACGCAAAAGTTTTATGTATGTGTGGATGTTTGTTCCTCTCTCACGCAAAAACCACTGAATGGATCTAGACGAAACTTGATAAACAAATAGTTTATAACCAGGATTATTTCATCAACACATAGGATTAGTTTTATGCCGATTTTATGTTCAATTTTTCTCTTAAGCTAAGTTTATACCAAAAATGGTAATGACAGTCCTTACGGAGTTCCTTAAACTCTCTTTTCGTTCTCGCGTCGTGGTGTCCTTGCGGTACTATGCATGGACTTGTAGGCATAAGTAAATAGATTCAATACCAACGGTAAAGTACCAATATGGTACCTATTTTAAGATACTATAGATAAACGGTGAACTAAAAATTCGCGAAAAAACCATGAATCTGACCAATATTCAAGCCTTCCCTGAATGATGAAGAGAGTCCTGTCTAGTTGCGGGATCCATAGGAGCTGGTATTATTATATTCACTATTCGTTCACTCTCGAGTTAAATACACTATGATTTTTTTGTCGTCTTACAAAAGCAGCCCAGTTCATGTATCCAATGACTAGAACACGTTAATGATTAAAAAATAGGCATTTAGTTTGAATTTGAATAAATTTAAACTGCAATTTTTATTCAATATTATGATGCAATTCGTAGTTTTAGAAACTCAGCTCTGTTGCAAGCGCGGTCCGAGCCTTGTAACAATGGTGAGGGGCGCGGGCGGCGGCATTTTTATCATTTTTAAGAGAATGTTTCAGATTTCTCTTGTTAAATTTTTCTTCGTACTTATTATCTTAGTTGATTTAAAAAAAAAATCGCGCCATGGGTATTTTACGTCGGATACATGAACTGGGCTACTTTTATTATATTTTATTGGGAAAACGAACAATTGTACAATGTGTCTTACAATAGAAGTATTTTATAGTAGTAGTAGGTATTTTGTAAGACGATTAAAAAATCACCGTGTATACTTATGACATGACTTTCGGCATTTCTTTATTCTATAACATCTACTTAGGTCTTAGTATAAGTACCTCAAAATGAAAGTCGGCTAAGTGTAGTATGTGGTGCAGGATCTCGTTAGGCCAATGTGGCGTGTAGTGTGGTGCTCTAAACTTGGAACGCGTTAACTAAACTACATAAGTTTAAAGTAAACTGGTGAATCTACGACTAGAATTTATGTTAATGTTTTAGTATCAATATTAAGTTTGAGTAAATTTATATTGGAAGCAAGTTTGGTAACTTATTCAGTGTTGGAATTTTGCATTAACGAGCACTTTTTACATGATATCTACATTAAACGATGCATGGTTAAAAATGCTTAAATATACTTCAACCACCAAATGAAACTTCCCTATACGGGACGAGGTCTGTGCCCATCAGTGGGACGTCTATATAATTATATGTAAAAAAAATCCAATCAATATCGTACAGGCAACACCAGTAAGAGTTTTTAATCATGCATTAAAATCAACGAAACAAACAGGAAACATCTCAGCCAATTCAAATTCTCTCAAACTTTATAACCCGATTAATTCATTAAATTATCACTTTACGAAACATATATTACGCTACATTAAACACATAAGTATTAAAATGTTTCGACCCTAATAACAAACGAAAATACAGAAGGGTTGCGATGAGAACGCGAAACTAGATTTACGTAGAACAAATGTTTTTCTTGTCATCCGAAAGGGTAGGACCTTAATTCACCAAAATGTATGGTGGATGCGATGGTCCAATCATGGTAAAACGTTACGTCAGTAGAAAAGCGGAATGTGCTATTTTGGTTACGGCATGTTCGATAGTTTAAGAGCACTGAACATGGTTTTGCCAAAATGATAAAGCAATGGTCTTTTATTTTAGTAACGAAATTACCCTTTGATGGGAAAATCTTGTATATTTTTTTTTACTTTTATACTTTCATACGTTCACTCATTTTGATTTTCATACAAAGTTAATTAAATATTTCAGTTATGAACTAAATTTTCTAATCAATACATTTATTCAAGCTTACGATCAAAAATTACACAATCAGTGGCAATAGCAGACATATTAAAACAATTTTTTTACTTTGTTTTTTTTTTATATTTGGTCAATCTGCACAATTAAAAAAAACTGACGTCGATTGTAATTGCTTTGAAAGTGCAATATTTTCTCTGCCAAATATGAACGTAAACAAGTGCGATCAAAAGAACTAACTCGCAAAAAAATAAGGTAACGAGCAATAAGTGTAATCCTTAAAAACTTTCCCATCGGCTTTACATCCTTCCTTGTTAACTTATTTACTCGGCCCTCGTTAACCAAAGATAAAACACCATGACAAAAAACTGTTATAACAACTGAGCGGTTGAGCCTTCGAGAAAAGTTTGAAATACCAAAAACTTTGGTATTTGTTGTTGGTTGATGGATGAAACGATCAGAGACTCTTGATGACAAGGCTGGCAGGGTGGATGTAACTTATGAAATGCGAGTCTCTTCTGCTTTTGAAACCATGGCCATGTTATCAGCCAGTAGAATGTTTTGAAGCTACGATCAAAAATGCTCAAGAAATGTCACTCTCTACTTAATTTCGATCTTTTTTTAAGGCCAGGGATACCTAATGGACCTACCTCCTCGGAGGAGGAAGTGCATAGTTTCGAAATCTTACTGACTAAACCTGAAACCTGAACGTACAACGTCTCCCATGCTTTTTAATGTCATTGGCAATGCGTTACTATTTATCACGCGTATTTAATGTGGCATAAAAAGCTCTTTTTTTAATCTAAGCATGTAACCTAAGGTTACCGAAACGACAACCATGCAGGCTGTGTAATATTCCTAGGTTCAAAACTTTTTGAAGCAAAGTAATATCCATTAAAACAATCTATTATAGATCCTCAAATATAAACAGGTGTCTCCTTTACGTTTTAAGTCACTATTTTCTCCTTAGGCAACGAACCATAACATAGTATATCTAGGTACATAGTAAGTACATCTTAGTTATGTTCTAGACCGTGTCAGGCATTGCACCGAGGTAGTGTTCCGGTCGGTTCTACCAAGGCGGACAATGTATTTCCTTATGCACTACGAAGCACTATGTACTGCTTTGACTGAAATTTACTAAAATTAACGTTATGTAGAGATTCTGCTATGAAGACGACATTAAACAAGAATAGGTAAAACCAATGATTAATTATAACTATTTTTTTATTTTTTAGGTGGCTAGTATGATTAGTAACTTACAGGTATTAATTTTAATATGTATAAGATTAGATAACATGTTTTTAAAAAACTAGAAACTTTTGTAGAGTCCTATTATAATCAAGTATATTTTATCAAAAAAAAGTTTCAACCTATTGAATCTTTTGTAACAATCCAATTTGATCAACCCGCAACAAAAACAAAATAATAATAAACAAAAAACTTCGCGATTCTATTCAGTGAACAAAACCCTAATCCCCGTAACAAAAACTAGAAGCACATTGTGATATAAGTCCTTATCTGTGATCTAGTTGTGTGTTATTCAAGGCCATTTCGGGGCAAAAGGATTTTACGACCCGACAGCTTACGTGGGGCGACTACTAAGGAATGAAGACGTACAGATCGTCTACCGCCACGTCATAAAGTAATAATATTACAGTTGAGAGAAAGAGATGCCGCTCTACACCGTACATCTCGCTATCACGCTCACACTACAGGGTTACTATAACGTAAAACGGCGATGGTAGGTTGTCAGAATTTTGTACCATCCACATTACGCTAAATGAGAAGGGATGATACAAGTTCTTTCTGTAACTGACAAGATGTGGATCATCACTTGATTTATGGATACGAGAGCCTCGTAATGCTGCGTTTGGTTGGCTGCTTACGCATTTGTTGCTACGGATTTTGTTGCATTGTGTAATGGAGTTGTTGGGGTTAGATGCTTACGAGATAAGCCAAATGCGTCTGCATCGAAATATCGTTCATGTAGAGCATTCCGTATTTATGTTTTACAATGTATATGGAAATTATTTTAGATGCAGGACTGGTTTGTAATATTGATAATATGTTTTAAATAGTATGCCAACACAATTTGCTATTTTAAACAACAGCAAGAAGAGAATAAAAGATTTGATTTTATTTGACCAAATTTTCGATCTGTAATTATTATAATTTTGCAAAATTTTGCCTATGTACAAATTTTATAACACTAATGAAAAAAAGTAAGCTCTATTACTACAAAATTCTACATCCTCCAAAAGGCTCTACATTATATCACTACCAAAAACCTACCAACGTCCATATCTGTACATAATCTGCAACTTGTTACGCGCAGTTTCCGCGTCAGCGTCGCGAGGGGTGACGTCGCGACGCTAATCGTTCACGTCACGTGTGACCGGACACTTGGACATAGTTCCGTGCCTCTGGAGGAAATGAGCGGAAAATACACTTCATCATGTGCCTCAGCTTAGTGCGTTACAGTATTAAAGAAATTGTAGAGGTGATAGAGACGTTTGGTAGTTGGAGTCTTAAATGTTAATTTAATTGATAAAAGGTTGTGATTACATTTCTTTAAATATAGTATTCGTGATTAAACATGAAACATTATTTTATGACGTAGAAACTTGTTTTAAGGTTCGATCCTTGCATCGAGCTCTAAACCATATCTTGTTTGAAATAAAATATTTTACGGCTGTATTTTGGGTAAGGGATATGACTGGAACTTGCTTAAGGCAAGTGCCATTTGGACTACTAGGTCGTTCGCAACTTGAATTAAAAATATACCTACTACAATATTTGTAATAATTCATTCCGACGGGAAAACGCGAGTACTGGTCTTTTATGGAATTAAATATAAGCAGGCATCTCAATAATTGGCTTAAATTTGTTCGAAATAAATGTTGTTCCCCAATCATTTATCAAAATGAGTTATGATCAATTTCCTAGGTAGCACCCGCTAACCGTGTGAGTAGTACTCGCGAAATGTATCTTCTAATTAAGAGCTTTTCTCATATTTTCATAATTATCTCGATATGATTAGAAAATATCGCTCACGAGTCAAATTAATACGCTATGTTATATTATTTATTACCACCATCGCGGAAAATGTTAAAATGTTGAGTATGTTAAAGCAATCTAATTAACCCCGTATGTATTCTGACATCGTCTTGAACCTTCGTTCTTATGTAGTCAAGAATGTAAAATTACGTAAATTATTTTGAACCCTTCTGAATTCTTAATATAGAAAGAATGATATTAAATTTAATTTTATAATGTAACAAATTTTATCAGTAACCATTTTAAATAACAAACTTTGGCATAAATTATACTCGTTATTTCGTTCAATTCGAAAGTTAAGTTAAACCACATAATTACTTGTAAAATCAGTATCAAACTAAAACTACAAACTAACGAGTCGAAGACAACTTCTGAAAATGAAAGGATTTTGCAAAGATTTTTGGATTAAAGTAAGGGTTAATTTCAACGCGGAAAGTTTCACATCCCGAAACACGGTGAAGTTTCCGACTTGGAGAAGTACACAGATAATAGTTGAGTAGCAAGTTTAATTACTTCCAGTTTTCAAGAGCGACCGCTGACGGGTCGGGAGCTTGGAAGCTGTGCGGGAGCACGCCGCCGTCACGCTGCCGTCACGCCGCCGTCACGCCGACGCGCCGCATGCTCGTCACGAATCCGTGAGAAGACCTGACTGAAACACGACTTATGCTCTACATTTGTGATAATATACACACTTACTCCACCTTGATACCTACTTCTGTCATATTGTAGGTCTTCGAGCAGATTATATGATTCAATTGTGAGAGGGTTACATCCCCGGAAAATATTCCATATATTCGTTAACAGTTCAGTTAAGCTTTTAATATTTTCTGCGTAAAATAGATTTTTTCGTTATCAAACAGCGTTGCCAAAATACCTTTGTTACAAAATGGTTATTGTATTTTTAGGGATTTTCGCGCACTTTTATAAAATATATTGATTTTATCGTTACAATACAAACTGTATTTAACTCTCAGTGCTATTGAAGCAGGTTTAGCCGTTATCAGTGCAAAGAATTGTGGTTTCAATTACCAATTTGAATGTGTATTTGCATGCCCAACAGATATTTATTTAAAATCCGCATGATTGTGTACAAAACCCTATTTGGGGCATGATCAAAAACGGGTGCGGTAGACCGAGCGCAGCCAGGAAATATCGATGTATATGGTTAAAACATATTGCTGTTTGTGCAAAATCAAACACTGTTTGACATACTCAATGATATGACGGTTTACTCAGGTGTATTTATGATCTCCGAATAGTTTCGAACCAAACTGGAGTCGGCGGCAACCGCGTCGGCGGGGTCGTGAGTCGAACTGTTTACTGGCTGTACTATGGTATATTCAAATTATTCTCCTAAAACTTAATAATAAAATTTGTTTAGACTGCTACTATTAGCTCTTTTAGCTGCAATGTAACTTATGTGGCATCTTGAGGGTGCTCACGGTATGAAATAGTATCTCACTTCCACGGCGCAAAATTTCTGCGATACCAGCTCATATTACAGGTTGTATCAAAATAAATTTATACATGTAAGCTAAATAAAAATGCAACTAATCTTATCGAATCTCCATAGAAAATCAATTTTCATGTATTGTTTATATATACTGGAACAGAAATATACTCAGTTTAAACAAATGCGTGTAGTGAGCTTGAAATGTTTCTGTACTTGGTGTCAGTGACCTTCGTAGCGCTGGTGTCAAATGCTGGAGCCGATTTTAGGTTTAATCACTTCCGAACGAGAGATACTAATGATGATGGTAAGTGTTTTCTGTCAGTATAGTGATCAGTGATGTTGATGATTAAAAAAATAAGTTTAAACTATAGTAAACTACAGGAAAAAAATAAAAATAGGGTTTATTTGTTTTATCACAAATATTTTTATCAAATAGCAATTGAAGCATGATCCGAATGTAAAGGAACTGTAGGGTTCGGGAATACCTTGATCTTTTACGCGTAAGAGTATTTTAGATAGTGTTTCTTGAATGATTAAGATGGCTTAAATTGTCTTCTTAGATAAATAATAGCCCACCATTTCTAAAAAGTCTAAAAGTGTGTTATATTTTCTATCAAAAAGTACCTACTTAAAATCTAGTTCACAATATTAATGTTACCATACTTTACGTGAAAAAAATGTCCCGTAGACTATGACGTAGGTAACCTGATCCGATTAGCGGTAATAAACTACGGCCCGCTTTAATAAGAGAGCTACGCCGTAGTCCTATAATTGTAACGGTTATGACGCTCTACGTACAGGTTACAGATTTACTCGATTATAGAGCAGATTTTAAAAATAGCTTTTGATGATATTCTCTTAGTTTATATTTAAAATTTATATGTAAAAATGAACCATTATTTGTTCGTAATGCCAAATTTAAAGTTATGTTTCTCAGTCTGACAAGTCAAATCACCTCACTTTTTGAAAAAGAATGTCATTCCCAAACATTATAAATGTTTTATTAGTGAATTAATTAAACATTTGTATGTACACCTTTTGAACCAATTCATCTAATTTGAGTTTTCTTCGTAGATTTCCTGGGATGTTTCAGTTACCCGGATAAGCAGATGGTACTGCCAGATTCTATATTAAAGGATTCAATTGTTTTTTTCCAGCTCAGTACTGCACTGATGATACAGACTGCAGCGTCGCCGTTCTTTGCCGTTGTGTAGCGATGGACGATGGACCCAAACGATGCCAATGTTTCTCGGCAATGTCCCCCAGCAGATACGCGGAGATGGCCAAGAAACTATATGAGTCTCACAATCCAAATTATAACGTAGCAGAGAACTAAAATAAGAACAATTAGAATTGGAAATGAATACTATCATTTTTTTTACAAGTTTAATAGGATGTTTGTATTTAACTGGTATGGAAAAAATGTATAAAATCGTATTTTTTTTTAAAACGTGAGGTGCTAGATTTTTTTATTTACTTCAATATTATCATTCCATTTTCATACTTTGTATAGGTTGGAGTTAGAACTAAAGTACTTGTTCATTTTTCATTAAATATACTTCCTTTACTCTAAGGTCTAGCTAACAGTGAAAAAATACGTCGTCATTTTAAATATACAAATCTGGGGCAACTACCCGCATGGCAATGTTAAGCCCTGGGCTTCTCTATATAATATGGAAACTCTAAGAACCTTTGTTTAACACTGATCCAGTTGTAACTAATTCCTCTGTTGTTTCATTAATTATATTATAACAAGATTCAATTAAACCATATAATTATAAAAAAAAACAAATGCAGGTCAAACTCGCGAGGATAAGGTAAAAAAAATGGTCGTTCTTCAAAATACTAATCACCTTTTGCGATTCGTTTTTTATTCACGGAAACAGAAAAACGTAATCTGTAAAAAAGCAACTTCTTAAATGCAGCCTGGTGACGTTAGATAGTGGAGGAAAAGAGTTCCGTTTTATCCTTTGGATTCCATTGATAAACCTTAAAATACAGCAAATATCTAATCTATACATATATACTAATATATAAAGCTGAAGAGTTTGTTTGTTTGAACGAGCTAATCTCAGGAATTACTGGTCCAAATTGAAAAATTATTTTTGTGTCGAATAGACCATTCATCGAGGAAGGTTTCAGGCTATAAACCATTACGCTGCGTTAGCCATTATGCTAAAATGGAAAATGTGAAAAAAACAGGGCAGGTATAAATCATAACTTATAATCTTCTACCCACGGGGACGAAGTCGCGGGCAACAGCTAGTCCACAAATAAAATCCCACACAGTATATTTCTGGCTTACTTATCAATTAAATTCGGTAATTACTATTCAGATGTTGTTCGGCTGCGGTCAATTTGTGTTACAATTTCTCTGGTTCGGCCAAAAGCATAGTTAATTCAATACAAGTGCCGTTACTAAATTGTATGTGTACGACATCAATAGGCGAAATCACGTACCTACGTGTAATCGTATTTTTCGACACAAAATATATATTTGTTAATTTATTATATACCAACAGCATAACATATAGTACAAATCAAAACAAGAATAACGTATGCATGTATGCATGCCTATTATAGACCGTACACACAGCATTTAAAACATAGTAAGATTTTTATGTATTTATGTTTGACATAAACTGACTAATACTTTTGGACGAAACAAAAGAAAGTAAAACTTATAACTTACTTCACCACGGCAAACCAGCTATACGCGACGTGTCTCGAGTTTGATCCCCGCGTAGGGCAAACATTTGTATAATCCACGAATGCTTGTCCTGAGTCTGAGTGTATTTGTGTATGTGATTTGAATGTTCACGAAATCTCACGCAACAAAAAAAGAAACAAAAAAATCTCGAAAAACTGTAAACATTTTACAAAACATAAACAACGCTCAAAATATCCGTCATCTGAAATATTCTCAGGATATTCAACTGACTGCTATTTAGGGATTTCAACCTCCTTTCACACTATGTCCAATAAATTCTTCGTCCAAACAATCGCAACGTATCCGTTCATACGACGCATAGTTTTGCGCAATCTCGATACAAATATGAATCAAAGACACGCATTCGAATGCCAACATATCGTTTTAGACCTGTCTGCGACAAATTCCAAACGAAATATGAGATACACTGAGTATCATGGCTCATCTTGTTGTGGAAGTGAGAAACTTCTATACGTACTGTAGAGTGCTGTCTCGTTACCACTTATGTTTAGGACGATATCCGACAGGACATAAAACTCTCATCAGCCTTCGGCAAAAAACAGGACTGCTAACTAAACATTACAGCCACCGCAACAACACGACACCACAAACCAAGAAAACGGTTAAAACAAAATATCCCAAATAGATTCTGATAATTCAATATCATTGTGCAAATTACGCCATTAAGATTTAGGGTGTTGGCAAGGGACAGATCGGGGCGAAGTCAGTGCGTCCAATTGGTTAGCATATTTTAATAGCGTCTGGCGTCGCGCCACTGTCAACGGCACCCCTTAATGTTTTCCTGTTTCACCCTAATGTGCCTACTTAACGAACTAAAACTTTCTTATCGAACAAGCCAACAACTCCCGACCGAGTTTCAAAGTTTATAAAATATCTATGACCTTTTGTAACGTCGTTCCCGAGAAAATGCAGTAAATGATCTTAAGAAATTATGGAACTTGAGGAAACGTTATGAGATTGGACGTTTAGCGGCTTTAAACGTGCTGGAAATACATTATTTATTTATACTGTATTTAGGGTATTGTTGCAACTTTAATATTGTTATAATAACTTTTAATAATAATTCAATAATCAATAATGTTGGAATGGGACAGTATTCCGTGTTTCGGAAGGCAGGTTAAATTGCGGGTCCCGGCTGTTATTTCTACATCTTTGAAAGTCGTTACAGGTAGTCAGAAGCTTGAAAAGTCTGACAACCAGTCTAACCAATGGGTATCATGTTGCCCAGGTAACTGGATTGAGGTCAGATAGGCAGTCGCTAATTGTAAAACACTGGTACCTAGCTAAAACCGGTTAGACTGGTAGCCGACCCCAACATAGTTGGAAAAAGGCTACGTCAAAAAAAAAACAATAATGTTTTACTGACGAGTATTTATTAAGATCGCCCGACTAGTTTCAGACTCAACCTTTCTAATGTCCAATCTTCTTCATACATACGTACATCTATTCTGTATCACTAAAAGAAGACATAGCCTCAAATAATTCCATAAATAACTTTAAACTAACTCAAAAGGAAAGATATATACAAACAAGAACTTTCCTTACCTAAGCAGCGATTAAGAAAACACATTACCATAGTTTTTGTAGCGCACAACGTAATCGACAAACTTCCAAACATTTTTTATTTTCAGGACCTAGATTCTTTCGTTACCGTACCGAAGATTTAAAGGCAATTCGCATAATAAAAACCTATTTATACTTAAACTGGGTATACAAGACAGTTTGATGGATGTGATCAGGATGTTTTGTTGGATTCTCCCGGACTTAACGACGAACGACGCAATTTTATTTATTAAATGTTTAGCGAATAATTTGAACAAGAATCTCATTGAGGGCAATATTCTATGCGGCGATATTGCTAGGCGCGCCCACAGGTTTGCGATGTCTTGGTTTTGTATTTGAATTGAAATATTTATATCCTCAATTACGTTAATGTGTATGTTTGTTATGATATAGCGGCAGAGGTATTAATGTTCAAGGTTAAGAGTAGCTTCCGTCGTATGTGGAAATATATCCTATAAGAATATCATTTTTTTGGCAAAAATAAATGGGATAATCCTGGGCAATGCGTAAGAAATATATACAGAAACATTTGTAGCCCAAACGGAGAGCATTTTTAAATATTCAATGTACGAATTTCACTTTTCTACGATTATAAATATGTATTCGTGGGTCGTAAAAATAAAACTGTCTACCTATACATATTCAGAGATATGTATATCATAATATGACAACTAACGTAATGACAAAAAAAATGCAAATATTCTTTATTAGCGTCTTTGTTACATTAAAACAGGAGTATTGCCGTTATGGAAACAAGATAGTTCACTACAATGTTGCGTTCCACTTTCAGAACAACAACAGAACTCTTTGAAAACATCATAGTAAGCGCGCAGAGGTTATTTACTTTGTAAGCACAAACCATCACTAGCAGGATTACAGCTTATGCCAGTTCCAAGAATAATTGGGATAGACCCTGTTTCCCAAATAAGGCAACATTGAACTCAACCCCAGATTTCAGCTTCCGAGAAATGTCCAAGGCCCAAACGATAAACCGAAGTATTATCAGCCCTGACAATGATTTATTTCTTTTTGAACTCCCAAATATTCACAGTATTCGCAACAATTCATGGCCAAGAAAATTATAAAAATTCCATGTGAAAATGTCATTAACCTCAGTATTTTTCCGTTCGAAACAAAAGAATATCAATTTTAGCAAATTCGGAGCTATTTTGGCAAATCAAATAATAGCAACGTCAGCCATATTTATCATATCAGCTGATCAATATGATATCGTAGACAAAAGTAGATGTAATTAATAAGCTGTCAAAGCAATAACAACTAGAACGTTATGACATTAATCTACGTGAGTCCGGAGATCGAGGGGTATCAGATGAGGAAAACAGTGATGACCGCTAAATAACCTATAATTTGATAAGCATTATTTATGTCTCGTGTAAAGATAATTGCTGGAATGCGGATTGGAAACTTATTACTACTTTTTAAAGCAAGATAGAGCACTACACAGCTCAGAACGTTTTTACATAACCTGCGTGAGAACTGATGGTAGACCCCCGAAAAAAATGAGATGTGAATAGAGCGATTGGTATCAAAAATAATGCATTAGGTCAGTCTTGAAGTGGTGACAATAGTTGCACACTGAATGAAATCTTTACTTCGGTAGATTTTTTTACTTAAAAATAATTTAGTAGTGCATATACCTAAGTTAGGTAATGGTATAGTAATAAAAAAATATAGAGCACATAAAATCTATAGGCACAGATAACTTTAAACCACTTTATTTTGTATAGACAAAGTTCTTTTGTTACATTACGCCACAAAAGAGTTAGGAACCTCTATTACGGTATTATGTTAAAAAGAAAAGTACAGCACTTAGAAGTGAAGATACCAGTAACAGTGTATCCGACAAAATATTTTCCTAACTAGGATAATAAATAGTAAGTATAACGAGCAGACTGTTTGTCCCACTTTCAAGGCCTGACCTCGTACCACGAACTCATAAAATAACGCTGTTGTCTTTGTGGAAGAGAGATGAAGCTCTACATTATGTAGCGCTGTCTCGCTCTGATAGCTTTTCCAGTACAATTTTATGATATCGCGGTAGGCATTCAAGCTCTGCAACGATCTTCATGAAATGTAACATACATGTTAAAGTTTATGCCTCTGATAAGATTGTATGAATGTTCAGCTTCTACGTTCGGCTCATAGTCAGGTTGGATGTAAACATATCTCTTGACTGGGCAATACAGTAGTTTTGGAAATAAACTGACATCGGGCTTTTTGTAATTATGTTCAAATGAAATACTTTTTTTTTGTTTCATTTAGTAGAATATCAGTATTTCGAAGTATTTTTTCTTTAGGACATTGATTTTAATTTTTAGTTATTCGCTAATTATTTGTCTTGGTTGTTTGATAGCATGCCGTAATGGGTTTAAATCATGTTAATAAAAATTGAAAAGTTATAATTTTAAAAAGTATCCATTCCAACCCAATTGATTTATGGAGATTTGGATATTCCGGACCCAGATCAATTGTAAGTGCTCAAAAACCTTTGCTTCGACACGATCAGAAGAAGTTTCAACTAATTTGTGTAGGTGGAGACCTGATAAGGATCACCTTCACCTTTGCAGGTCACAGATATTATACCGATATTAATTTTGAAGAGGAAACTCGTCATTACACGAAATTGTACCCTTCAATGCGTACTCCAGTCGCCCACTTCACGCGTTCCTCAAACCACGCGTAATATTGGTAAACGTCACCCCCTACCCCCCCCCCCTTCGCTCCCCGAAATAAAGGGAACAAGTTACCTTACTGTTTTACTTCAACAAGCTAGGAAAGCAATTCTGGCTCGCAACAGTCCTTTGTTCGCCACTACAGTACTAGAGTCACAGCGTATAAGTAATTGAGTGCTCAGCAAAATTTGGCCAAAATGAATTAACGAATACTGCCCAAAACTGCATAAAACAAACAAATTACGAGTGGATGCGACGCTTATCACCACTACATTGTGCCAGGCAATTTTCTGAGCGACTTATATCACCGAGTTACGAGTATGTTATTCAGTAATATATGGATTTCATTTCGTTAAAAGCTTTATACATTTGCCGTTCCAAACGCATTTTCAGTGGTGATGGCGCCGTCATTAAAATTATTCTGTCACGACCAATAAAATTATCAATAAAATCCAACTCGAATAAATGCGATTAAGCGACGAACGCTTTTAAAATATTAAATTTATATAAAGTTTGTCTCTTGCGTGCCGCGGTTTGGTTCGCGTTGAGGTTCATATATTCTAATAATGTGATCAATTGACATTCAGTTGGTTATTCTGTTGAGTATTTATTTTGTTCTGGGAAACTTTAGTCAGACTTAGTCTTCGCCGGCAGCATGACAACAGACTTGCGGTTTGTTTGAATAGGTTTTGTAGGCAATCGTTACCACAAATATAGGGCGAAAGCGTAAAGGCGTGGGAGACAGCGTGTCTTTTAAGTTAACATTCTTAAGACATAATACTACAGTTTAATAAATTCTCTAGAATACATGCCCACGCACACAAATCGCTTTAGAATGTGGTACTGTTTGCAAACTTCTGTTCGTTTATAAAGGCGTGTTATATCGAGATGTAAACTTCTATCGACTTATTGTATATCGATCTATTCAAATAAGTACTTAACATTTTGAGATTTCATCGAAAATATCTGTTTTATGACATGAGTATTTTACTACGTAAGATTCGATACCCGCGTAGTCCTACTATCAAAGCAATCATCCTACGCCTATCCAAATTTAAAGTTCCCACTTTAAAACCCACGCAACGGCGTACAGTAATTGTTGCCTGCCAACTATATTTCTAAAATTGAAATGTTTTTAAAACAAAAAAAATAACATATACACGGTCGAATCGAGTAACTTCCTTTTTTAGAAGTCGTTTTAAAACGAAGCCAAATATAATTTCAAATAATTACGATTCTAACAATAGAACACGTCAGTTGTTTAAATATTTAATTCGGATGGCTGAACAAGGGCTTTTACATAAGAACATATGGAACGACAGTATGACAAGCGTAGCTGTATTATATATGTATGTATATATACGTCTACATACAGGCTAAACGCTCCTGATATACATTTGTCAATGTCAAGCAACATTGAAATGAAGGATATTATTATTTATTCAAAGGAATATGAGGTTTACACAAAGTATGTACCTGTATAGATTTACTTATTTAACATATAAGACCTTCAACTTGTGTACATTTTTTTGAGTTATTTTCAGATCACGGTGTCCTGGCTTCATGGATAACCGGATAGATGTGCTGCGGGTTCTATCATAGGACAAAAACGTCGGGGAATATTTGTCCATGTGATTTTAATGTTTATGTAAACTTCTGGGACCAAAGGATCCAATTATTACATAAATCAATTAAATATTCGTTTTTTTTCGGGTATTTACTTCCGATATTTATTTTTTACATGGGTAGAAGAAACGAAATAAAAGTAAGCACATCAACAAAACATCATAAAATTAAAAACACTAATATCTCCTATACGCATAACAGAGTTCGTTTATATAGTATTACAGTAATTCAGCCTTAACAGTTTAATTAAATTAGGAAACGATCAATCAAATTATAGGATAGCTTCCAAGTCTACAGTTTCATCGATTGTGGTTTAATTATTGAGCCAGTCGATAGTTTAGTGGCTCTAGTTAATCACAAGAGAGGTCAGCGGATAAAAGGCGATTTATTCAGGAACCTGCTACCAAGTTTTAACGTTACACAGCTGCTTTTGTGGAAAAGAGATGCCGTGCTACGCCGCGTAGAGCGCCATCTTGCTCCTACATTCACACAGTCGTACTTTGACACGTGGTGGTTGACCCCATGGATATCAATTGAGTTATATACTCGTAGATAGTTAATAGTTGAAAACAACAATTACAGTTTAACAGTATAAAATTATTTGTTTTAATTACTTGTGTTTTAATTGCATTTTGAGTGTCGTTATTCTTTTTAATATTATCCATAAAATTTTAAAACTTTCGTTGATTTTTTTTCATTGAGTCATTACTGGGTGACCCAAAATATTGTGGTTTTCTTGTGACGTTTTCCTTCACTGTTATTAGTGAATGATAATTATTAATACACACATAAATTTAGAAAAAAATCATTCGTGAGTTGGATTTGAACTCACAACCTTAGAGATGGCAGTCCAACGCTCAAACCACAAGACTACCATGCAAGCTATATATAAACTACCAAATAATTACTGCCCACGAACTTGACTTAGTTAATTGATGCGTGCACAACATCCAACCGTGAATCCACAATCAAATTAGGCAGTGTCGATAAATTAAGCATTGCTAGCCGCTATCACGGATCGGGCCTCAACAATTTGATCGCAGTTCCACTAGGTCAGCCCCGATACAGCGAGTCATTTACTGAAATCAAAACCGAGAAACTAATTTGATAGATGAGCTTTGGATTATGATATTGCCGATCTGGTGCAGTATTAGTTGGGATAGTTATTAATTTTGTTTTGTTGTATCTAGATGTTGGTTGTGGTGGTGTTTTGTTGGCGGTGGAAGTTCGGTGGGTGTTTTGGTATGGTATTTGGTTATGAGATGGGAGAATTACTACGGTTGTATTAAGACGGCCAGAGTTCGACATGCTCTAAGATGGAAAAACTCCATAGCGATTTCTAGAGATACAAAAATATACTTTTTAGTAAGATTAAATATTAAGTAAAAATTAGACTCGAGTATTAATAGTTACATCTGTATAATGTGGAAGTGAGAATGGAATCATTTAAGGGTTCAATACTTAAAGGAATATATTAGTATCGCTGCTGGCTGTCAGGCTGCTTCTTATGTAATGTGATATCTAAACAGTTGAAATTTTTCACAAATGATTTATTTCTATTGTGCGAGCGGTTGCTGAGGGCATAGATTTGATGGGTAACCGAACGTATTAGCAAATCAGTTTTTCTTAAGCCTATTTGTACAGAACCCTGGGTTTCACGAATCAGACTCGGGCTTAACCAATTTTTTTCCGAAATTTAACACAATGTTTCAATTTTCAACGGTAAACACTCCAAAAAAAAAGATATCTAGTTAAAAATGTATATATACCAAACCTCGTTACACAATCAAACAAATTACGTAAAAGTCAAATTCAAACCAGCAAGTGACTCACAGCGAACTAAATACAATATTCCAAGTGAGATATTAGTTAATGCGTTGGAATCCACTAACAGATGCACACAGCATCTCTTGGTAGCAGGAGGAACGCTCCCAGAGGCGGAAACGAAATGATGTTAGTGTCACACGGAAATCCTATCTCAATACACTCCGAATGTGATAAACTGAAACTGAAATTCAGCTACATCGCTTTGGCATCGTGTGGCTATTAATGTTTGTGTGTGTAGTGGACATGTTTACATTAATTTAGATTTAAACCGTTGAAGTATTTCCTATCTGAAATTGAGGTTATATAAACTACTAGCTGTTGCCCGCGACTTCGTTCCCGTGGGTAGAAGAAGATGTAAGTTATGATTTATACCCGTCCTGTTTTTCTTTCACATTTTCCATTGTATCTTCGCTCCTATTAGTCGCAGCGTGATGGTTTATAGCCTAAAGCCTTCCTCGATTAATTGTCTGCTCAACACAAAAAAAAATTTTCAATTTGGACCAGTAGTTCCTGAGATTAGCGCGTTCAAACAAACAAACAAACAAACAAACAAACTCTTCAGGTTTATATATTAGTATAGATTGGACCAGTAGTTCCTGAGATTAGCGCGTTCAAACAAACAAACAAACAAACAAACAAACTCTTCAGGTTTATATATTAGTATAGATAAGGTTTCCGAACAAATATTCTAAAGGAAAAATAATTATCTTTAGGAGTGCCTATTTTTTTCTTAAAGTCGTTTTTTTTATTGCATATGGGAGAAGATCCGAAATAAGGGTTATTTTCGGGGCTTTTCATAATGATTCAAGTCACATGCCCAAAGACACCCAGATTTAGGACTAGCATTCGTGTATAACATAAAGGCATGTCTTACGCGGGGATTGAAGCCGCGACACGTCGTGCACGGCGGGTTTGGCGTAGTGATCTCAACCACTGAGCTATGCGTACTATCCTTTTATATTATTAGTCACAAAAACGTTATACGACATTCACAGTAACAAATAATTAAAAGAGCTTGAAAATAATGTAAATGTCAAATGTGTTGATAATACCAACAGGACATGACATCTGTGAGCTCCATTAACTGATCATTCGGACATTTTGTACTGTTGCAAATAGTAATTTAATGTTGTGCTGGTACTTTGTTTTGAATGACTATACATTAGTCTAGTAGTAGACTATAGAGAACCAGTAAAAAAGTTTAAGAAAGCTTTAAACAACACTCGCTATACTTATTTGCATTGAACATAAAAGAAATCCAAGATAGACCTTGCACCTGCGACACCAACTAAGCTAACAACGTAAATGATCAGGAATTCAAATTTGTGCTTTGCATCGTGACACATCCTAATTCGGGGGGGGCTGTGATATTGTTATCTGTGCATTGTCAAACTGTCTCCAAGAAAATATTTGTATATTCCGAAGAGCAATGTGTTTCTTGCCATATAAATACAGGTCAGCCGATTTTAACAATATTACACAAGAGAGGTATATAAATATCCAGCGACTTTAAAACTCCTTGTATATTATTAAGATCAATTCACAATTACCAAATTGTTTCACTAGACTCACACGTTAAAATAATTTAACGTAATATCAGGTTTGCGATGGTGCCTTGTGTAAAAGTGTTTAGTGAATCTCAATGGGATTGTCTGGAGCCAAAACACAGGTTTATTCACTTGGCATCAGATACAGAAACTTTTGTTTACATCGTGTACATGATAAGTAAGTAACTGAGTAGATACTTATTGTATTGTTAACAATTTTTATATTGATAAAACATTAATTATTAGCCTATTATGTTCTAACGCAGAAAAAGTGCTATTGATACTTATCTGGCTTCGTACTTACAAAAATATATATAGAGAATTGTGACAGAAATTGGGGAAAGTCTTCGCCCAGCTGTGGGGCACAGTGGGCCAGAATACGAATACCGTTGCTATTCTTATTAAAGTACGTCGGTATTCATTAACAAAATTCATCGGATGATACGGAACATTCGGATGTTTTGTATCACAAGAATTTATTTATAATCATAACCTAACCTTCATAAACCCAAACAATCAAGGCATGTCTTATTTATTTATGTATGTACACACAACATACAAAGAAAAATATAAAAATTAAAATACATTAGGTACAAAGGTACTGCTTATTTCTTTAGAAATTTCTGCCAGCAGACCTGCGACAGGAGATAAGAGAAAGAAACATAGACACAGTGTGTAAACAAATATAGGACAGTAAAAATAAACCTATTAAAAAAATACATACTTATATAAATATATACACATATTTTATAAATAAAGTTACATGTAAAAATACAAAACCTTTATAAAAGCAATAGAATATTCCTTCTTATTACCGACTACTTATCTTACTAAGTAACTTATATTCAGTTGACACATTTACATTTTGATGGTAGAAAATAAGGAAAAACTCGACAGATATTAAATATGCCATTTAATATTTCTCTCTGATCTCTGAGTAACAATTTTGAGTGTGTCGCCCGCATATGCCGGTTGATTGACGCGAGCTACTGTGTACAAAAATATCGAATATCGATGATAATTCCCGCTCGGTACTCACAACAGTTGTTGCTGAAATGTAATCTAAAAAAATACTGTATTTTGCAGAAATTTTGTGAAATACTGTATTTCGTTTAAAGGTTTTACAATATTTTACCTCATGGTGGAATGTTGTTTAAATTTATTTGTACGTTTAAGGTGAAATCTAATAATCAATTTTAAAGCGACTGTCATGGTATACTTACGGTGTGCTAATATACGAGACATTGAAATAAATAATTACGCCAACCAAAAAAAAGTGAAAATGTGCAGATAAGAAACAAAAATGTAATACAGTTTCACCAAATTTTATTTGTAGGTGAGCAAGGCCAAGGAAAAGGGGCGCTCTACAAAATTCTGAGATACAACCTCAACGCATATTTATGTAAAACTATTCGTAAAACAAATAAGTTCGTTCTCAAGTTCACACACATATACAACACTTAATACACATACACACGTAACGTCTACACATATTTGCCTAAGTGGCTTGTATGTGTGAGTTTAAGAATATGAACTTTGTTATTCACGCATACACAACGCAACGTCCCAAGACGCTTTACATTGTTTATTCGGGTACAGATCCCAAAACACCAACTTTTTAAATGTTCCTTTGTTTTTATTCAGCCCTCCGTTAAGTAATAACTGGCAGGCGAAAATAAAAACACTAAACAGGAAGCTTCTATCGGAGCAGGCAATCAACATCTTATAAACGACCTCAAATTGATCTTTCAAATAAAAATAAATATGTTTTTGCAAACCTCTTTCAACCGAGCGCAGATAATTTGAAAAGTATCTACAAGAGTACATAATGCATAGCTCTGCAGAACTGCAAATCCAATTTCCATTCAGGGTGCCGGGGAATCGAATCTAGACGCCGATTGCGGCCAGGTAAAAGCGAGTTAAATCGGATTTTCACTTTGCCTACATTCTTCCTTGAAGATAAATTATAAGATTCAACCAATAAAGAGTTGACCTCATAAAGATTATGCTTATGATAATGCTCAATTTTAAATGCTTAGCGTGATACATTATTCTTTAGCAAATAAAAAAGAGTCCTCGTAGCCCGCTTTAGTGGGTATAAATATTCATATATTATGCAATGTTAGGTACGCCTCGAGGGTTCTAATCCTCCGAAACGATTCTTTAATAAGCTTCAAAGAAGTTTCTCTCTTAAAAGGCCGTTCGTTAAATGAATCTGACTTTCTTTGTGGCAAGAAAAGGGAATCCCGAAAAAGTCGTGGCCATTCACAACGGTTGGTTTACTCTGGGGAGCTAAAAAGTTACCCACGCCCCAAACCTTTGGGTAGTCATGGAAAAAGCAGCTAAATTCGATTTCTATCTTCATGAAAATAGCTGATTCAATTTCGATGCACGAATAAAGTTTTTAACGGGAAGGTGTTCATAGAAATATGTACTTGAAGCTTCTCAGTTCACACGTATTACGTTGTTACGGTATGACGTACTGAGGCAGATGCCTAAACCTGTTTGATACTCGCCGCTTCATTAACAAGGACGTGTTAATAAAGCCTTGTTACTGGAATTGATTTTGATATAAATACTTCTAGTGCCTGAGCGATGGAGTTTCACGTTCACATTTTTGGATTAAAATTTGTTTGTGACGAACTCTTAATTTGATTTTCAGTGTGCCTTTTTTTTATATCTAACATTTGCAAGTTATTTTATTAATTGACTTGTTTTCAAAAAAACATACGTTTTATTTTTATATATGACTCATTTAATTTTACAATTACCGAAGAAGGTTTTAGATTCAAATTAGGTGTCAACCAATCCAAGCCAAAAAAAAGCCCTAAGACCTTTCAAGATAAAACTCAGCCAAACATATAAAAAACAGTTTCCTAAGATACATGAACCCTTATGAACTATAATCAAAAGAAATTTGATTTATAAATCATATAAATTTTTTTAGTAAATTTAATACTAAGTCTAATAATAATATTTGATTTCTGAATGATCTAAACGATTTCACTTTTACTCTATAACGACCCCAAGATTGTGAAGTTTCTGACAGATATCAGAAACGCTAATAAGTGAGATGAAGGTATATAAGTATTATCGTCTGAAGTATCACAGGCGTTCAAATATGTCGAGAAATTTGAATATTATTCGGTGTTCGTAATTTCTTAGAAATACGTCGTCGATTGTTTTGTATTCAGACTGTTGAACAGACTATTCGATTATCCATAACTTGTTCTATACACACCTCTAGTTAATAGTCGTGTTCCGAAATATAAAACATGTTATGCTCTTCATATACGTAGAAGCTATCCAAGACTTTTTTCTTCGGACGCCCATCGCACTAAAAATATTGAAGTATATACACAGGGGCATCTATAGGAAACACTGATGTCGAGTAACGATGACTTACCATGACTAATGAGGAAGGTACTTACGACAAAGGTTTTAAAACAGAAAATAGTTCAATATCCAAAAAAAAAACAAATTCCAGAACAAAATAGTTCTGTAGCAAGATCGATATTTCATTCCAATTCTAAATAAGGATATCGACCTTATTTTCTGTTCTCCCAACTCTCAGACAGCTGAAATCAAATACTGAGTCCAAGCAATTTGGTATTCAGTTGGTTTAAAACTAACCGCTCTGGCTAAATAAACTTTCAAAATAGATCTAGCTGCGTTGCATAATTCTTGACTTGCCAGACATCCTTCCGTGATTACAAGTGCTGAAGCATTATGGTTAAAAGGAATTTCTTGCTTTAAACTAGTATCATTTATGTATATTAAAATGAGGTACAATTTGTAAGTTGGTGAGGTTGGAGAAGCTATCTCTGGAACTAATGAAACGATTTTGTTGCCTTTTTTACTAAAGATTAACAAAAAAAAATATCGTGTTATAGGCACGTGTCAGCTGATTGGTGTTAAAGAGGTTGAATGCAAGCAATGGTACACATTTTTGTTTCTGTACTCTGACCTCTTGTTTGTGGCTTTCTAGGAAAAGACTAGGAGTAGGAGATTTGGTTAGAAGTTACAATAAAACAATTTAATATTGTGATAGAATTTATTTTCGCAATTGAAAAAACTATATATCAAAAATACAATAAGAGGAGTTATGAAAATTCATCTCAAACAATTTTATAGAAAGGTCGGCCACATAAAGTTGATTTAAGTTCAATTGAAACAAATATTAAAGTAATCTAAAATTGTTCTTCAGTACGATCTACGGTCCAGTCTGGTCTCTGGAGACACCTTCCGAGGTTGAAGACTTAACACTGCCTTTATGTGTGTTTCTTTTTCAAAAAACACATATAGCGTGATGGAAAGAAGGCTGTATGACTGTAGAATTAAGGAGATAAGTTTCATTTATTTGGAAAACAAGTGTTTTATGTTGAAAACAAACTTAAAAAAAGGTAAAGTCGAATAGTTAAAAACTCCTTAGTATTATACGATGATCAACACCTTGACACAGCTGTGATCTATGATATTTTTTTGAAAAACAGTGACCGTTGTCAAAGTCTCTTTTTAACAACGTATAGGAAGCGCGAATGACATAAACACACAAAACAATTAAGTTAAATCTAGAGCAACATTTTCAAACCAAAAATTACTACAAAAGTCATGACCAAATAATTTCTCCTTCAATTCCTTTGAATACCTCAACATTGACATGTACTCACTCAAAATAAGCATTTGACTTCTACAGTAGGTAATTTATTTTGGAACGATTTGAAGAAAGGGAAGGCTATAATCAAATAAAGGAAGCCCTCGTGAAAATGGGACGCGAAATGTTTGGGGAAACAAAATCAGGTGGCTGTCATAAATATAGGAAAGGCGATTTTATCGATGTATCTAATAAAAAGTATTACATTAACTGGGGTTAGGGGAGACTTGACATTATTGTTCAACCATTAGTAGTGTATTTTATTGACAGCCTTTTTCTTGTCAACCTTCTTTGTATCTTCTTGAATTGTAGTTTCATTTAAATAATTACTCGAATCAGCTGTCTATTTTTACTATACCCAGCTGTGGGCACACATTTACGAAATCTTAAATACTTAGAATACGTCTGAGTTAAACACACATCACTTAACGTTGGCGATTTTTATCTTACTACTTAAATGTAATCGTAATAGACATCTCATTTACTTAAATATTGTCATATATTTACTAGATTTTCTGAATAAACATGCGAAAGAGAAATAGAGATAGTCTAGACAAGATCACTATACAAATACATATTTTAGTATTGACTAAGCTGGCGCTAAGCTCCGTGAAATTAGGTTAAAGAAAATACAAATATACGAAACACCTGTTAAAACATAGAAAATAAAGAAATGGAAGAAAGCGGCAAACTGGGCTCGCGTGTCACTATTAGGAGGGGTAGGTCATCTTTGGCATGATCGTCTTATAAAAATGTTTTACTCACGCGTATCGCGCGTCATCGGGATCGCCCGACTAGTAGTCCTCCGGTTGAGTCTAAAACTAGTCAGACGATTCCGATTAATAAGCGTTAGCAAACCGTTCTCAAATAGTTTAAAATCCAATGAGTTTTAATGACTAGATCATGAATTAATCTGAAAAAACATAACTCACGCCACATAATATCATAAATGTTCTAAACATGATCTTTCTACCTGTCGAATGCTTTTGCATTTCAAAACATTACAACCAGGTATTATTTACAATAATTGACTGACTACAAAGATTGACGTAAACCTGACAGCGTCAGTTTTAGAGATACTGGGAACTCCAAGTACAACCAAATACAAGACAACATAGGAGCACTTCCTATGAACTTGTCAGCTCCACGTATTAGATCTAGACGGTATGTGTCAAGGCTGCGAGCATGTGTCAAATGCTGAGCTCAATATTGATCTCATAATCTGACGTGTTACATGAGGGAGTGGAGTCAAGGTCCATTTCTTCTTAGATATTGGTGTGATATGTTTCACGAAATATTGTGTCTGGAATTGGCTGCAGTTGAACAATTGCAAAATCGTGCTATTTGTGGTTCAGCACTTTTTTGGTCGTCTTTTTTTCACAGGATAACTTAATGAGAAGAGACCCAGTCTTTATAAAAAGCGTGCATGAGAGCACAGGTCCAACATTAAGAGGCCTTTATTATTAACACTAACATTAAAAATGTTTACAAAAGATATTAAAAAACACGTAAATTACATAATATATGAATAGGAGTCTATTAATATACCGAACACAAATTTTCATAATTCAAAAACGTACTGCTCTTTTTTCCTTTACATCATACGACCAAACGAATATTTCTACAAAACAATTCGACACAAAACGAAATTATATAAACTAGTAGATAATCAGACGGAAGACAAAAGAATAAAGCAATTCTTTCCTTATTGTTCCTTCCTGTTATGATAATGTTTGAAGGCTCCGATATTTGTGAGTCAAGTGTGCTGTTACAGGCGTTACGTATTGGCACAAAAAAGTATTATAGACCTTGTATATGTAGATACCGTTCCTTATAAGAAAAACTTATTTATTATTTTATTATTATTACTAGCCTGGAATGTCCCACTGCTGGGCAAAGGCCTCCCCACTCTTCTTCCACTTGTCTCTGTCATGAGCCGCGAGAAAAACTTATACGGTTATTTTTTTGTTCTGAGTTTGATAGGGAGGTTCTTGCCTATTCTTTACGATAAATCATAATACCTGATAATGTACTAATTGGACTAATATACATAGCTCAGTCTCATCCCGTAAATGGGAAAAAGATGTTGAATATCAAGAATTATTTTCTCTCCGATGCTTGCTTACAAGAAGTATTAGTCATGTTAAAAAATGTTTAGTTATATTAATTATTATTATAATGCTAACAATTATTTCATTCTCGAGTGTAATCAACATCATTTATAACAAAATATCATTTTTTTAATGCTGAACCAAAGCCAAAAAAAACAAATCTAAACACACAAACTTATAATTTAAACAATAACACAAATATTTAAAAACAAAAAAGTAATTCTGTTAACTTCGAAAATATTTTACAAGGTAGTTTTACGAGTGGCAAAGTAAAGGGATAAATTTGAAATGGGCGGCTGTAGCGAGGCGTCGAAAGGGTTTAATCAAAGCGAAACTACCCTTGTGACCGGGATACGGTAAATAGTCCATACAGGAATCCATATACGGAACCAATACATAGCTATCTTGGTGAAAGAGTTTTTTATTTTTTGTTTGCTTGATATTTGGACGAATGTCTGTTAGTTGAATTTTTGGTTTGTTTTGAAATGGTTCTGATGATGTTGATAGAAATAACTCGATCTGCAGCTTTAAATATTAAGTACAGTTTAGATCGATGAATCAGATTTTTTTGACCAGTGGTAAACTCAATAAACCTCGTAACTTGAAGTAGTATAACATTTATTATAACCTAGAAATCAAAACTTATTCTTTCTTTAACTCTCTACTCTCCACTTTTTTTGGAGTGGCACCAAAATACATTCCACAATATTAATGAATGCTTTATTAAAAAAAAAACACTTGAATACAGACACATTTCTACTTAAACATAGGGATATTCCATTTTCGGATTTTAATTAAAATAAGTTTCTCCGCAAGCCCCAATATGAATAATTTTCTCTTTTCAAAAGCAATTTGTACTTCATTTGTTTTCGTAAATTATTTTCTGAAAACAACTACCCTATTTACAACTGGGTGATTTGTTTCGGATTACTAGTTAATATTTAAGTTCTTTTGGAAAATTTAGTTTATGTTTATTTTGGTTTCGTATTATTTATATTTTTTTTTTGGTAATATCCTTTGCAGGATTATTTCATATCCGTAGCTTATTGAACGTAAAAGTTTGCATGTATTATTGTCAAATTTTACAGTTTAAAGACGTTTTATGGCAGATACCATTAACTTTTTCTTATTTTTGGCAGAGTAGAAAATAACGTTCATAGATGACGATTAAAAACACAAAAATTAAACACTCAATTAAGTTTGGTTACCTTTGTAGTTATATTATAGCAGTATTAAAACAAACAGTTAAAACAGTTCGCCAGTTAATCGCGCTTTCATCATTTATGTATTAAAATATTATATTAATAACGAAAATGGCCGCGGGTTTATTTATCCAAATATTCATGGACTGGATCAATTTTTTAATGCTTTAACAGTAGGTAATAGGTCAGGCTTTTGCAGTTCATTCATGGACATAATTGTCAACCTTTGTATTTATGCCAAACCTTGCCCTTTTGTTTGTAGATTTCGAATGTTGAGACAAAAGGTCAACGCATCAACTAATTGAGTACATTTACGTCACAATTTAAAGATTAAAAAGTTTTTTTTTTTTAAATTTGCACTATTTCAACAATTTTTGTTCTCAATATTGATTGTGCCTATAAGTATTTTACAATGTTCTCCAATCCTAGAATAGACTTGTTCAATTATTTGTGATCATATAAATGAATATATATATTATTTTGTTCCAAAGTTTAAGCAATCTTATATTCCAATCACATGTGAGGATATAATTTAAGAGTAAAAAACATTCGTCATTTAAAAAGTATCCACAATAGACTGCCATCCCGACAGAAGACCAAAAAGTTTCTTTACAAAAAAGGTTTTAAAAGTATTCTTTAAACGTATCATCAAAAATTTCTTTGGTCCCAACTGACCCTCAAGGGTTAAGTAGGCCACCTGCGTGAATACGATGTTTCCTGTAAAAGTGAATCGATCAATTTATCCAATACAGAATCCTCGTCACGGTCAGGTGCGGAAATCGGGAGAAAGTGCTATTAAGCATTTCTTATAGATACGCATCGGCAATATATTCAAATTGTGTGTTGTCATTGTTGAGAATAGTTTGAGTTGGGAGAGATATAATCTACTTTCTAATTTAAAAATTGTCGTGCCCCCCAACCCCCCAACTGATCATAGTTCTCTCGCCATTTATAGAATCATATGGCATTAACATCACGCTTACTCACTTCGTTTTGACTTTCGGATTCTATCAAAAGGCATCCAGATTTTTTCAAAGTATGGCAATACTTATAGTTATAAATACCAAAGAGAAAAAATATTTGCACAAAAAAAACACTTTCATATTGCATGTATTTACTCAAAACTTTGTAGGCATAATCAGGAAAGAGGGAAGATTACCCACAGTGGCAGTTGCGCCTTAATACAATATCGGACGAGAGCGGCATCGCATAGCCCTAATGTGTCCGTGCGTAATGCACTGCGTTCCTCCCCCGTCCCCTCCACTCTACTCTCCCCATCCCGAAGGAGACCCACTTACGTGCAAATCTCGCCGCATTTTCACGACGTGAGAATTCTTTTACTTACTCGAATCTTTTTGGCAGTAAGACGTTTTTATGTTCAATCGGTGAAAACGTATTTGAAGGGAGGCGTAAAGATGTTGTATAAACAGAATGATATAAAAACTCGAACTACGTACGATCGTTCACTGAATGCCTGTACTATGTACTTTCAGAAGACAATTACTGTTTCAGTGCAAGGGGGACGACGCTCTATATTGTATATAACGGCATCTCCCTCGCACAGCGCAATAATTCAGCTTTGTGAGTTGATATTAAGCGCGTTGTAATCTACATTATATACGTGTTTTCTCGTTTGTGCAAATATAAGTCTTTATAGGGAATGTTCATTTATGTGGCTGTATAAAATACGTTGATGTGAACGGGAAATCATTCGTAATGAATGGCAAGTTACAATAAACTCTTCAAATTCTGATTTACGATATTCGTTGAGTTTTGTGCGAACAGGTATTTTATCGTGCGGTTGTTTTATGTGGAATGGCTTTGGTTTACCGATGTTTACATATGAATCGCTCAAATAAAATTAAATGGATTTTGCTCGTAAAAGAAAGTCTCGTATTTCGGCAATCTAGATATGAGACATTGGACTTTAAGTACTTATAACGTTTATCGAATAACTAAATTCGTGATGAATGTTTAATGCATATTTTATAACGTGTCAAAACACTTATACTGAATTGAATTACACGCGAACTGTTAAATACTTATCGATTTTCATTCCAGCTGCACAAAAAAAAAAAGGATAAACCAACAATACCGACCGATATAGGTATATATTCCTACAAAAAGGGTTCCAAAAAATACAATTGAGTTGATTACGCAAGTGACTTCTGTTTACACATCAAATGGACTTTCAAAAAACTGTTCGTGTATTAAATTAAAGTCCGTTCGTGTATTAATTAAACATCTTACGCAAACATAGCTCATCAACAGCCTGCAGATATTATTCACAGAAATTTTGCTCCAATTTTTAACCTCGCCCAGGGTGGCGTTAATACATTTTACGTAAAAAACGTGACAAGAACGTGAATGGAATTCATATTTTAAGATTCCGTTGAACATTACCCGAAATATTATACCAGTAGCTTAGTCGATTTGGCATTTTATTTCAAAATATTATAATTAACTCGACGACCCAATTTGTTCAGCGGCTAAGCTCTGGGATTTTCGAAATGTATACCAAATACCTAGCTTTTGTATTATTTTCATATTTCTTAAAATCAATGTTTGTATTTTTGTTGTTTCTTATCTAAGCAAAGGATAAGATTGTGTTGAAACTATAATAGTGTGCACAAAATACCTTTGAGAGTTTCTGATTATAAACCCGTGGCAATGCTATTCGCCGTAAAACAAATAATTAGACGGTTTATAGCCAATTAAAAGACTTCTGTTCAAAACAAACAATAACATTTACTTGTCACATCGGGTTTTTACTTAAAACAAAAACAGTTGCCGTATTTTTAAGCCAGTAATATGGGCAGTATTGAAAAATCTTGATTTTCCGGCATTTTCTGGCATGAAACTATTTTATACAAAATTCCGCACTGCCTCTGTGCCGAATTGAATATACAATATGCGCCCATTCAAATATGTATTTACAATATTTGTGAGAAAAGTGCTACGGAATAAAAGTGCTCAATTTATTCTGGTTTACCAAGAACATTTTGTATTCATTTATCATGAATTATATAAAAAGTTAATTACCAGAAAGCCACCGATATACCCATACCTACGAGTACTTACTTTAAAATATAAAAACTTCCAAAAAAAAGTATAGCAGCAAAACAAAAGAAAAACAAATAAAAATCTGACAGCACCATACAACGCAAAGAACCCTAACTTGGATAGAGTTAAAAATGCAGCCAAAAGCGTCGATAAAGCGCAGTTAAAACTTCAACTCGAAATAACAAGGGTTAGAAGTAAATGCCTGCAATGGTACACAAAACAAGAGAACTCGGGATATAACTGGCTGCGCGCTCGAACAAAAGTGATATTTTGTAAGAGGCAATCATTCAACCGTTTTATTCTAACTTTGACTGTCTTTTTACGAGTCCGCGATTCCTCCTACACGTTTTCGTCAACAGTAATACGATTATTTAATCGCATATTTTTATTTTTGTTCTTTGTAATACGTTGTGGGTTTTTTTTCATTTAAAGGTCAAGGACACATTGTTTAAACGATTTTAGTAAAAGTACAGGTTTACTAGCTAAAAAGAATTTTGCTTTGGCCTTTGAATATCGTGTCTTTTACCTATATAGTATCTCATTTTTAAAGACTGGGTATGAGCTTTGTAGACAATATTTCTCTTACATAACTAAAACGTATTTCTTACTCGCGCCTCACGATGGGTTTAAAATTAGTCAAGTGATAACAATAAATATTAAACATTATACTATTTAGCCTAAAGAAAGTTAGTATCATTGCAGTATAATGCGATTCATTTGATTACAATTATATCCTTCCTTCTCTTTCACGTTGGGCTGTATTCCATTTGAGAGCAATTGGAAGACATTAATACACAAACACAGAACCGTAAACTAAAACGCTTAATAAAAAATAATCCAACTACAAGTGTCTGCGAAAAGATAAAACACACAAAAGAAAAAAGAAAACCTTAACTTTATTCGCTAAAAGATATTTTATTTGCCAAGACTATAAACGCAGTGTTTATTGAACTAACACACCTAAATATTTTTGGCACAGTGCCTTCCGTTAAAGGTCGGCTTTATTCCCGCTTGAGACAAATACTTGTATGATTTGAAGACGTTTATCACCACGCATGTGGTCTCTTGAAAGTCGTCAGTAGAAGTATGAGTTAAATTATTACAATACAAAGTATTTAGATCCTGCTAATGCTTGAAATATTACATACAATTTAGTAGATTGCGATGTTATTACGAGTTAATTTAGCATGGGCTGACATCTATTTGTTATTTATACAAATTGTGTATTGCTTTTTTAACACTCTCAGGATTTTAACACTGGTGTTGCGAGGGCTTCACAGCACTATCATTCAATGCACAAAGACACACAGACTGAGAACAAGCATGTCACAAAAACATTTCTCCTACGCAGGTATCAAACCTGGCACACGTCTTTACACAAACTTTACTTTCAAATCCTTTGTGACTTGAATGTGCTTCTTAAATCTAGTTTATTATGAGCATACGAGTATTGCCAGTAACAATCCGTAGAGCTAAGTTGACAATCATACTTTCTAATAACGAAGTCCCATAAGAATACTCCTAACAAAGGAAATGCATCTGTTTGTACCGCACATCTCTATAACATGATAACCATAGTCAGCCTAGAGTTGGGAACCAACAACCTTGTAATAAAACATTTAAACTGTAATTGTATAAGCGAGACAGCATAATACATGGTGTAGAGCACTTTCTCGCTTTCACACTTAAGAAAATACTTGAAAGAAGAGCACGTTTACGAAAAGGAATTTCTGTATAATGTTTTTACAGCAAAAGGGAATCCTACAAACTGAACCTTTACTACATCTATTAGCTTGGCAGTAAATTCAAGCGCAGAAGATGCTTAAACATAATAAAGTATGAACTCGAGAAACAGCCAAGTTATTTCTCCTGTTAAAATATTTGAGAACAGAGTGTTTTACGGGAGGACGCTCCGCATCTAATAAAGTTTCGACTGAATTTGAACTAACCAGACAACCTATTGTCAGTGAATAAATTAAATTTGACAGTGCCGACATTGTTGCTTTTAGACACGTTATTTGAACCGCCAATTAGGAATTAGATGGAATATTGTATTATTATTGAAACGGTGTTGTGACAATTCATTGGGATGATAATCTGCTAGATTTTGCGAGATAGATGGAGGTACATAATGGTTATACTCATTATTTATTTAATGGTTTACAATAACTACCTGGAAAAATGTTGTTTTAATCGTACAAGGTTAAGTTAATTCTATATTTTGTGTTATTTATTGTATTATCCATTGTTTGTTTACTTTCATGTTTCAGAAAAAAAAAGCAGAAAAATCGGAAAATGCAAGACTGTTTACAATTAATTATTATTTGATGAAAAATCAGGAAACAAGTCAAAAGTATCTTGATATTAAACAGCCAGAGAGCGAAACAAGACATGGTCGGGCCTAAAAAATTGATTTTGGTAGAGTTCAACCTCATTCCTGACCTCACACTAAGTTCTTGAGAGATTTATATTCTCATTTCTATCAATTCTTGTTTACAAAGATATCAATGGACATGGGAATACGATATAGTAATCGAAAGACACAACTTCTGCCCACTTTCTAGTGGGCAAGCGGGTAAGCTTATTGTAATACATATATTTTTTCGCCTATTAGTCTATAATTTTCTCATCTTACATATTTTTTTGTTCAAAAGAGTTACCTATGTAGTTTCTTGCCGGTAATTCTTAGTGGGAATGATTGACTTTGGAACCACGCTCTTAGAACGAACAAGTCCTGTAATTTAACGTTTGAAAAGATACTGTTTTAGACCTACATGAAAAAAATGAATAATTAAGAGGTATATTTGAATATACCGAAAGGTGATAAATACTTATAAATTTGATTGCCCATGCCCGAGTAACTAGCATTATAATCGAGTGTTGCTTTTTTAAACAACTTTTATATAATGATTAAATCATTTTTACATGATTACATTAGTGATCATGGAAGCAGGCAAGTCATTGGTGCGGCAATCCCCTACCAACCATAGTCAATGTTAATAATAACTATCGGGGGACCAACCACCTCCTCATAATGCAAGACCCTTGCAAGTTGCAAATGAAGAAGCGAAACAGCACTACATAATGTAGAGCGACGTCCCTGTTCCACAGCTCCATTCTACAGTTAGTCTCTTTTTAAAAGAAGGTAGTACGAAGTCTTGGGAACTATAGAACCACCTTAAACTACTAGTTTATTAAAAGAATTACGTTAAAATATCGCTCGAGACTACTCAGAACGTACTTAACGTTGGAGGAGCTATTGAGATAAGTTTGGTAAATAAGCGAAACTTAAGGGAGTATAATGAAAGAATAATATTAAAAGGTCTTGTTATCTTAGTTTCAGATGTTGTGGTTCTTTTGGGTTTTTAAAGAAAATATGCAAATGAAAATTATGTTTATTCGTCTGGTCTAGAATGCTTAACTAATTACGCTGTGCTTACTCGCTTTGGGACGATAAACGTCTTTTCCTGAGATTTTTTTCAGAAATATTTCATTGAGGTTTTACTTCCAATTAATAAAGTAAATATATATGTGCTATTAGAATCAAGTACGAATCAAGAAAACTTAGCTTTAAAAGACATTTTAAATATTTGCACTATGGTAGAGGATTACAAACGAATAGAAAATGTTATTGGGATGATCAGGACGACCTTTTTAGTACCCCAAAAACAAAAGCAACACCAAAAATCCAACGTATTTGTATGGGATGCTGCCAAAACAAATACATACCTATTATAATCCACTCACGCACACAAGCGCGATAATCCAAATAAAAAGACCCATAATACAACCTCTAAACCGATGAAAACAGCAATATTTTAGTTCAATTTTCCGTTAGCGTATATTAGACTTACATAAGATTTTACGGCGTTCTACTAAAAACTGTCATAAAAAGTTCTACTGTCAATGTGCCATAAAATAACAGTAAAGTTCGACTACATTCTTTCATCCGTAATAGTCTTTGACAACAATGGAACAGAATGCCTGTGGCCACCACGCATTATATTTGGATGTTATTTTGAATCTTAAGCGTTATGCTTTTTCAAAAGCTGTTTTTTTCCACGTGATTATTTTTTAAGTCAGCAATGACTTGGTAGCACGAAGGGTCGAAGAGATAATTAAGGTCTCGGGTCGAGAGAGGGAGGGATATGCCCAGTAGTCGGATGATGATGATGATGAACGACTTGGTCGACTCCTTTTTTTAATATTTGTAATGATGATGCTTTCTTCTTTTTAAAGTTCAGAACCCCTAAGGGAGTAAATGGTCCATGGAACAATTAGTAAGGCTCCTCTGTTTGTCCGTCCGTCTGACACTAAGATGCATCTCATGACACCTAGGCTAATTTTGTTTTTGTCTTAGCTATTGGTTTAGGTCCTTGGACCTTGGTCTAGTCCTAAGTTACATATATCGAAGGATATGCGAAATGTATAGTAACCCGATTTCTACAATTCTGAAACCAATAAAACAGTCATTATTGAATACAGATTGAAAAGACACTGAATAAATCATAACTCATCGGCAACATCTGACGATGACGTAATGATTTTTAGCTTGTAAAGAAAATTTTGGAATATTAAAATTCCGCGGTAAGTAATCATGCTAGGTGAAAGGATACGAAGAAAAGAACGCACGTGGATAATTGATCACGTCTTTATGGTGGGAGACGAGCCCGCGTCGTGACTGAAGCTACCGACCCCCCCCCGCACTCGCCGCCGCCCCGCACTCGCCCCTCAGCCGCACCGCTACACGCTCCGCCCGGCCCACCAGATTAAACTGATCTATTATTATTTTCCCGACAGATTTCACTTAGCCCAGCTGATAAAACGGAAGATACTTTTTCATGCTTAAATAAATGAAGCCTTTAATTTCCTACATTTAATTAAAACGTGCGTTGTTAATATTGTAGACAATTGTAGGTAATGTAATTAATTATTTGTTTTACTATGCGCATTCGTTGGGTGTTTAGGAAAATTATTCCATTAATAGCGGTCAATAATAGGGGTGGGTAAAGGTTCGGACAGTCAGCTTATTGCACGTGATTCGGCGGAAACTGTTTGTAATTAATTACTGGGGTGACTTGTAAGGGTTCGAACACACCTACGTTATGCGAACGCGAAACTAAACTAGGCTGAACATGTTTAAACTCTGTAAATAGCTCGCAAATTACATAAGGTTAATTTACTCGGGATTCATTTATCAGAGCTGTCATGGTTGTGCAAATAGTGAATTGTGACGCTAATAGTAAAATCAATAGGACATTTCGGAATACATTTTATTAATTCCTTTAAAAGCTATGTTCGTAAGTCAGTACATATAGACTAAATTGTTAGTTAATTTATGCAAGCTACGAAATACTTTTTACCCAAAATACAATAGATCAAGAGAAAAATAAACCTTACAGAGAAACTACAGGTAAGCAGCAATATATTTCGTTCAAAAAAATGTAATAAACCTCATACCATTTGTCGGTTCACTTAAAAGTTAATGTATATTTTACACATTTTTATTCAACTGCCCAGTTTCACTGTATGACACTTTTTTAATTGAATAATTAGTGCAAATGCAACGCCAACTTACGTTGCCAAAATTGTACGTTTAAATTTCCCCAGCGGGACTTTAATTTTTCTGGGAAACAAATTATGTTCCGCGCATGTGCTTCTACGTAACACAAAAACGGAAAAAATTAAAACTCTTAGCTGTAATACGTTACTCTACTGATATTAAAACAAGAAATTCTTACTTCTCGAGTACTAGTACTTAATGAAACAAATAAACTTAATTTTAAGGGAAACTTTTCTTTATGGTGCCCGAATTAAATACTTGGAAAACAATGATTCGTTTCCAGAAAAAAATGGAGCTACACACACTATGCTAGGTAATGTTTTCATTTATTCCTGCAATGCCAATTCAAAGACACATTGTTTTACAGAACTCATGAAACCATTATTTAATGAGAAATTTGTAAGTTCATCAACCATTGCGTACTAAAACAGCTCACACTATATCTGAGCAAAAGCAAAACGCGCAATGTAACACAAACATCAAATCATATCCTTACTAAAATCCGCGAGTCCTTTGAGTGACGTGATAGAGGTTGACCTGCTGACAAATGGCAAACATGAATCAGTTATCAAGCTTATCACAAACTCTACCAGCAGTTTTTAAAGCGGTACTCTAACAGTGTAAGGGGGAAAGCGCTCTACATTTTGTAGTGCTATCTCGCTTTCATAACTCTGACAGTCTTATTTTAAATGTTGGTGGTAGTTGTCCGAGTCTGTTTAAGAGCTCAACGACCCTACGCAATGCATTAACGGGGAGCTGCTTAATACACAAACAGTCGGACAACTGAAAGCTATGTTACATTATAAGCCGGCGGTCCCGCTCATCACAATGATTGCTAGCTGTGCGTGAGTGCGATGTTGTGTCATATAAATGGTTGCTGTGGTTTTGTTTATTGGAAGTCAGATCGAAATTGTGGTCTATTATATACTATGTTATTATATATTTAATTGGCAAATGTGTTTTTTTTTAATTAATTAATCACTGAAATAAAAATGTTTTTTTAGGTGACGTGCAATTTCATTTTATTCCACCATACTTCCACATACATTGAGTAAAGACTAAATTAGAAACATCTGTTCATATCTCAATTACTTTTTCTCAGACATACAAATCAAAAACAACACACACCACTTTAAAGACTGTAGGCACAAACAAAGAACTAAATAAAACTCTACATTACAACACAAAAACAGCGGATTAAAAAATATCGTGTTGTAGAGACATATTTTCCCTGCACATTCGACCAGTGTGCACTGCATCTAAGCTTTGCGACCACGCCGGACAGAGCCCGATAATGCCTCGACAAACTTACTGATTAAATTTCCGCACTAAACGATTTTAACTATAAATACCCAAACACATTACCGGACTCTCTCAACTAATTTCATAAATAAACTCTCCTAGTTTATAAACGGTGGTTTCGACTAGAATATACGTATTCTTGTGTATAATATCTGGTTTAAATATCGTAAGTATTTTTTGTATAAAAGTAGATATAATAAAAATTACGGTGGTCAAAAATGGACTGGTTACTATTTGAGGTGTCCATGCGACTAGCAAGAAATCACGAAGATCACAAAAAAGATGAAAGCCTACTATTTTAAAAGCGTGACGTCGCAGCACAAGCGTATGAAAACGACCAAAATAAAATTTATTTAATAAAAGCTTCTATCAATGGCTTTACCAACGAGTGTCGTACGTAACGTTTTAGTTTTCAGCTACCTTCAGCGATCTGTCATAACCACTGAAACCATATATCTTTGATCAAACCTGCTGACGTAGCCATTTCAGTGCCCAACGAACCTTTTTTAACAATAGAGTGAGTTATGGACTAATATCACTATGGACATCCTTTCTTCACTTATCAAAGTAATAAAAACAAGTCTATTGTTTTCAGCCTATCGTTTAACAAGGGTTTTTGTTCAAACAATTTTTGAAATAGAATTGACCATGAAACAGAACACTTTAATTTTGTTATTTATTTAAATGGACAATCCAAAATATGAAGTTCAAAAGTTTTTCAAGAAAGCAAGGAACACTAGGCGAGGTTTGGATTTGCACAAAATAATTTGTAACAACAGCAGGCTGTTTCGTCCCCTGTTTTACATATGATTAGACTGTAGATTGTGAATTTGTCACAATGCTACCTTCTCCCGAGAACACAAGCACGAAGGTTTTAATTAACTTTCCTGTACTCCTTGCAGCAATTCACCAACTTCGAGTACGGATCAAGATTCATTACACGTTCTGAAGCCATTGAAGTTCATTTCCAAAGCGCTCTCCAACGTTGACAAATATTGTACATCCGTCAAACGACAAAAATACAACGTCACAATGCAAGTTTGAGAACAGATTCAAACCGCAAATTGAATCTGAAATTCCAATAAATATAAGGTTGGAAATCTGACGATTTATTTACCTTAATAGAAATTTTAACTTGGTCTCTTGAATTTCGTATTTGATTGAGAAAACGGAACCAGGGAACGCAAACCTTTAAAACATTAACGTTGTATTCGTATTCATTTGCTCGATATTTCTCTTTCATTCGATTCGCCGAATACAAATCAATTCGGAAGTCAGACGGTACGTTGTTCCAGTTATTTTTCCTTCTACATACAGTTCTTTATGAACATTCCTTTTCATTTGTTTTTTTATTGTTTCAATTATTATTTGGGTATCATATTGAGACTGCAAAGAAGACAAAATAAATTTCCAGCTTATTTTTGAGTTCATCCAGCAAGTCGAGTATTAACAGTAGTTTACAAGGTCTGTTGAACAAGGGAATAAACGGCAAAAGCTGTTCGTTTAATTGACGTTTTTAACCCGATTCGTTGCTCACCAAAGTCTCTCAACTCTTAAGCTTAGCAAGAAGAATCCAGGTTATATATTTAAGATTAGTTTTTCTAACCCCCTACGCAAAACGACGGGGTTTTATTAAATATTTTACACATATACCATATTTTATGTTATTATCATTTTGGTCTCAAAACAATGCGCAATTCATATATTTTGCAATTTTTTTTAACGTTTTAAAAGCTATTTTCAAGTTATTTTTTGCACAGACATTATCGCTGCGGTCTGATACAATTTGTTCCTACCCAACGAAAGGGTAAGCAGAGATACGTTCTGTGCATGCAAATCATATAATGGTAACCCAATTACGTAACTGCTTTCGTATCAACAAAGAGAAAATCTTCGTATAATAGACATTATCATATTTACCATCGATCATTTTATTTAACATTTCATTGTAATGGATGATTTCAATAGGATGCCGGCGAAATTTATCGCCATCTTTTTTGTGCTGTACCTATTGATTGTATTATGCTGGTACGTTTCTTTTTTGGTTTTGATTTTGAGTATACACCGAAGCGTCTTCTTTGCTTTTTTTTTAGTTTAAAAATAAAACATTATTATTATTCTTTTGTAATTCGCGGATTTTTGAAACTGACGAAAATTAAGGATTAACCATTCTTGGAAGTTCAATTTTTCCCGTAAAGGTATTATCCTGGCAAAATATTTTATGGATTATTATTTCTCTGAGAATAATTCTGAAATTCTGTAATCATAAAAACATAGTCACACTTGGACAGCTTTAGATTTTTACACAAACACAAATAGCAGGAACTCTACGAAAATTTAAAAAGAGGCGAAAGATCTTTTTTGTTTTTTTAATCCTGCATCGCATAGGAACAATACCTGTAGCATGAACTTGTGCATGAAATCATTCCATTGAGGAAGCGAGAGCGCGAACTCAAAGCGAGGTGACGTCACTTGCCATCTCACTTCCACGATAAGAAAAGTCATACTTGAAAAGCTCATAGCAAGGGCTCAGCTCCCTCAATGTTAGTACAACATTTGGTACGCATGTTACGTGAGGTTCCCTTTCAGATAAGAAACCTCTTTTTTGGGTATCTTAGGAAGCGATTAAGGGATTATCTTGGAAAGACGGTAGCAGCATTTCCTTATACAATGACAACATCGTCAAAGCATTATCCCCGAAACTATTTCGGGTATTTTATTAGAGGTCCGTGTTCTGTAGTAGATGTTTACTGCCTGATATGTCGGGCTGAAGTGGGGGAGGGGCTAAAACATGTTATTTAAAAAGGGAAGAAATTTATTGAAAGCGTGAACTGTGGAATCTTTAATCTTTAGTATGATTAGTTGCAACGTATTTTATTGAGAAGTAATTTTATGGATGGATGGTCCAGGGAGTAAGTGTAGTTTATCTTTTACGGAAGGCAATACAAACAATTGCTGGAATTTAGACCTGCAACGAAACCCTATTCCACACAAATACTTAGACCTTTGTTTAGTCCTAGCTACCGCATTAGGTTAAGTAACCTGTAATGGTAGATTAGTGTGATAATTAAATAAATAAATACGGTTTATATGCCATCCTTTTCGTCGAATAACTTAAAAAAATATTTCGCAATAAATATTTTTTTTAATTATATGGAAAATGGTTCTCTGTTCCATATTTCATCGATAATACCGCATCGACATCACTAATGAATTCTGAGAAAAAATCAGAGGATACAGACTATAGTAATTAGTACATAATATTAATATTTGGAATAAAATCTGTAACAGGTCGTATTTCACAATCAATTTGAGGACTTAATTGCGACTTCAAATGTGACCTATTAAATATTAATTAAATTAATAACTACGCAAAACATAGTTATTTCGTAATTAACATTAATTGAAACCCGATATTGTACTTATGCATTGATGTTAGACAATTATAACGTTTTATATTCATAACTATCTGATATATTTGCCGTAGCTACTACGGCGTAGCTGCTACGGTAAAAACCTTCTACCCTACATTAGTGTTTAAAAAATAATTTAGCTACAGTCTTAAGGACTGTGTGTTTGACACCTGTCTTAAGTCTGATGAAACAGTCAAAGCACGGACTGCACGGATAGCCGAGTGGTTGAGGTCAATAGTTTCGTGTCGCTTGTTCGATTCCCGGGTAGGGCAAGCACTTTTGTGATCCTCGAATGATTGTTCTGAGTCTGGATGTCTTTGTGCATGTTATTTTTAGGTTTGCGAAACCCCCCGCGACACAAGGATTAAACCCTTCATTTTTTCATCTAGCTGCAGGCCCACTGCTTATTAAAGGAAAGGGCCACACTATGATCCTTATACATAGGTTCAATAAAAATCTCACCACTCAAAACAACGCCACAGACCGAACAACGCCATCTATTAGTATAAAAAGACAACACAACAATAACATAACACACGTATCTTAGAATAGTATCATACAATATGTTATAGCAATAGATAAGCGACTTCCTTATTTGTTTATATTCGATATTCCTTTCCGTTCACGAGACGTGTTCCATTCCGACGGTAAACAGATTTGAGGATGTATCGTCCGTCTTTGTAGATACATGTTATGTACTTAGTCTTGTTATATTAAGGCTATTATGTTTGGATAATGCTTAGTACATGGAAGTTAACATACGACGGATATCGAATGTAGTGATGTATAGAAATAATAATGTATTTAAATAAAGATCATTACAATCGTAGTTTTTCCCTCAGCTGTGGAAAAATACTGTTGACGATTTAATTTTAAAATCGTAAACAAGTGATATTTTTTTCATTTCATCAAAGTCACTTTTCATCCTAAAAGTAGCTATTGCTTACAAGAATATCGAAATTACAGCAAACCATTATAGACCACCTTAAGGGTTGAAATCACTCCATATTTGACAGCAAGCAGATCTCATTCAACGGAATAATACAGCAAAAATGATGATATAACCTGCTAACACAAATAATAAAGCCAAGCTAAATAATATTCATAAATACGGAAAGTAATAACGAGTTCTAAACTGATGTTACATTTACTTTTCATGTACAAACATAAATTGTCCAACCCGTGCTAAACAGTTTCTAGTTTTAATACCAGTAAAGGTTTACGCTGGTAATGTTTGTGTTAGGTCTTTAGTTAGCTCTTTGATGAAAATGAGGTATTAGTTCGATATACCTTGTACGCGTACTTCTTGGTAATTAGTTCTTACGTGTAGTCTAAAACTTATAAGTAATATGTATCGGTGTATCAAAGTAAATGTTGGTATCTATACTAATATATAAAGCTGAAGAGTTTGTTTGTTTGAACGCGCTAATCTCAAGAATTACTGGCTCAAATTTAAGAAAATATTTTTTTGTTGAATAGACCATTTATCGACGAAGGTTTTAGGCTATACGCTGCGATTAATAGGAGCGAAAATACAATGTAAAATGTGGAAAAAACAGGGAAAATTATTCATCTTCGACGGCTTCCGTTACGGCGATCGAAGTCGCGGGCAACAGCTAGTTGATAATATAATATTTTGGAACTACGAGTTTCAATAAGGTAATGAGATGTAAGAGGTTTTCTTTAAATGTTAATGACGTCTTTATTTGCTATCGCCCGAGGTTTTCTCATTTGAAATTTGTCGGCCAATGGTTTGAGACAAAAATCGCGCTGCACTGACTTGTTTCTAAATCGGTTCAGTGCTTTACGGCGTATGTAAAGATGTAGTAGACGGATAAAATCAAGTACTCAACATTACACGTGTCACAGACTTACCAGTGACAAGCTAAAAATAGTTTTCAAGGCAAATAAAACTATCGTTCCTGTGTTATTCGAACCAAAATGGTTGGTTGTTTTCAAAAGGGATAACAAAAAAGGATCTGAAGCCTCGAGCCTACAGCCTCCAGATGAAATAAATCTGTTTAGCATAGAGATATAACTGGTGAGTTCTTTTAAGATAATGCTATATTTGTTGTCTGACACTGCGGTTATTTATTTAAAATGTATGATAATTTTTGATTTGTTTCTAGTGCTAGGTTCCGAATATTAATATGAAATAAAATGTTAACTTGATTATTTTATAAATAAAAAACAAATTAAATGTATGAATTTGTGCCATGTGTAATCTAATTCTTTTACAAATTTAAAACTGCAAAGCAAACGATGAAAAGGTATGATGAAAATCTCCAGCCACGCTTCATAGCTTCAATACGTTTGTCGATTCCATACATTAGACCTTTTCTTACTAACCCATCATTGGCCTAGCCTTTTCCCAACTATGTTCGGGTCGGCTACCAGTCCAACCAGTTTCAGCTAAGTACCAGTGTTTTACAAGGAGCGACTGCCTATCTGACCTCCTTAACCCAGTTACCTGGGCAACACGATACCCCTTGGTTAGACTGGCTGTCAGACATTTTCAAGCTTCTGACTACCTGTAACGACTGTCAAAGATGTAGGAATAACAGCCGAGACCCACAATTTAACGTGCCTTCCGAAACACGGAGGAACTCGTTATGACAAAGATGGTCACCCATCTACGGACCAACCGCGTCAAGCATAGCTTAACCTGTGATAGAATCACTTATGCGGTTATAGCTTTCTTACTAACCCAATAACTTATAAAACACACAATAATGTCATCTTCTCAGCCAAGATCTAGTCTTGAAATCGATTTCAATCATTACAATTTCCAATAATAAAAACAAAAGACGAAATACTTTATTTTTTTAAATAAATATAGCCAGAGTTTACTGTCAAGGAAACCTGACTAATGAAAAAGCACCTGTAGTAGTGCTTAGACTGAACAATTTATTGCGAGCACTTAGCTAGCGTCCGCGAACACGCGTAAAGTCAGATAGTAAAGTACCCTCGGCCTGGAGCTACACTTAAAATATTTCTTCTTTATACCGCTAAACAGTTAGCTATAAAACTTAGCCTAAATGTCTAGACTCAGTGTGAGATTGTTGTTAGTGTTATTGTTATGTTAAAAATGACCTTTTGTGTCTATTTTGTGCTTGTTTAATAGTAAACTTTTCATTTATTTTTTATTACGCGATTGTTTAAATAATTTCACTGGACGGATAGCCATATAGCCGGATAGGATGGCAGAGGTCACCACGCAAAACCTTATGTATCGCGGGTTCGGTTTTAACGTAATACAAGCGTTTTGTGTTATCTACTAATGCGTGTCCAAATACTGATTTATAAGGTTTTTAAGTAAGATTTTGACGCATAAGGTGTCGTTATAATCTCTTTTTTACCACGAGTGACAGTGGTGAATTAATTTAGCAAAACAAATAACAGCTTTTTTATAAACTCATTTTCAATTTCTATGCATTCGTGAGTTATATTATTAATTGTCTCCTCGTTTCATTTCAAGTCTCACTCTACAAATCACCAAAGTTGATAAGATAATTAACTAAACATAAAAAAACCCTTGTAAGATTCAAATACATACCTATATTCATACCAAAACCATTACCCTGACGTATAAAAGCAGAACTTATCACTTTCGTCGTGCAATAGACTCAAGTCAAAATACTGTAAAGGAAACTTGGGCAATAGTAATAAAAAGTTGGTAACAACTGTACACAAATATCGCATTAACACGTCAACTGGGTTACTGTGTCACAGGAAGTACGATGTTATATGCATGACACGGTAAAAACTGTATACAGACATAAAATAATAATTATAACACCCTGTAAATGGTCCACTGCTCGGAAAAGATCTAGTCGCATCTATTGACATATCATTGAACATCTGTCTAGCTTGCTGAGATATGATGATTCTAGATTTGAATATTTCGTTTTATAAAGAATTGTTCCAATCCTCCTTATAATAGGCATATCCAAATAAGGCTAAAAAAAAAAAACTAGCCGTTCGCTTAAAATCGTTGCTTAATCTTTACCTTTGGCTAAAAATTCACGAGCCTCGGATAAAAGCTAAAGTACCTAAATCAAAAAATACTCCTGTCATAGCAACACATCCCAGGATTGTAGTAGAGTAGACAGTTTGCTTATTTCAATTTAGACCGAACAATAATTTGAAATAAAATACCAGTGCCCTTTCTACTTTCGAAATAAGCTGAAAAAATAACAAATCTGAGGATACAAGCAAAGATTGAATAAATTACGTTTTACATTAACTTCGGACGAAAAGCCGGTGATGAATCAAAAATACAATGAACACCCACGAATCAATCTACATAATACACGATGTACTTGAATTTGAAAATCAGAAGGTTATTCTAATATTATATTAGCCGGCACTTTTACGTATTTAGCAAAAACAAACACTTAGCAAAATGAATATAATAATGATTACAATGAAGTAACAATTTAAGAGCACTACAATTTTTGTTATCATTGGCAAAATTCAAATGCAAAGATACGTAATATCACTGCGGGTTGTACCCTGTTTTACCGGCGCCCCTCATATGCAAAGTGACAGCCAAGCAAGGCCTGCGTCTGACATAAAATGCAGGCAAAAGGGCACGCCAGGAAATATCCTACTCACTACTTACTCATTCTCAAAGACAACGCAAAATGTAGACTTTTAAAAGGTTTGCATCTCAAATGCAAATAACATTATATTTATACGTCACGTTTGAAGTAACATGTGATTTGTGAGCAAAGTTCGTGTACGTCATTATAAACAAGTTTTAGTTTATAGTCTGTTGAGTTTCATATGATTACTCTCGGGAAAGCGAATGCTTATTCAATTATGTGCGCTAACTGTTTACAGTTGGCAATTTCTAAAGGAGGGTGATTTCTTTTTGCAGTTATATTCACAAATCACTGAGTACCGTAGATATATTTTTTTCTTTGAATTCAACATCTAGTTACACTATTTTTTAGTTGAAAACTTTAATGTCCATTATGTTCTTAACGATCTAACGACTTTGTTGGTGTAACATAAATATGCAAAATAAAAAAAAAACCTAAAAATCATAGCTCAAAGGAACATAAAATGAATAAAAAAATATGCCACAGATTAAAATATAAATTTATTACATTCAAATGTTAGACCATAACTTTTAAATTTCGAATTTGATAGATATCACAAAACATAAATGTATTTTTTTAACATTTGTAATCTTTTTAAGCATTTGTTCAAAATATAAATGGCATAAAAAAGCAATAGCTTACAAAACTTTTTCAGAATAGTGATTCATGGCACGCAATATTGAAACCTTGTGTACGAAATTTAAAAAAATATTTTTCGTTTATTGAACGCTGCACATTAGTTTGTGTCAAACAAAGCGTAAAGTCACAGTGAAATGGCGGGAAAAATATTTTGGTTGAAATTTATATAAATTTTGTTTTGAGAAATGTTTTGCTGTTGTTAAAATTTTTAGGTTGTTTTTAAATTCCTCCTTGAACCTGACCTAACCTGATCTAAAAGAAGAAAAGTTAAAGCTTTTTGTATACTTCAGTGAGTACTCATTTATTTTTCTCGATGAAATATTTCCAACAAAATCTTGAAACCGAAAAAAGCAGAAATTTATCAAGCATCGAATAAAACACAAGATAGAGCCATTAATTTCAAATAACATTAGGCATGCAAATACGATATTCAATTTGTATTTTTCCAAAGTTTTTTCAATCTCAAAAAAAACTGTTTTGTTAAACGGACAGCTGGGCTAAATGTGACACAAAACACGTTTATTTTTACAAGCTTACATCTTGTCTTTAAACTAAAATAGTAGTCTGAGAAGCACTTAAACCTATATCAACTTAGAACGCTAAAATAACTCAATGTGACAAGTTGCAGGGAAATAGATATCGTACTCAGATAATGAACTATTGCAAGAAGCGACAGCATGTATTAATATCACATTTGTTCAATTAATTGTTAATTGAAATGAGTATTTATGTAATATATTGACAAAAAAATGGTTTTATATGATATGATAACTTGTGCTCACTTATTAAATGATGCAATGGTTTAGTCATTTATCGCGATTGCCCGACTATAAGGAGTGCTTAATCAGGAGCTGAAAATAAACAGTGAAACTATTTAAAAATATATATATGGCGTCATTTTCGTGTGATGAAGGGGAGTTAGACTAGTGACGGATACAATCTTAAATAATACCAGATACACTGGCCACAGTAGGTCTCACCGCTAAGTAGAGGCTTTCTCACATATAGAGAAAGATAAGAAAAACAAAATTTTATTATTATTAGTATTTAGTAAGATTCGGACAGTGGGTCACGCGTATATAAGGCAAAGTTTAAGTGACAAATTCGAGCTGTAAGACAGCAGGCGAGCTGTGTACAACAAAAACGTGAAAAGTTTAAGCAACTCTAGTCAATGTAATACCAGCGTAATATACCAATTAACTGATGAAGTACATATTAAATGCCTTTAACAATTATTCTCTTACATACTGCCATATTTCCAGCTAGGAATAAAGTAAGAAACGGATAATAAACCCAATTTGCATATTCATACCTCGCTAACGAGACGATAACTTCATATTCCTACAATGGTGAGCAGAGAAACAAGCCATTTGCTATCTCATTACTGCTTCACAGAAAAATATGTATTCACTCATACTTGTGCATTATAATATATGCGTATTTATTGTATCAGATAAATAAGGTATTAAAAGGTTACGTGGGTATAAATAGTTTTTTTTATAATTAGCAGTTGTTTGATGAAACAAAAAAAATGCTGTTTTTGTTTATATGCTATTATGATATTTATTAAATAATTTTGTTGCTAAAATTGGTTACGAAGTTGTAAGTTACACGAAATTCTGGGAATTGCCCTACTGGTTTTGGAAAATCCAAATAATGGGCCTTCATCGGAATTACCGCAAGAGTCTCCCACCAATTAGAATTAGAAAGAACAATCATCTCAATCATCTAATACCTACAAAAAATACTGACTCAGAAAAGAAACAAAGAACTTAACCTAGAAAATGTATCCTGTACATATTTCCAACGTTCAATAAAGTTCCAAAAGAAACAGCAAAATTCCAAGTTCTCAAGTCCAGCCAATTCAAACTCCGAGTCGTTCACAAGCGCATATGCCACAAAATCTTCTGAATCTAACCTAAAAAAGGAAACCGTTCCGGACGAAAACGAGACAGAAAAAGAAAATGTGGCCCAAACTAAATCTCTTGGTAAGTTCAATTTTGCTTTCAAACTTGCATGAGAACGAAAATTGCACAAGGATTTCTCAAAGAATATATATATCTATCCATTCTGTTTTATCAGGGCTGCGTATCTAACATATTTTGCTGCAAGAAATGTAAAGTATTCTAGACGTTTCCGTTGCATTTATACAACCAGTTTAAATTAATTTCTTCTTGCGCATGTTTTGTTCTTACTCAGAGATAGCTGTAGACGTTGTATCACATAGCTTTAAGATGTTTTTCATACGTTGCGAACATGAGAAACTTTTTAATGAAAGAGGAAAAGAGTCATTAATTATTCATAGTAACTAGTGTAACTACTAGTCTTTAAGGAAACGTTAGTTTGGCCTAAATCATCAATACATAATTACTATTAATCAATAACCACATTTTCGATAAACAGTTCTTTTTAGCAGATACTGCGATTAAAAAAATAGTGTTCAAGTCAAACTCTCATCCAACCAATTGGTTGGATGTCATTTTCATTTCGTCGTTCGTTCAATCATTTTATTTCGATTTTATCATGGTTCTGAGATACAGCCTGTTGACAGACGGACAGAAAGTAAGGATCTCCAAAAATCCAGTTGTTCTTATAACAATCTTTAACTCTACTTTTCTACGTAATATCACTCAAAAATTCCATTACAAAAAAAATGATATCAATTTAACTACAATCAACCACTTATCGGCTACTATCAGACATCTAAAACCCAACAAATTAAGTCTTCGCAAACGCAAACGCAAACCTAAACAAAAACACTACACGAAGCACATTCTGTTTTCTTTCGCTCCTAGACCGAACGGAAGCAATATGTGTATCTGTAATTACAGTTGCAAAGTAACGTCTACATAGTGAGTTGTGCTTTCCACCGACGAATGTGGTTAAACGAAATTATGTCGAATACGTGTCCCACGTCGCTTAGACACAACTAATTCTAGATATCCAGTACTGCTTTGTAAACAATTCTCTTCTAGAGTGGACTGTTTGTGTATTGTAATTATTTTGGGTTGCGATGCATTTGTGAGTTTGTACGTAAGAAGTGGAAATGAATAGAGCAGTCAGCGGTCTATGTGTTTTTTTAAGGCTTTAATAATAGTTTTTTTTTGCCATAAACGGAGTTGAAACTTTATTGACATCATCTGGAAAAAAAACAGTGTTGACACATAATTTAATTAATGAACAGAATGAGGGTTTGAAATATGATCGAAAAATAATATTTTCCTTAAAGTACCTAAATATGTTGACTACATACAAAACAAAACCAAATACAACCTTAAAAAAGAAGACTTAAATATTTAAAATCTTGACGGTAAATTTTAAAAACCTATTCCTGTCTCCCATAAAGATTTTACCGTCCACCTTTATACGTGTACATAAAGGATATATTTATGATTACCGTTCGAATACCTGTTGTTTTGCAGCGATCCATCGAAGCCAGCTGCATGCTATCCCCCACAACACACGGCTCCTTCCAAACGTTTTATTTCCCGTCCCCAATGCAATATCGAGATAATCCCCGTTTCTGCAACTTCTCTTCGTGTTTTTCCAGTTTTTGTGAGAATATCGATTATTAGGGACAAATAGAATTAGCTGTCGGGTGTTTTGGAGTTAGATAAATATTTTCTCTTGATGTATTTTGCCCGTAGCATTTTAAAATCATCTCATTCTTTTTAGTGCCGCTTTAAGTTTAAACGGCTAACAGTCAGAGGTACTTCCACTTCGTATTTACACTTGACGTTAAAAATCAGACGAAAGAGTCACACACGTAAATATTTGGATGTAAACTAGGAGACATTAGTGCTCAATTACGCGATCTAAGTGCAGTATTTCATGTCTATGTCCTAATCTTAGCTCCCATGGGTTAATCCTACACTACTGTAGAGAACCCAGGTGGGGTATTCAGAGGTTAGTCGTAGAGAGTATTCAGTTTTCAAGAAACAAAACATGGGCACACGGATTCCTAATTCCAGATACCATCTAAATTTGCCAAAATAGTACAAATTGTGTTCTTGCAAGAATGGGCGCTGTAACAGAGTTGCATTTGCACCTTAACGTTATGGAAGTGCCTGGAAAACGGCCTACTTGAAATAAAAACTTTTGATTTTGATTTTGAAAGGTCCCTCTAGTCCCTTTCCGTAATTCGGAAGGTAAAAAATCTAAATTCAATTTTGCTTAACCAGCACAAATACCAAAAACAACAAAAAAATATTCAATGCCGCAATAAAATTTCCTCTTATGTAGCCGTAACATAAATAGCAACCCTTTAAGGGTACATAAAAACGTACACATAAATATTTGACCGCAGTGACCGACTGTAGTTTGAACTTACAACTCTAGCGGAAACATAATTATTAAGTTTTAACTACACTTCTTTAGGGACGGACGCGGACGGGACAAAATCTTCGGAGTAATAAAGACATCTTGAGGATAACATCGTAACAACTTAAAACTATGTAATAGTACAGTCAGCAAAAAGTCTATGAAGACAATTGCAATGAACGCAATCAAATTTAAATAAACTAGTCGACGGTGTTAGTACGATAAAAGCACATCTAAAATAAATATTTAAATTGTAAGAAACATTCTGCCAATTTGTTAATCAGATTGTGTTAATGTATGTTGTTGACTGTACTTAGACATTAAACACTTGATTTGAATAATATACTATGATTTAATTTAAATGCTCGTGGGCGGTACAAAGTAACTCAAAACATCGAATTTATGTTCATTTTATAAGAGAGAAAGACTTAAACCTGTTTTACTTAAAGTCTAGATTTTATAAATTAAAGCATGATTAAACATTTTCTTTTTCATTGTAAGTTAAACAGAGGCCTATATTTAGGTTGTAAATAAGGTTGTTATTTCACGTGTCCAATATTTTTTATAGAATCAGGAGTGAGTAAGTTACGAAACCTTAAGAACTATCTTGTTAATTTATTTATCCTTATTCTAGAACGTGGCGCACACTTATCAGTAAAGGGATCACGTCATATTCAGGCTTATATAAAGAACGATCCTCTTTTAAGTTAAACAGTAATAATATGTTTCCTTCTTCAAACACAAACTTACGAAGGCCATTGTACCACTGCACCATAATAAAGTCAATGCATAAAGCAAACGAAACAACCGACCTTAAAATTCTGGGAGTGAGGCGTCCCGGCTTGCCTTCCCACTAAAAATATAAAAGCATCTTTTCTTATGCAGTGCTCCTCACAACACGAGTACACATTTTTACTGCAGTTGCTTTTCCCCATGTCACACGCAGACATACGTTTTTACATACTTTATTCAAAATATTATTCAGAAAGGACTTTTTGTGACAACGACAGCTCGTGACGGGTTAAGTATGTTACATTCTTTCTTTGGCTTTGTTTTAAACAACCTTTTGTAGGGTTAATTTCTTTTGAAAGTTGCTTCCCATTGTCGCTTGAATTGTAGTGACAACAGTTTACTGTAAAAAATACGCTTTAGTTGAAGTGTTTGGGTATTGTTACAAAAGGGAACTTGTCTTCTTATAGAACATTAATTAAGTTTTATTACGTTTTAAACTACTAAGGCCCGATTTTTCAATCGTCAGATAACTTATGACCTTATGGCCGTTTGACATATTTTCTATACAAAAGCTGTCAAAACGTCAAACATATTTATCGAATAAAAGTTATCTGGCGACTGAAAAATCGGCCCATGGTCCTATTAATATATAATTATTTAACTTTTGTTAACAGATTATCTAAAAAAAATGTGTTTCTATTATGTATTGGATGGTGAAAGACAAGTAGGCGTCATGTAAAAAACAGTATTTAGATAAATAAGGTGAGGCCATCATCACAATAAACATGCAGGAAAGCGTTTCTTTAAATGCCTTAAGATATAATAAACATGTGTCACAGGAACAAATAAACTATGAAGTTTCATTCCTTCTTACGTAGCCTCCATTTTTTAAATGACTCCGCAACTTTCACACCTTTGTACTCAAGTTTCAGACTAAGCATGAGTTTCGTAAGAGAGTCATTGTGAGTACTAAACAACTAATAAAAATATTTCTATATATTTTGAGGAATTACACCTAGACACAGTGGATCAGGGTGACAACTCACGACATCAGGTATAACAGTCAGGGCCACTAATCACTAGACCATCAGGCCAGTCAATATGTAACAATATGTATCCAATTATCCATTGATACTTCAAAACAATGTTAATATAAAAAAACCTCAAAAAGCAATTACACAAAACAAGATCGTTCTCAAATGGAGACGTAAAATGAGTTCAAAAGTGCTTTCAAATTAATTAGCTTCCTTATAAGAATGTTGAATTCAATCTCCATATGGTAGTTAGCTCGTTGGCTGCCAGCCAACTCAAACCATCGGAATATATTATTATTTTGCTAAATTAACACGTTCAAAACGTTTTATTTCTTAAAAAGGTTTTATTCGGCAAGAAAATTACTTGTAAGCTTTAATTTATGAATAAATATTGAAACTTTTGGAGTTTCATGTGATTTTTAGTTCAACAATTTATTAGAAGTAATAATAGTATGTTTTGGTGGTATGGACCCATGTAAGTATGAAGCTAAGGAACCGGGAACTTTTTGGAAAATGGTTTCCGGGTGGGATTATTTTAACAAATTACTTCTAGTTTTAGGTTTAAAATTGATTCAGTCATTCATCACTCTCAATATCTTTCATTTTTGTCTCGTCATAAAGTAAAAAAGGTTTTATTTAACGTTTTTGTTTAAGAAGTTACTAAGTTAGTAATAAAGAAAAAAATATGATATGTGTAATTACCTTAAAGAAAAACTTCATCCTGGCAGTAAGCAAGTTTGGAAATCAACTAAAGTCTTTTTCCATTTGAGTTCTTTCTTGAAATGGTAAAAGACTAGAGTTGATTTCTTGGTCACTTGGTTGGTTAAACAGCCAAACAGCGCAAAATTGACTTCATAAATTAAATGACAAAAAATATATTATTTCTTTCACTTTTGCTTTTTCTGTCTGAACTTCTTCTTTAAACGTTACTATATCATAACCCAACCTTTTATCTGACTAATAAAAAAATCATGAAAATGATATTCATAGAACGACGAAACCAACTGCAACGAGAAGAAAATTCCCCCAAAATACAGAATGCACTCATCACGAGTAGAAGACCGATTATTTTCTCATTACACATGGAAAGGGATAAGTTTTGGAAGATGTTAGATAGACTCATTTGTCGGGTAGGGACGGTGCAGCGACGCAGCCTTGCCATGTAGGAATTCTAATTAAACTTCCACAACATTTACACGAACTTACGTACGAGTGATGAGCGCGCTTAACTTTGGCCGGGCGCATGTGGATTACAAGCTGATGTGCTCATGTCAATATTTGATGTTCCAGCTTCTGCCAATTACTCTAATCTTTTTGGATGGATTCTCTATAGACATCAGATCATCTTTTTGTTACAATACAACGATACAATACATTGGTTTATCAATTATTGATAACAAACGTAAAACTTTTAGTAATTTAAAAAGCCTGTCACAGAAGTGTAAAAAATATACCCATTTAATAGGTTACAAGATTATTTTTTTAAGTTATTTATATTCCATATCTGGTACTGCACTGGAGAATTGTACCTTCCCTATACGTAGGAATGACTACTTTCATAGTTGTATCACACAGTGTTGTAGACGGCCTGTGTAAAATTCATTTAAATTTGCCTCTTTGAGCTGTTTCTGAGGCACCACCCGCCACTGAGGTGTCAAACTTCGCACATTTTTATGTAGCATTCGAAGAACAAAACGCCATGGCATAACCTTTTATAATTAAAACCCTTCAAATATTCCCAAACTCCTCAATTCAGTAAACTTAATATAATTATAATCAACTAAGTAGTTTCCTAACTAACGTTTATATTTATTTATTTGAATCCTAAATCGTAAAGTTTGAAAGTCCAGTGGACTATGTAAGCTCCACGTCTGATCTCGAACAAATAGAAGTTTGAGCTTTTGTACTTCTTTCGACGAAGTTAAATAGCCTGTTAGGCCTGAGGATTGGACCGGTATAATTAATTTATCATTTGTGAGCGCCCCGGACCGTTTGATCGATATCTCGTGGAAATGTCTTGTCATTGTTAGTTGTGCGTTTTCTTAAGTATATTGTTATGTTAAGATGTGTATTCCGATTGTAATATTATAAGCTTACTTTTCCGTTGCAGTAACCAAATAGAAACGAACGTTATAGAAAATGCCGTTGAATAATTCATTCAATTTTTAATTTAATTAAAAAAATATCTGAAAAATTTTCAGCATGAAAATTCTTATAAAAATATACCACGTTTCCTTCACCCGTAAAAGTCAGTGTCTCGAACACATACGCGATCCCACAAGTAGTAAGCGCAGTCGGGCGAAAAAACTGTAAAGGAATTTGTCTATAGTGGTGTAAAATACTATAGACAAATTTCTTTGGACAAATTCCCAAGTTATCAGTCATTTTCACATCGCCGCGCAGAATAGCCCTAGCTTTGCAATTGATTTTTCACTCGGCTAGAGCGAAAGCTGCGAAAGTCAAATGTCATATTTATTTTATGTTGACATATTTATTTTATGCTGTCATATTTATCTCGGAAACGCCGTTGACTTGCAAATGAGTTTTTAATGCCGAAAAGCAAATTGTGTTATGCGTTTTGCTGTCTATAATATTTTATTTTTTTAAGAATACGAAGTTTATTTTTTTGAGTGTCGTAAAATAAGATGCCTTCCAATTTTTTTAAAAAATAACGGAAATAATCTTAAAATAATAAAATGAATTGATATTTTATGTCATGTGCCATTTATTAGATTACGTAAGTCGACTTAAACTTTTCCAGATTTAAGAATACCATAAGGGAATTTTGTTCATTTATATACACTTTAATACATTTAACGTTAGTTGAGAAAGACAGTTATACTTAAAACTCAATCATTTTAAAATAAATTCGATTCGGAAAGGACATTAAAACCTTTCTACTCAAACATTTTAAAGGCTCTTATGAAGTCGACTTCAGTGGCTAGGTTCCAATTTGTCACTTTAAAAGACAAGATGACAAGTTATTTTACACTTTTGATGTTTAAAGCTGAGATGTTCACTAACGGATTCCTGTGCATAATTATTTTATGTTTCTCAATAAACGACAAATATTTACCTATGATGTACTTTCGCCACAGTTTCAAAGACAAATATTTTTGAACAATTTATCATCATTTAATTTTACTGAACTGTTAAAAATATTTTATTTCGTCGATATTATTTTAATTTACTCACAATAAAGCAAAGTTCATTTAAATTTGAAATAAAACACAATACCGGCACAAAAAAAGAAATGCAACATCACGTTCAATGATTCCCGAAAATACGTACTTAAATCGTTTGTATACTCTACATAAATAGGTACCTACTGTTGTAATGTTAATATATTCGCGATAGAATCGAATTTCCTTTTCCCGTTAAAATTCGTTTCATGAATAAAGCTTTTTCGTCCCGCGGGACAGTCATAGGATTCGGTTTCTAAATTGGATTGGAGTTTTCTTAGTTGCGATACTCTGGCGTCCGTCTCCAATGCTACCGGTATACGTAGTACGCATCGCTTCTTCTATCTACTCATATTACTGGGCACTTACTATTATGCCAAAAACCAAGATTGCGATAAAAGTAAAAGCGAGATGACGCTACGTATTGTGTATAAGACTGTCTCGCTTCTACAACGGCAACGGTTTTAGTTGAAGGATTCATAGTACAGGTTGAGATATAAAAGTGAATAGCCACATACAAACTGAGTCATGTGTGCATAAAGCGTGAATTTCCTTTGATTGGTGTATCCGTTTTAGGGAGAGATTGGTGTTTATTAAAAGTTTGGCAACACCAGTTTCTTTGAACGACACGTTTGGCTTATGTACGTAATATTTATCGTGTGATTGCAAGCTGGTTTATATCTTCAAACGCATTTGAAGTATTTTCAGACATGTATTATGAAATAAAATAATTTATTCTGTAAGAACTATGTATCTTCACTTTTTGTCTTTTTAAACTCTGTTGTCGACATTTTCTATCTGACTATCGTGAGAAGCAATGTACTTCAATTTTTTTTGAATGAGAATCTTAGTGTATTAACTAATGCACAGTATGTCTTGGACTGGGTATTTGAGAAAAATACCAGATCGATCAACGCAAGCCTTTATTTTTTTATGGCAAAATTATAATAACATTTAGACGTTTGGAGACGAGAATATTTTTCTTTTTGATTTTCCGCTTACCTATTCTTTTTGTACCATATAGTATGATTGGTTTCTTGGTTTTTATACGACGTTTTATTGTTTCTAAAAACAACGTTTTCTTATTCCGATATTGTTTTTTTCGTAAAACCCTTTCGAAATAAAGGTAAAACAAATATTAACGATATTAAGTACACCATTTAACATTGCCTCAGATTTTTCTGTGTATTTCCTAGATAGCTACTGACATATGACCACATAGAACCAACATATTGAAAGCATTACGTGCATTTTCCGAAGTGTTTAACGATTGTTCTAGAATATTCTGTTACAAGTACAAACTCGTATCTCTAACTATTCCAGTTATCTGACGTCATAGTACTCCCGTCATTATCAAAGCCGTAGTTGCAATTTATATCGTAACACTTTCAAGCCACTTCATGAACCTTGAGTAGGAGGTATACTCTAAGCTACGCTTTTAGATACTAAGTTGAGTTTAGAATGAAGTTCGACATGCTGGACCGCCGGTTGGTACCAAAACTAGTCAAACGATTTGATAGATACGCGTAAATAATTAAGAAAAAAAATATTCTAATTTTGCGTTGTAACTGTCAAGTCGTCATAACATGAAGGCAAAAAAGCGTCTTCGGTCCCGGACGGGACCAAGATGTGTCAATGACAGTTAAAGTCTCAGATCTAGTCTAGAAAGAAGTAGAAAATGGCACGAAAAAGGGGAGACCTACCTATGCCCAGCAGTGGGAGGTCAAACGCGGTGGATGACGATGATGATGATGAATTACTGTAGATCGAAAAAAACATTACTTTTACTATCGTTCCTTACTATCGTCATATGTCATCGTTTCACTCGCCTTCATAGCTTAACGTCGCTCTCGCTTCGCTTATCTGTCAGTGTGATCTAAACTTAAAGCATAGTTATCAACTATTTCGGAACTGTGAAGCGATGTCATACATTTAATGTTCACAGAAATGCTCAAGCCAACACGTTAAGTAGGTCGCATCACAACTTTTAATTAAACTAAATACTTAGTAAGGGGTCTGCTTGGTGTAATCGTGGGGCTAAAGTTACGTCTTTAAAAGGAATAAATCTAATAGAGAAGATTTCTTTCTTCGTTTACTTTCTTTTCCTGTTATCAAACCTTTTGTTATTTTCCTGCCAGTCTGGCCTTTGTATGATAAAGACGGTTTTGTGTAAGTTTTGTAATTCATCAAGCGTTTTTGTTATATTTGCGTCTTGTGTGTTTAAATTATTGTTTATGAGTTTGTTTCTGCTGTTTCGTTTGCTCGTATGTCGGTTGCAATAATAAGTACATAGTATTCTTTCATTGAAGTGAAGCTTACTATATTCCAAGTTTAATTAATATCAGCTCAGCAATTTACAAGTTAGCAGTAGACCCGCACAATTACAGATTTATTCAAACCTTTTTATCACATACCTCATACATCCATATTACGCTTACCTACAACTTCCCAGGATGTTCCCATTTATCCGTTACCTCCTACTTCCATGAAATTCTTTGATTATAACTCAGTGCAGGAACTCGGAATTATCGAACAGATAAACCTAGAAAGGTTTTTTGTCGCCGCTCAGCAGTAATTACAATCACTAGACTGGATCAGGTTTTAATTGGACGACCTGAGTGCAATTGCTTCAGCAGAAAATATTTGATGACCAAATGTTTGTGTGATCCTATTATTTAACGCAGTTAGTGCTAATGTATTTAATGTAGAGACGTCATTTATTATTTGCTTTATTTTGTTTTATGATATTTTTTTTTTTGTTGGAACCAAATTATGTAAACTGTTGTAAAGTTTCCAAAAGGTCTATTTTCATAAGCCGGGATTTTTAAGAAAATTAGATTCGAAACATGACAAAAAATATTTCTAATTCATATTATTAAGTTGATTTCGAATTTAATACTAGCCAAAAAGTTTTTTTAATTTATTTTTTACGCCTCTCGTATTTTTACAGCTTTTTTTATGCTGTGACGCTTTATTTGCTGCGTATTGTTTTATAGTAAGCTACACAGACTGGAATGTTATACAAAACTCCCGTAAAAATCGACACAGTCAAGTGCCCGATGGGCATTTTGTTATAAAAATACCTCTTCCACAAAAAAGAGTAAATATTTCAAACCTTTTTTTGCTTTACTTTTGGTAAATAATTTAACCAATACAGTCTTTTTATTTGATCTAGCCCACTGTGTCCCACTGCTGGGCTAAGGCCATTTCCAAATCTTTCTACAGTTCTCTGCCGCGGTCCACATGGAACATAAACCAAGTAAATTCTATTTCCACTTTTAGTGTGTTTGTAAATAATAATATTTACCACATTACACGTTATTTAAATAGCGGAATTAAATTCAGTTATTTTCAGATTCATATTTTAAATTCAGATCAATTCTTATAAATATTATTTTAGCTATTCGTATAAAACATCAACTACATTAATTAACATGACATTATTTAAACCTCATAGTTATTTATAATCACGTACAGTCAGCGCCAAAAGTCGATGAACAGAATCAACTTTACAAAACAGCTGTTCACAATAAAATGCCATAAGTTATAGTCGCAACTGGGAAACAAAATAGAATGTACACCAGAAAATTTACAAAAGTCGCTAAACACGAGTATTTCAAAAGTATATGTGCACTAGTATTCCTAATGTCGCTGAACATCATTCTATCAAAAGTCACTAAACAGCAGATAAAACAAAATTAGGCTTACGGGCGCTCCGTCTTTTATAGCGGACTGCTTGTCAAATCCCAGGTTCGAAAGAGGTTTCACTAAGGATCTTGAAGGAGGTTTCACTTTGAGAAGAAGGTTTCGTTAACAATATCTAAAATATTTTCATTTGAATTATTACTTAAAGTAATAAATGAAATATGTGAAATAATAAATTTAATTTAAAATATATTTTTTTATATTATTTTAATATTTTACAAAAAAATAATGGATTAAAAATTCTAAATATCCATGTTTTTAAATGTCACTCCACTCAAATTGTATCAAAATCGGTCCAGCATTTTTAAAGTTATAAATTGTATTGATATAGATACAGCAAGCACTGTCCCAAAAGTAGCTCAACAACATAAGCGTCAAAAGTAGGTACATTAACACAGTCACGGCAACATTAGAAATATACTTTGTTAGCCTAATTTTGTTTTATCTGCTGTTTAGTGACTTTTGATAGAATGATGTTCAGCGACATTAGGAATACTAGTGCACAGATACTTTTGAAATACTCGTGTTTAACGACTTTTGTAAATTTTCTGGTGTACATTCTATTTTGTTTCCTAGTTGCGACTATAACTTATGGCATTTTATTGTGAACAGCTGTTTTGTAAAGTTGATTCTGTTCATCGACTTTTGGCGCTGACTGTACGTACATTTCCGTGTAAATTCCGCAGCCGTCCCAAGTACCGGGTTCCAGAACCACAAACTGCAATAATCATCACACAAGGCTATGTCGGCTATAATAAACAGAAACTTAAACTATACAAAACTTTTGCTAATAGGGACCCCTAATAATAACAGTAAAAGGTCTCGTAGCTTATCTAGATGGCATATTTGGAGGATATCCAAGCCATTTAGCACAACGCGACAGAAATACCACTTTAGACCCAAAAGCAAATGACGTGAAAACATAGATATTTATGTCTGTCCGTCCGTAGATTACTGGCCCACTGGGTTGGTGTAACCTTCAAATATTCTTTAAAATAAAACTCGCTTCCTGTAGCTGTGATGTAGATAGCATTTTCTCCCTTGACCTATTTAGGCTGTATAAACTTAAGCTGGGTTTTTAAAAGACCGAATTATATAATCTGTTTTCAAATTTAATGTTTTTTGAAAGACAAAACATTAATAAATCACAAGATTTAAGCTAAGTTTTTGTATATCATGGTTATAGTTCTTCTATCAGGTTATAAAGTATTATGACTTGACTTGACAATAGTATTAAAACAAATTCTCGCTTAAAAAAGTCAATATTGCCTTTATTAGTTACCTACCAAGGTATAATAATTCTGGAACGTTAAATATTCCAGCCATCTTTAACGTTTATTTAACAACACAAAAAGGTAGAAATGCTAGAAAATCATAGTGTCGTGGCCAAGGCACTTCATAGCCATAAGCACTTAGTTTTCGTACAGGTTCATAAGTTTAGATACACCACACGGCCTATATAAGTGCGAAACAAGTACCAGAACATATCGACGTTGACTTTCAAAGAAAACTACTTTTCACCTCAGCTTAGTTGTAACAAAAATTACTCGGAACTTCTAAATCTTCGTGCCGGTTCAATTTCAACCCGATGTCGCGTGTCGGCCAAAATGTTCCATTTTAGCTGGGATTTAAACTGTGCCAGACAAATAGCGATTGACTCGCAACCCATTTCACATCGATCTATAATGCACCAGCAAACTGTAGCCACATTTTACTAGGCGCTAAGTTTTGCCAAAACATTTAGGTATTTATAAATAGTTTCTTCTTACCAGGACTGTTTGCGTAACAGGAATTTGATGGGGTCAACTTAAACTGGTATTCAAAACATGCCTCTGTGGTCAGGAGGACATTTGTATAATTATCAGTGTTCTGATGACCATGACCAAGTCAACTAGGTAACGGAGATTAGGATCTATTTTAAACACGGCTCAATCGGCAAAGACTAGAAAAGTTTGAAGGAGTGGTCCGGTACAAAAAGCCAACTCATTTTATTTAACATACATCCTAACACAAAGCTAAAGAAAATTAATATATCAAAATTGTACATTTACACCACATTCCGAGGTTACTGTAAACCGAGCCTCATAATCTTTCCATTACCGTAAGCTGTAATATAAATGACTTCGCAAAGTAAATTATTATGACATACGCAGCGTGGTACACGTCACGTTTTAAGCCGGCAGCCGGGACGTATCACAAAAAACGTGTCCTACGCCGTATAAATATCTGATGGTTTTAAAAACATCTATGTTTATTCGGAGCGACAAGGCGGGATCCTCCCTCGGGCTTGATTAGTTGTTTGGCTCCACCTGACGAGATTAGCATACTAAAATTATACGAAAAAGCATGTTGCTTTAACATGAAAATTTGGCAATTAAGTAACGAGTTTATTGCACATCTAATATTTTAGAAAGTTGAATTTAAAGCTGTTTGCTAAAGCCATTATAACGGAGCGTGTTGGTTGTAAATTTGTAGTACTTTTATTCTAGTTTACTTTATGGATATGAATACTTGTTTAAATTGATTCCAGGAACGGGTTTTAAATATTTCAATGAGAAGAGGTATTGTGGTACCTAGGTAACTGAGTTGAGGAGGTCAGACATCCTTTAAAACACTTGTAGATTGGAACCGAACTTAACATAGTTTGGAAAAGGCTAGGATGATGACAGAGTAGCACCAGAAATACACCATCTGTAAATAAAATACAGGCTTAACTACCCTTTGGGTAAGGAACTCTGTAATTTTACTGTAATTTTCATACACAAATTAGAGACCCATTTCTACCTGGACCTACTCTATACATGAACGATACACATGACATTATCGTGGCTCATTGGCTCGATAAGGATTAAGAAGCCACTCAGAACACCGCGTGTTTTATACACAAGTTAAACTGTTACGTTGATTCCCATTGATGTGATATGGAATGGAAAGTTTATTGAACGGAAACGTCGCCGAGTTCCCTTTATCCTTTAATTGATCATGCTATCGAGATTTCAAAGTAAAGTTATTAAAACGTGACTTTAATACGCAGTGGGAATTTGGGTATTCTGAAGAGAAAATTTGAGATTTGACGTTCAAACTGAGCTACTTAGTTTGTTTTTAAGTTTAGTATTTTTAAAAGTGCTTAGTAATGGGGTTCCGATTACAAGCTTAGCTCTAGGTACAAAACTCTAGAAACTTTAAAAAGTACACATATACGGTGTGAAAAAATACAAACGAATTGAGCACATCTTCATTTTAGGAATCGATTAAAAATGTAATGCATCTTGATCGCAAAACTACGCAGTACTTTTGCATCGGCAACATTTTTACTTTATCCAGTAATTAATTATATATTTTAAGCAATACACCATAGACTTACGGTAAACACACTAGATCCAGATGAGATTTCATCCCGTCAAAGGTAGAGTTATGAGTAATTGTTTAAAAAAGCGTTTTTTCTAAAAAACATTTTGTAACATAAGTCGTAATATTCGTATGGAAGGTACCGTTTTGTTAGGAATATATGTATAATACAAGACAATGCATACTTTTCTCTTTACGTAGACATTTCCTCCACCGCAGTTTGTGGCTGTGGCTCTAAGCGAGTTGCGTCAGAACCACTCAAAGCCACATGAAAGAGTCATTTGTTTGTCAACCTACCTATTATATATTATGTATCGAACTGATTGTTTTATAGCAATATAGCTTAAATAATTAAACTTAATATGCATCTTTTATGCTAGCTTATTTCAATCTCACTTAAAATATAGTTTTCATTTTTGTAAAAACCCGTTACATGCGAGTGCGGGACTCGCTATTTGGCGGTTCCGTATCAAAAGGTTAAAAAAAATCTTCAAAAGATACCCACCACACTTATGACCGTACCAAGCATTAAATAACTACGTTGGTATTCATTCAACATTTTCTGTTATAACGCCAACAGATGTGAAAATTTCAACTGCCGAGCCATTACAGCTCATGTGACTAACGGAAGAACAAGGAGCAGAGCTTTTGTGATAAATTTTATTTTATATTCCCAATGTGTACAGAATCCAAAAATGACAGCTCAAACAAGAATAAATGAAATAAAAATAACTCACCGTGAAAATTAATTAAACATTAATATACAGAATTTCTGTAAAGCTTACAATGGTTTCAGAACAGGTCGTGTTATTAACACAAAACAATACATGTTTAAACAAACATTACAAAGGATTATCCAACGAGTAGGTACCCATCCTTACCAATGTCATTTTCTGACACGATCTTCCAAAAATAACCTTTATTGGACAACCAACGGATATATCAACCGACAGTATTTCATTCAATTGTTTTACGAGTAATTTTGATATGCTATAAAGAGTGAAAACTTATTGAAAACAAACAGATATCCATTTGTGGAATTATCTGCATAATAATTATTAATCGGCAGTTGGAAATATAGCTGCTATCTCATTCATAACGAGCTCATTATTTTAATTTACATTCAAATGTGTTTGACTATTTATTAATAGTATTGCAACGTATGAGGCATATAGCGAAGTATTTTTTTGCGTTTTCATTAGAAATAAAATAGGACTGGCTCTTTTAAAAAAAAATGCTGTCTTTACTTTTAGGGTCCATAATGTCATTGCTACGGAGTACACTATATATGTACAAAGTTTATATAGATAACTGCTTTTTTCTAAGATCTAAGAGCTTACTTTATAGTAGTCGAACAGTATTACCAAGTTCAGCACAGCACAGTATATCATGTAGACTGACCTCCTTACTTAATCCTTTTTACTGGGCCCTATCTACTGTCATTTTAATATCAATTGATATATCAAAAATAGCAGCGGCCAGTGACAGTGTCCTTAATGATGCCTGCCTTATTGCCTTATAAAATCTTAAAAAAATAACCATACACACACAGGCTACATTCTCTCGGCTATAAAAAACAATCACACATCAGACGAAACACAAACATGTTTTGTTTCTGGTCAGAAGAACTTTAACTACGTATTTCGTAGGAATTGTTCTTGAAATAATATTATACAACGTTTTTCGACGAAGCCCGATCGTATACATGAAGTACCACTTCTGTTCATGAGAATTAAAAACCATCTTCAACGAAACCAGTCAATTTCCATTGCACGTAAAATCATCGCCTGTTACTATCAATATAAGGATATTAATTTCTCAGAATCAATAAGGCTAAGTTGCTTGTAGCATGCAGAGAAGTGCTACTTACAATATTACTGATGCTTGAGTATCACGTTGCACGCTCTCTTTCCATTTCCAATATGTAACACAATAATAACATTAATAAGTATAAGTGTGTAGGTCCCATGCCAAAAAAAACAAATATACTTAAGTCGCTGTGAGCCACGATCAAATTAAATTATCAATTACTGTACTAAAGTACT